>NC_143456.1:7945500-8259000 GCF_987193195.1 Phasianus colchicus
GGTATACCAAAGAATGCAAGTTTGATTAATGGTTTAACAGTGAAGAATGAATCACCAGAGAGCACATCATGGATCTGTGGACAGAACAACCCCGGGGAGTACAGCGCTCCTCTTGGTTTGCATGCTGCAGAGGAGAGCATCTACAGGGTGAAGGGTTTAACCCCCATCTTCTTTGGGCTGGAAGATGAACTGTCCAAGTCCTTGGGAAAACGAGTTGCATTCTTTCATTTCCGATTCTGTAACGGGAAGAGGAGACGAGGAGCCAGGCTCAAACCAAAGCTTCACACGCCGCTCTTGGCTCGTGAGCCTTCCCACAGAGAGGGGTCAGGTCTGCCCTTGCCTGCCCGAAGCCGTGGTAGCACGAGGCTGTGGGTAAGACACTCCCCGTGGTGGAGGCTGCCTAGTCCTAACGCTTACAGTGAGAGCATGTTTTTGATGCGAAGACAAAGTCATTGTATACCAGATGCATACCTTCATCAATGCTGTAAGATGTAACTGTCTCCCTTGTGTTTCCCCTTCAGACTCCCAAAATAGACATTCCCAAAATAAAACTGGCATCATCAGGAAGCGAAAAAAGGTGGGCATTTTCAGAAGTGTGCTACAGTCCCCTGCAAAGCTCAAACCATGTGTAAATAGATCTAGGAATTAACAAATATAGTTGTTTCAATTTCCACAAGGTTTGCTGGTGGTGCCACCCGAGCAATGCCACAGCCACCCGCACACACAGTATCTAGTCACACTCACCAGTGAAAGCTGAATAGCTGGGTCCTGGGAACAGACACTGGGAGGGAACAGTCCTTGAAACTGCAGGAAGGTGGACCCACCTGAGATGCATCTATGGAGCAATATGTCAAGAAAGATTCTGGTTTAGAACTGCCAATTTTTTTTAGAGTGGGGAGGAAGTTTCCATAGAAGTCCAGGTTGTGTGGGTTATTTTGTGTTCTGCTGTTCTGCTTTCTGTTTATTTCAGGCTATCATTAAGATGAATCAGAAAATTACATCCACTTTTGCAGGTAAAAGACTAAAAGCCATACAGGGTTTTACCAGGTAACTTAGGAATGGACAAACTAAGCTCCTGCTACTCTGTTCTCAGACTCCGATTGAGGTACAGACTCATAATTTACCTATTTTTTTCTTGTAAGATAAAATGTGGAATATGAAGAAAACTGTTTTTGTAGTTTTTAAAAAATATATATTTCCTATGGCTAGAGGTGCAGCATAGGGAATTTCGTATATTTCTGGTGCTTTTAGTGGCATTTTTCTTCTTTGTCAGTTTAGGAAACTGTTCTCAGTTGGTTTTGATCAAATATGATTGTGCTTCATGCTTTGAGCCAACCTCTTTCCACCGTAACTTCATCTCAGGTCTTAAAAGAAACCACATCTGTGGAGATGTTCAGTACAGTACTACTGTCACTCAACAAGGCAAATCAGAGAACTGCTTACTAGGAATAACGAGCAATTCAGGAGCTGTTTGGCTGCAGTAATGATTTCTAGATGGCAGTGGCATAATTGAATATCGGGTTGCAGCATGAAGGACAGTCAGATGCTGCATCTACAAGGAGCATCAGTGCTGCAATTTGATGCTTTCCACAATGTGTCAGAAGGGCTGCTGGAGCAATCCAAAGCAAATGGAAATGCCATGGATGCCTATGAGCAGGGGATGTGCTTGGGGCTTAGTGCAGGAGGTAAAATTCTCTGACAATCCACAGCTCTGCTTTGGTTAAACCTGAATTCAGAAAGACAAGTGAGGAATGTCAGTAGACCCTATACTAATTAGCAGAGAGCTGCTGATCAAACTTGGGATCAGACAGTGCCCGCCAGCTCTGCCCTGCTCTTGAGGTGATGTTAAACCCTTAAGGGAGCATTGAATGAGGACGTAAGTAAGCAGGCTATTCCCATCAGCTCCACTGAATAGGCATCCTGTTACTATTATTTGTTACAATAAGACGCTTGGAGGAGTATGAATAAATAAGTCTTTGTGAGCATTTATTGTACAATTCATATCATTTTAGCAGTAATAATTTAATAACAGTATTAGTATTTAGCTAGTATTTGCAAAGTATTTTAATATTAAGTAGTCAGGAGATTATCCAACACAAAGAGATGGCAAGGTTTGAATTCCGCCAATTTCTGCTTCTTCTGTCTTTTGATGCACTATTTTAAAAGCAATTTTATGAATAGCAAAAGGCTTTGTGAGTAACCAGGAGTTGGAGTGTGGCTTCAGATTCCTTTGATCTTTTTCAGACTTTTTTTTAAATCTTGTGGGATCATTGGCTCTTATCTGTCATCTTAGTAAGCCTTAGCTGTTGTCTCTGTTCTCTTTAGCTGCAGCATATGTTCCAAGTCAGATTTACTAAGGAAATTTGAGAAACGGTGAAATATGCAACTCTGGGGCATCTCTATGGTGCCTTTGTGTTAAATTATTCACAGTAATAATAATGCATTGAAAGTCCATCTTATAGCTGACTCATGTGTCTGAGAAGAATGGTGGTGGTGTAAGTGCAATTCTTTGTATGATTAAACTAGAATGGCAAACTGTTACGGATGACAAAACTTCTTCCCAGCCTGCTGGAGCAGCTGAAGAGCACTGGACTGCATGTGTGCTGTTTGGGGAAGGATAAAGCTTTTTAGGTGTGGGTTCATCAACAATAACTCTGCTACTCATACCATCTATCTTGCTAGGACAACAATCTGCCATCGTAGTTCCAGTGTGGTCAGGTTAAAAACAAACAAACAAACAAACACAAACCATTGTATAGATAACAAGTGTTCATTTCTTCACTAAATGCATATTTATAGAGTAGATAGGAACCATTTGTAAGGTAAGTCCTTTAAAGTTCTATAATATTAAAGTAGTGGTTATTGGTCTGATATATGCTGCTCTTGATTCTACACACTAGACAAAAAAGCAGTGCTTTGTGAAATGCAGTGTTTTCTCTTAATGCCACTGGTGATAGGAAGTAGTTCTCTTCAGTTCAGAATCCTGTGCCCTTATTTGCTGCTTGCTAACGTAAGCAATAATCCCCCTCTAATGGTATCTAAGTGTTCTGTATCTCGTACTTTGATTGTCTATCTGGTGACAATGTAAAAATATTAGGCTAATATAAAACTATTTAATTGTATTTATTAACTGTTGATACTGAGATCGTCTGTGACCTGTGTTTTGTATTTTTATCGTGTATCTTAGTGGTGGAATTTGTATCACAAATCTTTCCAATAAAGAGCTGAAGTATCCCTTTCTGCATTAACACAACCCGCATCAGTTTCAGTTTACGTATTGAGCGTGTTTGCAGAACTAGGAGGTAGGTAGTGAAAACGTTTCTTTTTTAATTTATGCTGGTTTTGAGCAATGGGCTTCAGGCTGCCTGAAGCTGCTCCAAACTTGCTTGTATGCTATTCACTGTGAGTGCTAGAGGGGTTCACTTCATCCCCACTCTGTTATGTTTCCTGTGCACACTTTTTAAATGTGCAACTCTGAGGAATGTCTGCGTTGCAGAGAGCAGTATAGCACCAGACCAGGGAGCTGTTAACCCATTTCAATTTGCACTAAAGGTGGGTGGAAACGCATGTATATAACTTTTCTTTTACCTAGAAGTGCCATCAATTGTCCTTGCAACTAAAAACCATTCAGTATTTGATTTAGATTGCATTATTAACACTGAAGGACAATGTCAAAGCAGACTAACTTATGCCACATTTATAGTGGTACACTGTCATAGAAACTCCACTCTGTTTTTGGAACACTGTGTGTCAGTGAGAAATGCATTGTCCTATGGGCAGATAAGATGAGGCATAACAAGTTCCGTGCTTAGAGATATGACTGCTGTAGTTCAGGTCCACTCTCTCTTCACTAAATCTTCCCTACCCTGGCAATGGTCTGCAGGAAAAAATGTAAGAAAGATTGGTCTAAATTAGAGGCTGTTTTAGCACAATTTATTCACTCAGCACTAGTCCCATAAGCAAAGCCATTAAGGGGGATACCCCAGCTTTGTTCATGCCTGTAATTTAGGGCAATCTTTCTTCAATTCATACCTTCTTTACAACAGGAACAAAAACTCTCTACCCTTGTACTGTGCAATAAGTAATAATGAAGCACCAACACAACCTCCAAATGTACATATTCTTTTCCAGTCCCTGATAATCAGGCAATCGCACTATAATACTTGCCAGCATTAAAGCTAAAGAAAATATAAATCCCACCTCTTAGGGTCTAGTACAACTATTGTATGTCACAACTGCATCTCGTTAGTGGTTCTTTTGTTTTTTGTTTTGTTCTCTCCCTCTCCTTCACTCCAGCAGAGATCCTGAAATGGGAACAGGGGAAGCTGGCTGAGCCCACCCTGCGTACCTCCGCTCGTAGATGGCCAGGTGTGGGTCAGCTGCAGCACTGGGTGCTCCTGTTGAACCATCTGTAGTACCTGTTTGTGAAACTAACTTGTTCTCTATGCCGTGAATAAATTAAAGCTCATCATTTAGCAGTGTTGGGACTTTCCCTTCACAATTCTGTTCTACAGTTCACATATGAGTTTATAGTTATAACCATGTATTAGTCATCCATATTTTATTTATGAAGCTGTTTATACGAAAACTGTTGAAGTTTTACCAGTATCTTAATAAAACAGTAATTTAAACCACGATCCAGCTTGTCTGTTCCTTTAAAAGCTAATAAAGACACTTCATCCAGATGGTGGTTGCTGTCCTCATTTTGATGAAAGATTTTCTTTGTGCTATATGGAGAAGAAATTCTATATAGAGAAGAAAACATAACTCATTGCTGGGCTACAAGGTGGGGTTGCTGGGAGAAAAACTGCCCATTGCAGCTCATGGGTGATCTGTTTTACAGGTACACAGGCAGTGTGTGTTACAGCACAGGCACTTTCAGGACCAGCTCCAGAATCAGTCCCTTCACTAAGGCTTCTGAACCCGTTTCCCTATCTCTGGCATAAAATCAAGCAGCATGCAAGTTCTTCATGAGGTCAGCAAGGCATGAGAACACTCTTCCTCCTGTCCCTGCAAATGCTGGGCACCAACTCCAGAACAGATGATGTGGCTAATTCAAATAGTTTCCTTCAGCTTGGGCCCTTAGTAAGAGTAAAGCATCTGTGAGTGTTGAAGAGGCAGAGCTCAGCAATCACTGCTAATTGAGCTGTATGTAATAATCAACATGCCACTCTGTGCTCATAGTGTGCAGCTCAATGCAGGCCCAGTACTCAGCAGCAGGAACAAGGTGTGCATAACCCACAGCAAAGCTGCAGCTCCTTCCTTCAGCTAAGCAGCAGAAAGACTTACTGCAGAAAGAGCAGCATGGGGCAGAAACTAAGAAAGAAGGAGGTTCTACTTGAATGCACAGTTTTAGAATTCTCTATGGACTTTCATCAAATAATTCAAGACAAAAAAGAAGTCAGCACTACCACAGAAGAAAGTTCTATACTCAGCCAGGCATCACCACCATTCACTGCTGAAGAACAAGTCAAGCTTGATAACAGGGCACTGCTGCTCCCAACAGATGGTCTCTGTTATATTCCATATTTACAAACATCTCAAACTTCGCACCAGATTTTAACATTCATTTTATTAACAAAGTGCAAACAGTTTTAAACTATGAGTTGTACAGCACTTACACTGTGGGACATTCATACAAAAATGAACACCAGTAGTCAGATGAGACGAGGGCAACTATCAGATACAGTTATTCATGCTTTTCCACTAATCAGTTATTCAGCTTTCATCATAGCTTCACAAGTAGTTTAGCAGCTCAAAAATGCAATGCACAGCGGCAGAAAGTTTGGCAATGAGTTCAGGTTGGTCCACATCACAGACTGAGGAAAACAACTTCTGTGCCCACCACTTCAGCCCACCTCCATCCGCTGCAGCACAGGGAGGCAGCAGTCTCACACCATCCATTCATACCCTTTACAGCAAGGACATTCAGACATTGACTATTATTCCAGTGACAACAGAACGCATCCTGGAACAGGGCTCCAGCACCTTCTGGACATCTTTACAGGGCAGCTGGAGCTGGCAGAGCCAGCAGGAATGCAGCCTTTACAGTGAGGCCTTCAAAGGTCATTTTGCCCCAGTAACAGACTTAAGATGACTGCAGATGAACCACAGAATGGTATGACAGAATGGAGTGCACACACAGCCATGAACAACTGCCTTGGACTAAGCTCCAGTGAATAAATGTATGTCTTCCCAGGACGTGACCCAGCAAGTCTTCAGGCCCCAACGCAGTCCTCTATCTGGTGCAAAGAAAGCCAGCTTTCAGTGATACCCTCATACTAGGGTACCCCTAAGGCTTCAACAGACAGAGCCTGACAATCCAAAAAAATCTACACTACATTCCAAAACCCAACCAGAGCTCCCTACTGGTAATTACATAAGCATGCTCAACTCAGCTGCTCTCTCCTCAGCACCACGTCATTTCTAAGGACTGCCTTAAAAGCACAGATAGCTGAACAGCCATGAGGAGGCGGGTCAGCCACACATCTCCCTGTGGCAGGCTGTGCAAACACCCATCTGTCTACTGGAAATAAAAGAGGAACATTTCCTTTAATTTCTGCAGCTCCAGGAGCAGCAGGGAAAGGTGCATCCTGCATCCCAGGGCTACAGCCACTCCAGCAGCCAGCTAAGACAAACAGTTAGAAATACCTGGTGGTGTCTTCTCCATTAACAAAGCTGCGGTCATCAGAACCAACTTGATCACCTCCTGGGAACACTGAGCACCGCTCTGAAGCTGAAAACAAACAAACCAACATTTGTCACCTTCATCAGGTGAGCAATTGGAACAGAGCAAGTTCACTTTCCATCAGCTGCAAGCACTGCTGTATCGTCCTTAATCACCAACACAGCTGTACCCAATGCCTTTGACACTACATTAGGACTGCCACAGGGCTTTAATTTAAAGATCACTTCAGTCAAACACGGATATGAGCGATGCTTTGATTATTCTGAGTTGTCAAGTTTTAGTGCCTGCTGCAGACATGCAACAAAGCAGTAAACCAATTACTTAAATGAGCTGTTAGGTCATGCTGCTAATGCTGTGCGAGATACTTACTCGAGCCAAAACCCAGCGTCATCCAGCATCACCTTACAGGTTTTAATTTCATCAGAAGGTTAAAGCTTTTCAGAGAAACATCAGTGCTGTTTTAAAAACTCATCTCAGGTGCTCAAAGCACACTCCTACCAATTAAGATGCAAATTCATGCCTAAGACATTGGTTATGTCCCTGAAGTTGCAGCCTACTTAGTATCAGTGCTGGTACATAGGGAGTTCCAATTCAGGAGGACTAGAGCTATGGGTTTTCCAACGCTTCCCCTGGGAAACTCACCTAAGCTGACTTCTCAAGGCTACAAAGAGTTCCTCTCTCCTGTTTTGATCTGTTTTTAATTAGGATCCCAAGAGAGGAGTTCTAAATCTTATTGGCTCTTACTTGTGCTTAATACCTCTAAAGCATCACCACTAATCTCTGCCTCAGCAGCAGCCTGCATTAACAGGCACACTGAGGCATCCACAGGAGCACCTGGGAAGGTTTGCTCACACAACCCATTTACCTTCACTTGAGGACTGCACAGAGAAGGCATGGTTAAACCCCTCCGATGTGGAGTTAGCATCCTCCTGCTCTTCATTTTCTGTGTCACATTCAATGTCACTGTCACTGCTCATTCCTGGCAGGAGATGAAGGACATGCTTCTGACATGATCCACCTGCCAAAGAAATGAAACAAATCAAACAAAAGCAAAAACAGTGGTAAGATCTCATAGCTAAAGCGTTTGATTTTCTCACATGCAAGAGTTATCAGATACCAAGAAAAAGCACGTTCTGAACTGACTGTATTTACTAGAGCACTAATGAAATTGACAGAACAGCAGGGAACAGCTTTGGAACCAGTCTAGTTTTGCAGTGCAGTGTAACTTAAGAGGAGCAGTTCCAACATGTCACCAGCTGAGTGCAGACTCAGGTTCCTTCCTGTCTGAGCTGCACTCCCTGCCAGCTGCTCTACAAGTAGGACAGAATATAAAGGTGGCTTTTTGAAGGTAAAGGATACTGCAACCATCTACTCAGATATACCAACCTGCTGTTCAAGCAGCAATACTCTGTTATGTGTCCTTCCTACAAAAGGGAACTGCAGCTCTCAGTAGTCAAGGTAGTTTGTTTTATTTTGCCAGAACATGAGAGTACATTGGAATCAGGCAAAGACCTCCACCTCCCTTTCAACCAATTTTAGGGCTGACCAAAGGAGCACATTCTGCTCTTCTACTTCTCCAGAGTTGATACTCTTTGCAAAGAGAAAGCAAGCAGTTAAGTGAGATGCCAACTCTACTGTAGTTTTTCCTCTGAAAGGAAGAAGTAATATTTGTTTCCCAATGTTTTTAACAATGAAGTATTTTAGTTTTTAAAACATTTTCCTGTTAGGACTCTCTGCTATAATAGGAGAACTGCAGGAGCACATCATGATCACGCTGCAGTGACTAAGAGCAGAAATTCAGTTTTGTCACTGAGAGACCTTCTGTAAATGCCAACTCCCACACAATATTGCACACTGCAGATAGAGATGGATGCTGGCACCTTAATATAGGCTTTGTGCTACAATTCAGTCATTGAAATTCAAATTAGTGCAGGGGTGGAAGGCAGGAGAGTTTTAGCAAGATAAGAAAAAAACTCTTTTACGTGGACTTTCAAAAAGAATGCCAATAATACTTTTTTCCAGCACGGAAAGGATGCAGGAAGGGAGGGGGGGAAAGTTTCCTCCAAGTCTCTAAGGAAACTGGTTTATGTACCACAACACCCAGTACAAATGGACTACTGAAGGAGGGATTCTAGTGCAAATGTGGAGGTAGTTATCACTGTGGTGTGTCCCTGAAAGCAGAAGACTTAAAAGTCAAGGTCCTGATTACTAGTTTAACTAAATAAGAAGTTATTTTCAAGGTCATGATAATAACCAGCACAGCAAAAGACCCTGAGGTACATCAAGAGGTAAAAAAAAAAAAAATGAGTCCAGAGAAACAGAAGGCACCTTGTCACATTACCTGCTAGGTCTTTACATTCATGCTGTACCATAAAATCACTATTCATGGACAGCAGTGGCACAGAGTTGTTCCCCCCCATTTAGATTTATACTACAGCTGCTAAACGTTACAGCAAAGTTTAACAGCCATGGAAACAGCTGTTGTTTTTCCATCCTTTCCCCTTCAAGTTACTTCCATTACAGAAATAATCATAGACTGGAAGCACTGTAACACTGCATTCATCATCCTTTACAACATCCAAGTTACCTTCTTCTGGTCCTGCTGAAGCACCCTCAGGAAGCACACCCTGCAGATCACCAGTTTCAGAGCTGTCTTCCAAACCTCCTGACTGCGTCCCCTCTGTGCGATATCCTTTAGAATTTGACCTGAAAGAGTTTAGGAGAGACACAGAAATCCACATTAGAAATTTGGCTTTCACACAACTCTGGAAAAAAAAAAAAACTCCTTTCAGGTCACATCTTGTTTAATTCATTGTCACATTCACTCCCAGCTTTGAGTGATTTAGAAGTATTTAAAATCTCAAAAAACCCTCAGCATTTATGGTGAATATATGTTAAGAAAGTGATTTTTTGTTATTTAGAAAAAAATTAAGCACTCCATTGCACTTGGCTTAGTTACACAACAGTTATTATGAAACTGCTGAAAAGTCACAGTGAAGAATTTTCTCTGAAGAAATGTTCAGTGAGATGATATTATGGCACAGAATTGTGGAACAGGAGACCGTGCCCACCTTTCTAATCAAAGTAGCAGACTACATCAACAGCTGATCAAAATTAAAGAAAAAAAGAAGAAAAGTACAACTTGTACTTTGGTTACAGAACCAAAAATTGATATCCATACGGAAGAACAGCAACCAATTAAACTTTGAAGCAATTCCTCTTCTGTTACAAGAACTTCACTTCAGCAGATTGGCATTTTTTTCTTCAAAGATCAAGGGAAAGGAGAGAAGGAAGGACAAGACGAAGGGGAGAACACACAAAAATCCTTACCCTAGAGCACCAGATTTTCTGGTCTTCTCCACAGCAGCTAAACCATTTAAGCCAGAAACTCCCACATCAGAATCTGACCCTTCACAAGGCCTTTCCTCTGGCTTAGGCAGTGCCTCAGAAGCATTACTGCTAACCAGGGGCCTGGGGCAGTGATGCCGACTGCTTGACTTTGAACTGCCTACTCCACCTGAGAAATGAGGGAGAAATGCTGAAAGCACACCCACTTTTAAGAGAGTAAATCCAGTCATTTTACATCACTGGTTCAGTTCCAGACATGTGTACAAGCACACCCTCCACTACAACCTTACATTTTTAAGCATCACACAGAATGCAGGTACCATCTGTGCACATTCTCTGACCACACACACAGTCTCTGTTTCCCCATCTCACGCAGTTAAAGTTCATCTTCTAGTAACACTCTTCACTATTTTTCCCAGTTACAGATGCAAGGTTGTTTGGCAGCAGGAAAGCAGCCACTCAAGCTGTGAATGATGCTGAAGTCAGGCACAGTGGTTGGTTACACCGCATGCACCATCTTCATGTGCTTCCCACAGCAGACCACTACCAGAGGTCTGTGCTGGTACAGCAGCACTAATTACATTTGCAAACAGATCCAGCCACATATCAGCCACATACAGGACTCCTCAAAAACAACAACTTTTGTACAACAGATGCAACACACCACAGAGTACAGATGACCTTGCTTACCTTCACAAGTTTGCCCATCTCCCTTTAACCGAAGATTACTATCCCCACAGTCCATAGCTCTTCGGAGAGACAGACTCCCTGCTGCTCCGGAGCGAATAGGTTTGGGTGAATTACTCTTCTTACTCACAGCTGCAAACACAGTTTAAGATGCAACAAGTATTCAACCAAACTGCTTACAGCATTCTGTGTTTGTGCTCGTTTTAAGGGAAGTTAATGACTAAATGAGACCAACATGGAGCTCAACTCCCCACCGTGCACAAAACTCCTCCACCCTTTCTGTGGAAAGACATAGGATGGAGGAAAGCTTAAGTAAGCTGGGAGCTACCAGCCCCCAAGCTGGAAGGTAGAAAGGATAAGAAAAACTAAAAAAGTTTTCTCATGCTGTTTGTGACTTCTCAAATTCACTATTCCCTGAGCTTGTGGCAGTGCTGCAGGAACTTATCTAAGTGTAGGAATGAGGAGTGGTAACTGGAACAGCAAAATACCAGGTTTTGCTGTAACCACATCTCAATGCAAACCCTAAGATTGTTCCTTTTTTTACAGAGCATCTACGTCCCACTCCCTCCTCTGAGTACTTACAATTCCTGATGTAACAACTGGTCACTGAAGACTTGGTCAGTAGTTCCATTCCTATTTCTTGCAGCTTGCTGCAGCCGTCTGTTCCGCAGGCAGCTAAAGCACCTTGCTCGATGGAGAAGAAGTTGGGCTGCCCATCACACGAGCCAGCATTGCTGCTCCTTACTTCTGATAGTTGGTTTTTTACATCAGACATTTTGCTTCGTACTTCAGCCATCTGAGTTTTAAGTCTCTTCAGCATCTTCAAGTCAGGCGGCACGCGCCACATGGCCTGGTGCCTCCGCAGGTCTCGATCTTTTAGAGAGTATGATGATGCTTTACCAAGGAGAAGAGTTAAAGAACACAACAGGTAAGTAAACTGTTCTCAGATAAAAAAAATGGGCATTTATTTTTAATAGCCGTAAGAGTTTTACCTTTTGCCCTACTGTAGATAGGAGAGATAAGATGCTTTCTCTTGTACACCTACAGCACTGTAATTTAGGATGCTAGTATTGCACAACCAAGGAACAGCAGATTTCTATCCTCTGCCTGAGGAAGGGCATAGCCCTTGCTCTTTACAAAGAGCAGGACCTCTGATACTATGGCATAAATTCTGATGACTGACCTACCCTATACTGCCAGACAAGCTTGAGTTCATGAGCCTGGTTGCTAGTTAAAAATGCCAAATTTGTTAAATGTTTCTATAAAATGTGTTAAAAGCCCATATAAGATTCTCATACCACCACCACCACTTCACATTAACATATAAAACTCAAAGAAATCTGAAACTAGAGGAAAAATTCCCTTAAGTACATAACACCACAAAATTGTGCCAAAGAACCAAGACCTGAGAAAATCTGCATACTGCTTAGATAGAAATTGATCACCTTTGATGTCTGTTTGAAGTGCTATAAGTTCTATAACCGTATTATTGCAAATTCAGCTGTTCAGAGCTTTTAAAAACCTTCAACTTAGAAAGTGAAGCTCAGCAAACTCCAAATATATCCACAGCTTTTTCTTATTTGCATGACTTGAATAAGATCTGAGAACAGTCAAACCATACACATACATCAGCACCAGGTAACTCCAGCTGCATGGCTTGTAGCTTAAGATGACCAACAACCCATTCAATACAAAAGATGAACCTAATCTTGCCTAAGTAGTACAGCTCAAAATGCAGCATCTTCTCAGTTTGACCTGTTGGATTTCATCACTTTCCTGCCTGAGCCTATGTCCTTTTTGCCCTTGGCTTGCTTTTTTACACAGTTTTCCAGTTTTAAATGCCTTTTTCATAGAGAAGTTAATTCCAGGATTTATCTCCTCACTGACATACACTGTGCTCCCAGTAATCTCAACCACTAAATGTACAAATTGTGTGAAGCAAGAGGTGTAACTGTTTTCTCAGCAGATAGCTGTTTTGAGTTGTTTTGTCTTCCAGTGCTAACCCCTTCTAGAAAAGGGCCTTTCATTCATCTCCCACAGCTACTTTGAAATGAACTGCATGAAATGCATCACTACAATGTTAGTACACAAAACAGCCAGCCAGTTCAGTCACATCCCCTTAGACAAGGCAAGAAGATACTCCCTGATAAACACTTCTGTTTTCAGTTGAGTCATACAGCGTTCTCATGCTGAGGTCACCCATCAAGACAAAGAATGTGTTAAGATGCAGCATACTGATGAGCACAGATGAGGATATGAAGAAGTCTAGCTATCAGTGAAAATGATGGCCCGTCATTCTCTTTCTCCCTCTCCACAAATCTATTTCTGGAATTGCATTCTCAAGAGACAGTTCCAGTTTGCAATGAAATTGAGATCTGATGTGCAGTTACCTCTGTTCTGTAGAAGAGAGGCAGGTGGACGTGGCTGGAGGCCCCAGAGGTTCTCCATACCATTTCTGTCTTTCAGATCCAACAGGTGGATTAAAATCAAGGGATCAATATCTAGTAAACTGCTGCTAGCTGCTGAGCCCAGGGCACTTCCTCCTCGCCTTGAAGGTCTTCCACTTGCACTGGTGTAGCCATGGCTGGTACCTAAGGAAGAGTTATGGGGAAACAGCATGCATGTAAATGCTGAGAGTTGGAAAGTTCAAGTAGATTAGGCATAAAAGCATTCCAAGAAATGTAACAAAATATCAGTGTTATTTCATCGACTTATGCATTCTGAAAGCAGTCAGATATACTTCAGCAATCTTTCAGCTAAGGACCGCCACAGGAGAGGAAGGGAGAAAAAAATAAGTGTTTGGCTCATATCTTCCATGTAAATCTCTTAATAAATAGATTGAATAGATCAATTAACAAATCAATACAAAGAGCATTTATTCTCAAGGCACGCACATGAACTTTCTACCTTTTTCACCTTCCCCGTTAGATTTCCACTGCAGCATTTCTGGTGAATGTCAGTTCTGATCAGGTCATCTCTATGGTTATCTCTACCATAGAGAAATATGCATACATTCAACATTTCAGAATCTTATTAGCCTATTGCTCACAGTTTGGGTTATAATTATCTTCAGAAGACATGAGATCTTAGAACACCTTTCTATTTTAACAATTTAAATATCTTTCTTCTTGACTTTTTAAGATTATTCACTCCCTTCCACATAGTTCAGGTTTTATAGTGCACAAAAATCTAGAGTGAATGCATCACATGCTCGGAGGCCACACAGATATGAGTAAAAAAAAAAAATGTCTTGCAAATTCATTTTATTGAAATTGAAGGATTTTTTCAGAAGGAGAGAAGTCTCCCTCCTAACTTCCACATATTTTAAACATCTCCAGATTTCCCCCCACCCTTTTTTTTTTTTTAAATCAAACCAATGAGATGTTTCTGCTACACTGCAATAATCAGTGCAAACTACATGATGCAGCACTTCCAAAAATAGAAATGCCTGCAGAACACACAGCTTGACGTTGCTTCCAAAAAGAACAGGGGAAGAAGTCCAGCAGTGCTTTGCATATATAGGAATTCTGAAGGCTATTTTTCATACCTGATGCCCCAGGAGCAGCAGCAGCTGCTGCATCTTCCATGAGATCTCCTTCTTCCAACTCCATATTATTACTATATTCCACATCATTTTCTCCAGACCTTAAGAGAAGATTGGGATGGAAATGGCAGAACACAGTTATTAGATTCTGGCTGTTCCCATTAAATATTATGGTACACACCATTGAGAAAAACACAAAGTGAATAGTTCCTTCTGCACTCCAAACTATATAAATTAGTGTGTTAATTGAACAACTGACTCACTAACCAGGAGTCTAGAAGTATCACACAAATCCATGCTGTAAAATCTCATCCTGTAAACTTTTCTACCTGGACGTGTTACAACACATTCTCACGTTTTAATGGACATTCTAGATTTGACATTAGTGCATCAGCTAAGAATATTAAGTTCTCTGCTTTTCAGTAACTACCTGCCCTTATTATCACTCCCACTGCATCACTTTCTAATACCAAGCTCTATTTCATTGTGGTGTTGATCAGTATAGAAACAAATTCCTTACTGTTTTGTCAAAGAATCAACAGCAAAGGAAACAGCAAAGGAAGAGACCAGAAAGTAACGATCCAGTGCCTGAAAATTCTTTACCATCAACTCTATCAGCTTACGTTGTTTCCAGTACAGGAAACATCCCTTATGTTGCACTGACTCCCAAATATACTGTAACTTTGTGTAACAAATGAATCTTTATTGCTTGGGAAACACAAGGTGATTATGTGGGATACTCACATAGTTTCTTCATCGATATCATTCTCTTCAGTGTTGCTGGTTGCTGTTGAACTAGCTGAAGAGCTGCTGCCATCAAGGTGGTTCACCTCATCTTCTCCAGCAAGGTCCACATCCAAATCACCATCAGAGAGTTCATGCTAAAGAACGAAAAACCATTTCACTCAGACAGCACTGCTTTCGTCAAAAGCTACAAACAGAATCCTCCCCACAGAGGTGTCACACTGACACATAGAAGTTATGAGTCTGAAAACACAGTAAGAGCTGGTAACAAAGAAAGTTACATTTTTTAGCTGCAACTGGGAAACCTCCTTACAGTGGGATCAAGTAGCTCTGTTCCAGAACATCTCTAAGACATCTCTTGCTAACTGTCAAACCCATTGTCTCCTATTTCCACAAAGAGATTAAGTCTCATTTACAATTCAAAACTTCATGAATGTTTCTACTGCTAACCTATTATAAAAAGCTACACAAGAGAAGGCAAAATAAAGACAGTTCCTACACTGAAGTCTTCATGCTGTATCTTCTCTTCATCCTCTTCCTTGTTATCTCGCACCAACCCCGGAGCAGCAACACTCTCAAGCAGTGCTTCAGTGCTTGGTCCAGACTTTTTTGATCTTGTTTCTTGTCCATCATCATTCTGGGGACTGAGGTGAGTGTCTGGAGGTGAAATGCCTCGTGACTTCTGAGTCCGGGAAAGCTCAATAGCGAGCCTCTAATTAGAGAGAGGCACAGAAACACACGCAGAAGATAACAATGGAGCAGCATCATTGAATAAATCCTTTTTGTTGACTTGTACATATACTATATTAAATGCCATCAAAGCATATGTGTAGCTATCCAGGTAAACAAAAATGCCAAATATGAGCTCCATAACTTAAAACAGTTAATTACGAGGCAATAAGAGGTGATTTTATATTGATGTACATCAAACTTACTTCTTTGAGATTATTTATTTGTTGGATATAACTTGTCTGAGCAGCTTCCAACTGAGCAATATACCAGTGTTGATCTCGACACTTCTGGAAAAAGGTTGGTGAGCGCACCTGAAACCTTCAAAACAACATTTGAGAAGTCTCGATTTTCTGACAAAGTCAGAAAAGCCCTGCATAAGAACACAGGATGACCCGAAATGCCATCTTAACAGACATCATGCAAGGGCAACCCTGCCCACAGCAGCAGGGTTGGAACTACGTGATCTCCAGGGTCATTTCCAGCCCAAGCTATTCCATGATTCTATGAACACATACTTCTGTACTCACTATCCCGAATGCAATGAACAATAATAGCAAAACTATAGAAGAGACATTACATTATTGTCCCAAACCAACACTAGCAAAATCAACACACTACAAAGTATTGAACAAGAGTAGGTCTGTGTAGTGATATCTGAAGTAGATGAACAAAGTTTCTACATTTGTCCTAATATTGCAGTTTCCTTTGCCAGCATTACCTCTCTTACATTACAGACTTCTTCCCTTCATTCCCAAAGCTCTCCCATGCTAACTACAATTCCTAGAGAGAGAGAATACATCCTCTTTCTTACTTGAGTTACTTACATCTCTCTGCTCAGGGAGCATTAGTGTCAAGCATAGCTCCTTCTCAAATGAATACCAACTTTTCTCAACTCACTTTAGCAAGCTTGCTCCTTTTATATTTATGACAGTAAAATCCATTTATGAAAATCACGTCACAATTACTTTAAATTCAACTAATTGCTTTTTTTACCTCAGTAGTACATATACTTCATGAAATAATAGCACAAAACTTTCTTTCTTACCTTAGGATCACAGTGTCATTTTGTCTGTTCAAATAGCCTTCGTTGGCTAACAAGTCTAGACGAAAGAATCTGTTGTAACCCCAGCATTCTCCAACTTCAAAATCAGAGGCAAACTCTCTAATTATGTTTTTAGTGGGATCGTTGGTGGACTGGTGAACCATTTCTACACGGTACTCATACCTACACATAAGAAGATCACAAGGTAGAGATCAAAACAAAGAGGTCAGAACTGCTGAATGCACCAAGCCAAAGCAAATTGCCCTTTCTGAGAAGCTAGCATGTCCACCTGGAGAGATGATTCAGTTGTAAAATGTTACTGAAGATAAGAGAACTGGGGAAATAAGGCAGTAGCAAGGAGTAATGTGGTAAACCAAGTCTACAATGGAATGCTAGGAGATAGATTCTCTCATCAGGTGTTTAGCCAGTTTGCTTCCTTCCTTGAGCAAGCCACCGAGTAACAGCCTGAAAATATTTTCAGGCTCAACAGCCAACAGGAATCTCACCAGTCTTTTCAGCACCAGTCTTTTCACCAGTCCCCTGCAACACTACAGGACTCAAGGCCGCTCTTTTCCAAACCCTTCAGATGCTTTAGCAATAGAAAAATGAAAAAACACAACAACATCAGAAGTCCTTGCTGTTCTCAAAGGAGGTTTGCTTACTTGGATGTCTCTGGCAAGCCAGCTGACAGCTCCAAGAACACAGACAGGTAGTAGCCCCGTACGACTCCATTTCCATCCTTGAGAAAACATAAAATAAAGAAATAAGTTGATTAAAAATAAAGCCAAAACCAATAAAACCCACCTCTACACACTCTTGAAGGTTTGGGAAGTAGCTTCAGGAAACAGTTTCAATCAGATTTTCAGCAGTAGTCCATTTCATATACTACAGCTTTGTTTTGTTTTTGTTCTTTTTTTAGTCTTCTGTGACCTAGAACTCTTCCTGTAATTTGAATCAGTGTAGTGTTTATGCACTTCAGATGTGAACTCCATTTGTATCACTCAAAACTCAAAGCAGAGCTTTAGTTATTCTATTAAAAATTAGGAGTTCACTCAAGTGGCAGACTGAATGGACAAACAGTTGTCAATGTACTGGAACACAATTAACATATCAATGAAAAAGCAATAAAAACAGCTCCAAATCTACACATCAGTTTGTATCTGTCCAGTTTCTCCTCGAATTCTCAAGATGAAAACAGCTCAGGTCAAATATTAGTTCTGAAGTACTTTATGTAAAGCCATACTTCAAAGCCACTTCATTTTTGAAGGAAGAGTGATTTGTACTTCTTCAGAAGAACAAACAATGAAAAAGTTATGTCAGTTAACAGAGAAACTGTGTCTGAATCACCAGAAAAAAAACATTGACAGAACTTCTTTACACTCATTGCAATCAAGAACAAAGAATGGCTCAACTTTAACCCTCTAGATTGAAGAAGTGATTCAACTTACCATCTGAAAATTAATTTCAAAGCCTTCTAACAGCACACCTTACACAGTCAATCCTGAATGTACATCACCCTGAAGACTTGCACAGCAGCCCACCTATGTACTGCTAGAATACAGTGCTGTGCATACACATTACCCAGATTAACTTCACTGAGAACATTCAGTAAAGGATATCTGGAGGCAGGGAGGGAACACCCCACTGGCTCATGATTAATTCTGCAGCCTTATGTTCCTCCCCTCCCCCATCCTTCTACCTATGTCTGTCACACAGGGAAACTAAGTGATATTTCCTCGCAGGAGAAGCATATGCAGGTCACTCAGGGAGTTTGGATGCAATGACAATTTTAGTTGAAAATGTAACTCACTGGGTAAACTTTTAACCTCCAACAAAGTCCTGACACTTGAAGAGGTGGGCTGTAAACAGGATCTGCTCGCTGACGCAATGTACTATTGAGAGAGGAGAAAAAACATTTGCTATTGGGACAAAGCAAAACCCTCCATGCACTGCACATACATTTGCACTCTGTAGGACCATCCTTCTTGCTGCACAGAAGTGTAGCAGCACGAGGCCACGCACAGTGTTAAGTGTCCTTAAGAATATATATTCCTTGCAAAATTATCCAATCTTTTGTATAAAGAGCAATAAGTACCTCATCTTCATAATGAAAAATCCTTATCAGTTTCCAATTTAGCTAGGGTTAACTGCTGCTCACCTGGGAAATAAGATTTTGACTAAGTTTGTCACATCTAACAGCTTTCAATGAAGACTATTCAGTGTTTAAAAAAAAATATCTCAAGTGCAGAAGAAACAGAGAACAGCTTCTGAGAGTCAAAGAAATATCACAAGATCCATTCTTACCTAAAGTTTTCCAATACAAAAGTAGTTGAGTCATAGGCTGGAACCAATTCACTGGGAGGAAAAAAAAAAAATGCATTAGAATACAGTGAATAAGGTGACATTAAAAAATCCCAACTTCTTGAATTGAAGCACTTCAGATCACCAGAGCCACTGACATTCACTAGGACTACACTGGGTTCATTCAGCACTTCTGAAAATTCCATTTATAAACCACTCCCCCCAGCACCTCCCCAAGTGATATAACACAAAATCAAGTATTTTATGTTACGAAGAAAAAGCAGCTAAAAATATTTGAAGATAGTTAAAAAATTTGCCCCATTACCTGTAACTTCTAATAACCTCTTAATAGATTGAATTTAATATCAAATTCACTGGTAGTACTAGCAGCATGAAGCTGTTGCTGTTATGTATAAAACTTAAATGCTTCTGCTTCAAGAGCACAAGATACCTCATTGGAAGATGAATATTCAACTTAAGTTTACCTTAGAGAGATCTTTAAATTTTTTTCAGAAGACATCTGAGGACAATAAAAATATTGCAACTTGAGATTGCATTTAAAAGCAGCCTAGGCTGATTGAAAGATTTCTTAGATTTCTCAGGTTTGCAGTTTTATGGGTATGACTTGCAGCCAGCTATCTTGAACTCTGCAACCTCCTCAGAGGCCAGCACTAACAGCACTCTCTTTATGAAGAAGTGTTAGGAAGTGATTTTGTCTAAATATTCTGAATTAAGGTGACCTGCAGAGGCATCTCATGAGAACCTTGCAATTATACACTGAATGATCCCATTAATTAGAGAAAAAGGACAAACCAATAAACCAACTGTAAAAGGGGAAAAAAAACAGTCTAGTCAGCTGGAACCCACTGTTCTGACTCCCCAGCAGGGATACAGACTTATGACAAAGGCCCTGCAGGAACAGAAAGCCTAAGAAAGGCGTAGGCTGCTAAGGGAAGGCACACAATTGGACATTTCTGGAGTATAAACTTGGACACAAACTGAATCAGGGATATCAAGTTCAACCCCCAGAAATGAATGGAACCATGCTACCAGATCTCTCACATTGCAGAGAAGCATGACTCCCCTTCACCAGAGGTGGTTACCAGGGAATCTCTCTGAAACCAACCTAACCATCAGAAATTTATCACCCGTTCCTTTAAATCCACACATTAAAATACCTGCCCTTGTTTTACATAAGGCTTATGCACATCAACATACATCCTACCTCCCAGACTCACTACGATGTCCTCCTCCATATAGCTGAGATCTGTTTCATGGGATGTAGGATATCCTTCTCTAATTATTTTGTAACTAGCAAAGCAGTTATAAGATGCCTTTCATGTCCAAACTGCAACAGAGAGGAAATGCAACACTTACCTTGTGAAGTCAGGAGGAACAGGAGTAGTGACAAATGAGGCCATAGGCTTCCGGTGAACCTGCTGGAACATCATCAGGATCTCTGAACTTTTGGATATCAGCTCACTCTTACTGCATGACCGTAACTATCAGGGAACACAGAAAGAAGATACTTGCACCATCACTACAAGACAGATGGCGACCACTGTGGACTTTAAACAAATAGCTCTATCAAGTAACACTAACCCCCTTCAAGTAACACTTGAAAAATAAGTAAATAAGAAAGAAGGTCAACTGAAGAACTAGCCATGTGGTTATACATACAAATGTTACATTTCAACTGTTTTCATAATCACCTGATGTTCCACTTCTTGAAGCAGGGATTCCAGAAGCTCAGTTTCTTGGGTAAGAGATGTCTTTTGACCTGTTTAAAGACAGGAAGACCTGTTTAAAAACAAGATGACACACTCCCAAGGTTGATTGAGAAAGCATTTTAGAAGCAAGCCTACGTTTTTAATTAGAGCTGTAGCAATGAACTCATTTGAGGTTAAGACAATATTGAAACATTCTCTGTGTCCCAGAAATGGCAGGTTTGTTGTTTCAGGGCACTTTTTTGAACAAAAAGCAGGACTGACTTCACTGCATTTGCTTTCCTCCAGAAATGTCTTTTATGTTAGCAGACACTTTGCAAGTCCACTATTTCTCCAGACTTTGATTATTGTTTTCTTCATTAAAAACAACAACAAAAAGAACAGCCAACCAATGGAAAAAAGAAAAGAACATTTAAATGTGTTTGTGAACTTCAATTAGCATGAAGCCTGAGACAAGGAAGAGCTCTGTCACATGTCTGTTTTTCTCTCGTGGGGATTTACTTTGTCACTATCACACATTAAGTGCCCAAAGAACACTTGGTAATCCTTAGAAAAAGAGGTGTTACACAGGAAATGTTCATCTGTACATGCAAATAACCAAGGCATTCTGCCACAATTCTAAGACTGATCTTCAAGCCATACACCTTAAAACAAACCTTACAACACGGATACAGGGCCAACAACATATTCGTTCGTTTGCTCTGATGTAAGGGTTGTGTACCCTTCCAGACTGAGTTCAGATGTGTAACATTTCAATACTGCCTAAAGAGCCTGGTATCTCACAGAGCTGTCATCTCTAGTACGTGCTGTGTACTTACTGACATGAAAGCACATGTGGAAAAAGCAAGGCACATAGAATGATAGAACATAGAAGCACAGATGAGAGACTGAGTGAGCAAAGCATGCAGGGAGCTACTGCCTGCTGAGGAATACTGAAAGTTAAAATAAAAGTACTTTCTAAGAGTGTTGCTCCTGGAAGCTTCAGTAACCATCATCCATCTCACCTCTCTTGAAGGAGAATTCAAGTGACCAGCCTCCAGTCAGCAAAAGCATCAGGAACTAAACTACCAACTCTGATTCCAGATGCCATACTCTTCATTTGCAGACTGCCCATATGCTTGGCTCTGAATGGTTGCTTATCAGGCAACAATGAAGACTTCAAGTTCTTTCAATTACATTAAGAGGAGGCATCATAACAAAAATGTCTCTCTTGGCTAACACCAATGATCATGGAAACACGCTGCCACTGTGAGAAAAAGTGCTAAATATCTTCCAACTAAATGTAAGTGTTCTCTGAGCTATTTATTATACAGGAGAACAAGAACAAGCTGCCTCCAGCAACTCAGGGCTGCAACACAGTAACTACAATATTAAATACAAAACCTACTGTAGGTAGTTTTCTGTCAGTTTCCCAGCTTAACCCCATTAAATGGCACAAGCAGTCACAATCCAAGGCCAAGAAGGTTTCTAAGTACACTTACACATTTTGAATACATTGCTCCCATTCATAACAGATCAGGCAAACACCCACCCATCAGTGTTATAAGCTTATTCTTCAGCTGAGTGTCCAGCCGGGCAATCATCATCTCCACTGCATTCCTGATCTCCCGAACTCTTTCATCCTTTGCACTACGCACTGCCTCCACATTCCTCTCCTAAAAGAGAGTCCAGGAAAAAAAAAAAATGCATAAAGAGGGACTACTCACACTTTTACACATTTTACTCATTAAACGACCCCAGAGATTATACAGCGGTCTTCCAGACCCAGAAATCATAAATCCATAGAATGGGTTGGAAGGGGCCCTACAGATCACCCAGTTCCAGCCCTCCTGCCACGAGGCAGGGCTGCCACACATTAAATATGGAACAAGGCCTCCTAGAGCCCCTTCCAGCCCTTCCTTTTGAGAAAAAATAAAAATCCTGGTCTTAATGAACTCAAGCTTGCACGTTTAGAATAAGAAAACAGGAATGTGTTTTGAGATGAGCTACATTACAGGTTATTCCTGTTGCCAAACTAAGTACTTCATTATGTTGTTTCATATATCCTTCAACTGTTATTGAACACAGAAGCGTGCCCTCTGGTGGGAGACCAAAGGTTAACAACAAACTTGAGCAACGTTTTCTCAATACAAATTCACCAAGCAAGGATTATTCAGCATCAAGTTTAGAAAATACAACTATCAGTGCTTCTTCTGTAACTTCAGCAGTATAGGAAAAAAGAATTACTTTGTTGGAAACAGGAACAGTTGGATAGAACTTGTGCCTTCTTCTTGCAAGGGATTTCTCTACACTTTATGAATGCTTCCAAGTGAACCATTTGGTTCTGCACTGAAGCAGAGCTAAGCCACCACTGCATGCAGCTAACAGCTGCCAGAGCTACAGCACACCCAGGAACCACTGACACTCGTTCAAAAGCAGGCTGTATTTAGGCTCAAGTACACTTGTATTTTATTTTCCCAAAGGAAGGGGAATAAGATCTGCTATAACAAAGCATTTGTGTGGTGGTTTGGCACAGCAGACAGCACGTTTTGTGTTTTACTGTTTACAAAAATAACCTTTCAAAGAACTGCTTGAGTTTAGTTTGACATACCACGCACCAAAAGATGCACTCTGTGCTAGCCAACACACACCTTTCTCTCTGACAATTGTAAAAACACTAAGAATGTGTAAATGCAACTAAGAAGTGAAAATTTCTGAGATAATCTGTTTACTTTCACAGAATCAACTGTGCACAGGTACCAAAAATATCTCTGAGCATATGAAATTGTATATTATTTCCATTATCCTCTGACAATGGCACACTGCAGGAAAACATGGTGTTATTTTGAGTCAGTTTCTTACCACTTCTTGCACTAAACTGATCAGTTCCATGAGTCTCCTCCTAAGCTTTGCCACTTCTTCATTCACTTTTGTGACGTGTTGTTCATATATTTCTGCCAATGGCTTAAAAGTATGTCCTCCATGCTATTAAAAATGATAATAAATAAATCAAGAGAGGAGAACAGAACATATTCTAACTTCAGTCTGCTCCTATTAAATTATTGACAGAGAAGGGAAGAAAGCCTCCTCATGTATCACTCATTCTGGAAAAGTTCCAAAGCAGACAGCAAGTAGGAAGTCTGTCTTTCGCCTCCCTTCATAAGAAGTCATGAATTTGGCTTTCATAACATCCAAACTTCCTGTCAAGAATTATTTGAAGTCCTCCAAAAATAAACTGCTTTATTCACTGGGCAGCTCTAACAAATCAAATAGAGACAGAAGGATTATTCCTACTAAAACACCCTACTCAAATAAAAGCAGCATCGTGTTAAAGCAGCATTCAACCACCTATATTCCAAGGCATTGCAGCAGTCTCTCCCTGAAATATTCTACTGAGAGTATAATAAACAGTGTGGTGAACTGCAATGCTAATACAACTTTGCAGATATTCAGGAATATTATCCAGAATGCTTCCATAACGTATTATCTAAATACTTTGAGGACGATTTCTTCCTTTACCCATAAAATTCCTCACCACCTATTGTTTGTCCATCCTGAAGCTTTTTACCTTCCTTGTTATTTTAGCCTCCTTTCAAAAAAAAAAAATTATATATATATTATATAATTTATATATATATAAATATATATTATATATATATATGTAATTTATATATATATATAAATATATACACACACACACTTTGCTTCTCTAATTAGAAACACAAGAGATTACCTTTCAAAATTCACATCCACATCAAGTTATAAAAGCATGCACAACTATAGCACTGGCATGGTAACTCAATAGCCAAATCAAGTTTTATAGCTTCTCCACTTCCTCAGACTGCAGCTGGACACGATGCTGGCAGCTCCTCACTGCAGCACCCTGCTGCATTCCAGCAGGCTGCTCTTACCATTCCTCCCCAGAGAGCACACTGGTGGCAGATGCACTTCTTACAGGTCCAACAGAACACACTGAGCTTTTCGTGATGATTTTCACACCTCAAGTAAAACAGAAGAACAACATATCAACCACAAGGAATACCTACAATAAAGCCCAGAACTCCATAGAGCATAAAGCAGTAGCATAGATTCGCAAGAACAGTCAACAAAAATCTTTTGTAAAATAAACATCCTTAGTATTGTCAGGAAGTATTCCACAGAGAAAAAGTGTATTAATAAAATCAGATTTATGCCTAGCAGGTAGAGGTTACAGTCCCTGAATCAAGTTCAGAATCCTATGAGCAAGCCCTGCACAGCCCAGGCAAACCTCCAGTGTGTCTCCCCTGCTCTTCCACCAAGTTTCAGGTATGGAGAAGAAGGAACAGAACACAAAATTAGTCTCTGTCCATTTTTCAATGCTTCTGCTCACATTTTTTCTCATTTAAGCTCTATTCATCCCAGTGAGAAATAGTATAATTTAGGAGCTTTATGTGCTACTATGACAAAAACAAGCTCCAACTTTCAGAGACAACATGATTACATCCATTAAGCGATGGCACAATTCAGCCTTTAAATCAGAAAACTGTTTGTTCCCTGAATTAAAAAAAAAAAAAGATGAAATTAAAAGTTCATTCCCATAAGGCAACCTGCAAACCCTTCACATGAGGAATGCTCTACTTACTTGTCTTTCTCATTTTCTTCATGCTTTGTGAGACTGCACAGCTGAAGCGTATCGAGCTGCTGTGTGACCTCCTCTGCCCAGCGACAGTTGACGAGCTCTCGGAGCTGCAGTGGGGCTCTGCAAGAAGCATTGCTAAGAGTTACAGTGAGAACTGTGCTCCAGGAGCCAGAAGAACACACTGAGATGAGATCAGTTCACCAAATCCACATCACTCAGGAAGTCAATAACTGTTTCAGATAGCGATGCAGTGTTTTAAGTTGACTTGCTCTTACTGGAGGAAGAAAGGCCAAACCACCCACAGCTACACAGGGACACCAGAGCTACCCTTACAGTCACATATTCCTGGGTAACACTTGGCAAATATTTCATTTCTCAGCACTTCAACTCCTCCCATTATTCAGCAATCCCTACAGCTGTGCTTCAATGAACACCTCCGTAGAACACAGAAATACTTACCTCCTTACCAGCCTTTTAGAATTACACATTAGCTACTTTCAAAGCTGAATATGAAGTTCTGCAAAAATGATTGGCTGTTTTCTCAGATACCTCCCCTTCCTAAGGGGAAAATACATCCCACCTTCGATTCACACAGATAATGTATTCCTGGTGTTCAAAATCCCTTACCTACAATGAGGGCACTGAGCTCTTTGTTCTGTCAGCCAACGCTACGAAGTAAAAAGGAAAGTTTTTAAAGAAACAGCAGGGAAAGAACTGCAAGCAAGAACAATCTATTGTTATTTATGAGTTAATTCTTTTCATTACTCTTCTACTTTTCCTTTTTTAGAGATTTGAAATCAAACTATTCAACCACTTGTTACGAAAGAAGCTGCTATTTGTATCTTAGAAACAGGACAGCTGCAGTCCTCAAATCAACCCAGTTAAAACAAAAAGAGGAATTCTGCAGCACCCAAAGTTCCAGCAGCAGCCACATACATACCTGGTGCAGGTTCCCAGAGCTCCAGGCTAACAAACACCTCGCAACAAAAGAAAGCAAGAGATACTTCAAAGACCAGGAATTCCTGCTGTAACTTATTTCCCCCTACTGGCACACAAGTCAGACACCTGCAGACCAACAATCAACCCCACGGGGACCCTCCGAATGTCTCTCCTCCAGAAAGTTCCACACAAAGACAAGTGGCTGAGGGAGGAATGTGGAAGGAAGGGTGACGACACAGCTGTGCCTCAACAGCAGATCATCAGACAGCCCTGCAGCGAGGGCTGCTGAGCACAGCACGGCCTGCTGAGAGCACGGGGCAGGGATGAAGCAGGGCTCACAGCCCCACAGGGACGGCGAGACAGAACGCACTGCCTGCTGTAGAGCAGTTCCTACGCCCGTCCGTTCACAAGTTAAGGATAACGAGGAGCAAACTCACCCGAATGCAGCTGAAGCAGCACAGCTTGGAGCAGTGAGGGCAGAGCCGCGCATCGCGCAGCTTCTCCATGCAAATAAAGCATCGGAACACCTCGGCGATGCTCTGGAAAAGGGCAGGCGGTTGTTATTACCAGCTACCGTCACCCCTGCCTCACACACACACACACAGCGCCGAGCTCAGCACACCCCGCCGCGCACCTCGCACGCATTTTGCGACGCTCTTCTCAACGAGCCGTTCCTCCCTTTGATTACTTTCCCTTCCCGAGCTCTGCGCCCCCCCGGCTCCGTTACGGCCCCGCAGCCGCGCCGGCTCGCTGTTCTCCAAGCCCCGTTACGCCGCAGAGCCGCGCGCCGCCCGCACAGCGCACCTGGGCCGCGCCCTGACGGAGCGCAACCGCCGCCCGCCGCTCACCTCCACGCTCTGCTCGTCCATGGCCGCGGCTCTCCCGCAGGGAGCGGTCCCGTCCTCTTCCCTCCCCGGCTCTCCCGCCCCGCGACGGCGGAAACGAGAACGCGGGGAGCGCTAAGAGCCGCCGCGCTCAGGCGGCGCACCGACGCCCCGCACCCGGCCGGCCGCAGCCATAGTAGCGGCAGCGGGGCGGAGCCGCCCGTCAACGAGCCCGCCCTGCGCAACGCACTGCGCACGCGCGACCGGGCGGGAGGCGGGCGGGCTGAGCGCCGCGCGCGCTGCGCCGTCCGTTGCCGTGAGGCGTTGGCGGCGCGTGCAGCGCGGGAACGGCGCTCAGAACTTCTGTGAGGTGCGGGGATCTGCGCGCGTCTCACCCCGCACCGCCACGGCACCGAGTGAGAGCTCCCTCGTTCGCTGTCATGTATCACAAAATCAGGAGCTTAATGAGCTTAACACCTCCTGCTTTCTCAAATTTGGTGTCAATCGACGAACCAAACAACTGAGGGTGGTCAAAGGCGGCTCCGAGCACAGGGCAGAACCTCCCAGCTGTGTGGGGCTGCTGTTGTGCTGAGGTGTGCAAAAGGCAGCAAAGGCAGGGCCGGCAGCCACCACACAGACAGCAGAGCGATAAACCTATGGACACATCGCTTTGCTTCCACCATTTATTCAGGAATGTGAGTACAGTGAAGTGGCCTGGGTTATTTGTCTTAAAAACCCCGCTCAGGAATGCAATGAGATGGAAATGACACCTGGTTAACAGTGCTGTTCAAAAACCGCGTGGGCTGCAGTCGTGTAAACGTTGTAAACATCCACGGGCAAATGCCAACCTCAATGGGTTTCATTCTGCAGCTTTTCAAGTACTAGAAATAGCATTTGTGTACAGAGATATCAACAGCCTTCCAGCAGTGTTCTGTAACTCCCAGCCACCAAATACTCGTCAGTGACACATGGCCAAGGTGCTGTGTGCCCAACGAGGACGGACCAGGCCTTCATTTACACGACTAATTTAACATTGCCTTGTTTGTCAAGTTCCACAATAGCAAGCTCTTTCAAGATCCGTATCCTTGTGTCAGTGGCTTTCATGTTCATTTTGTTCATCTGTGAGATGCTCAGTGCCGCTCTGTAAGGCAAGAACAAAGTGCTGAGCACAGCAGGGCATGGAGCAGCAGGTCTGACAGAAAATGGCAAAAAAAGCACTTCTCGTTTAAGGCAATATTTGTGCACGTGCTCTGCCATTCTCACGTTTATTCCAACTGTCATCAGGTTTACCAGGCTGCATTAAACTGGAACAGTCACTTCCTGACACAGCTTCATAATACAGAATTCCTGCATCTAAAACTTTCTGACTGTTATCATCACCACAAAGAACACATCCAGTGAAAATGAGCATAAAAGTCATTTGTATACAAATGAACTCAGGGTTTTGTCTGACACTCTGTGGTGCACACCCACCCAGAAGGGTGCAGAGGAGCACGATGAAATGTCAGAGTTACTGTAGAGCAGCAAGTGGTAAATGAGCTGTTTCTGTTTCATTTGAAAATGCTGAATTTCTATGCAGCATATACAATTCTTATTAACGAGTAGCTTTAAGTCTTACCTGTTCTTATTTACAACAAAGTGGTTAAATAAATCCCTGTACAAATTGTTCAAGTCTGCTAATTTAACGGTGCTTCTGATACTCCTTGGCACAGTCAGAAGTGTTTCTTCAGACAGTGGTTTGAACTGTGACTCTAAAAAATTGCAAATAGAAGATAGTTGGTGCTTCAGAAATCAGGGCAAAGAAAAAGGATACCTGCACTACTTATTAACAAAGCTCCCAAATGAGTCTAAAGGAGGAAGGAGAGGAAGAAGATACTCCCCCCAGACTATCATTATTGCTACAGACATAGTGAAATATAATGGATTTAAGATCTGATGTGGATTTGAGATCTGATGTGCATTAATAGACGTGGTGTCAGACATCACTTGGAAAAAACAACAACAAAAAAGAATTCCTTTCTGTAAAGGATAAATGGATTAAACAAGGGTTATTTCTGTGGTAAAATAGTACACCATCTTCTTCCAGACCATAAACATAAGACAAGAACCCAACAAATCACAGACGCACACATGCACACACACACACAAAAAAAAAACAGCAGGAAGAATCTTCCACCACTCACCTTCAGCTGTGTCAGGGTCTACAGATTCTGAACAGAATGGCTAAAAATGAACAAAAGAATGTCAGAATTTCTTGTGAGTTTGGCTGAGAATTTAGGTTTTTTTACAATTTTATTTCTGTGTGAGCTATTACATCTTATTTGTGTAATCGAGGATCTTGCAGCCACTGAAGCCAACAGCAGAATCTTAGGCATTGAACAAATCCTGGTTTCGAATAAAATATGCTTAAAATGGAAACAGAAGGACTCATGCAAGTCAGACTGAGCCCTTCAGCTTTCTCCTTTGCATTCCAGTGCAGGTCTTGCAGAAATCACTGCACGTGCAGAAAAGGAAAACAACAGCTTTCCTATTCTCAAACAACCTTTAGAGGCTGACAGTTCCAACAAGCAAAGGGAGCTGCATCGAACTTTCCTCAGCCAGAAATGCAGCACTGACCAAAAAATCCCATAAAATCTTCACTATTTTGCTATTATTACATGACCAAGACCAAATCTTTGCAGGTAATTATATTAAAATGTTGTGCTATAAATAGATAGGGGAGAATATCCAACTTTTTAACAAGTGTTAGTTTAGATCTGTGTTGTACTGCATTACAGTTTAAATACACTTAAATTATTGCTAGTCCTATCCCAAACTGCACTGAATTGAATCCATCACATTCTTTGCTGCCATCCAAAGTCTTCTTAAATAATGTACTAAGAGAACATTTCCCAATGAGAAAAAAAAGAAGAAAAAAAAAAAGAAAAACCAAGCAAACAAACAAGGAGAAAAGTCTTCTGTCTTAACAGTTTTTTTATAGGCAACTTAATGGGGAGAAATAACCAACTTAACCAGTAAACAATAAAAAAGTTTGTTAGGAACTTCAGCACCATTTCTGAAAAACTCTACTCAAGGTATGAAGGTACCAAACCAGCCCTTCTGATGTCAGCTGAGCTGCTCAGGACTCACAGCTTCTGCAGTACCAGTGCTCTGTGCCTCATTACCTTTTCAACCAGTGATTCCATTTCTTTAGCAGTTTGGCAGCCTAACTGCTGTGCTGCAGCCTGTTCTTCTTCTGACAGAGGCAAGCGCTAGAAAAAAAAGACATTTGTCATATTAACCACTGACAGTGTAACTTTAACTCCAAAACTAAATACTACTGGTTTAAACACTGAACAATGAATCAGACTGGCTTCAATCTTATCAACATTTCTACTGGTAAACTGTCTTATCTCTGAAGCATCCGTGCATGCAATAGTTTCCAATTAAACTACCCATGTCTACACAGAGGTTACACAAATGCTTGGTCACGTAGAGCAGTGAGAACCAAGTAAGTGACACAAAAGCACTACCTGGAGATCAGTGCGCTGCTGCAGTGCCTGAACGATCCTCATGGTGTTCTCTAGAGCAGCACGGATGCCATTCATGGATTCTCTCTGCTCTAAGGAAACTTTTTCCAGCTGCATACATAACGTTTTGTAACGAGATTTTACCACGGAGAGTTCTTCTAAGAGAGCAACTGGGTTTTCCTATGTAGAAACGAAAGGTCCATTTAAACTGTCCAATAAGAGAAAATACCTGGGCATGTAAGAATTAAAAGCATGGGATTAAGACCAACTCTTTACAATAAAAGGTGCAGCTGAGAGTATCTCTTTTTTTCACAGGCACAACTGGCAGATGCTGTTAATAAACCAGTACAACTCCGTGGTCCATAATGAATAAAAGAGGAAGCCTTTATTGTGATGACAAATATGATGTGGCTTTTCAGATTTGGAAGAAGGTAAAGATTTTGAAATAAAAGGGTTATAAATCCAAGACTACGTGTCACAATGCACGTGGCAACAAGGGCTTTTTATGAGATTTTCACATGCTGCCATTTGTTGTTTCCCTCCCCAGCACTGTACTTGGCACTGCTGATCTCTCTGCTCTCAAACTGAGGCTGCACTTCAGCTGAGACAGGGAACATCTCTAAGTGCTAACACGTGCTAACATTACTGCTAAACTTACTGCTTGCCTCTCAACATAAAACATGGGGGAATTTCACTGTATCAGAAATGTACACTTTCTGCTCATTGCTGCACTGAATTCAGATACCTTGGTGTAGATGCAGTAAACATCTTACAACTAGATGAACATTCACATATTTTCCGCTTAAGGAAAAATAACTATTTATTAACAATTTCATGTAGAATGCCATAAAATCTATTCATTTAATTCAAAAACACTACCTCTGCTGCTGGATTATCAGGAAGACTTTTCATTATCTCAAATTCCAGTCTGTGTTGAATATAATCCAGATCAGATTCTGCCTTCTGGAACTGAAATATTCAGGGTTAGCCACAATATATTACAAACAAAACCCAAAGACCAACCTCAGCCACTTGCATTCACTGTCTGTATTTCAGGAAGGCAGAAGACAAGTGCCTGCATTGTAAAGGTTGATGTCTTTCCAGCCCTCCCTGCCCCTCCATGCAAACCTCTCAGGACAAAGCCAAGCCCTGCTGCAGAGGGAGCTGTCTCAGGGCACCACAACCATACAGCTTTTTGAAACTGGTCTTCAGAGCTTGCAGATGTTCAATTTGTTCTCCCCAGACACAAACATATTTCCCCGCAGTTTGTAAAGCTTTTCCTCAGTCAGCTGCTTTGCTTTTCATACATTAAGAACTCTGCTAGCAAAACTGTAATGCTCCATTATTTACACAGCAGAAACTAGGAAAAAAAACGGAGGAGTGGAGTATAACAGATTTGGCTGTTAATTACATGAGGAGTTAATTCTCCCAGACGATTATAGTAACTGTCACACATTCCATTATCCCCCACTAAAACAGACTGACAAACAGATAATACAACTGATGACAACACACTGCTTTCCTTGGGATAAATAAGCCACCAGAGAACGATGTCACTGCCTGTACGCAGCCTGCTGACAACATCAGTACTGCAACTGTAACACCTCTGGAGGACTTCAAGGAAAGGCGTTCAGTGTAATCATTGGGGGGTTTTACAGTGACAGAACAGCCTGTGATAAAAGTCAAAACTCTTGTAATTTACTTAGCTCAGTGTTGTTGTCACTAATTGTATCGAGCTTAACTCTGAAGTAATCAATACAACTTTTGTAAGGATCAAAATAAGGCTGTATTTGTGAAAGCTCCTTTGATTATTAACTACTGGGAATGCAGACAATGAATATGGATGGATTTCAACGTTATCCACGAAGATCTGTTCTTGAAATATTTCAGTATCGATCATGTGGGAACACCAAGTGAATGGTAAGCCATGAACGCTGTGCTGCTGCTGTCCCTCAGGTCAGAAAAGGGGACAGGAATGTGCTGTGTATCCATCCTGCAACCCTGGCTTCACCCTGGCTTCACCATTGTGCTCAATGAAAACACAAACGCAGTATCAGCATTCCTGCTTTCTCCTGAAACTGTACTAACTACAGACAAAGGTTATTATCAGCAATTTCAGAACATTTTTATAGGCCCCAAGGATGTATCATCATCCGCCTTCCTTTAATTTATAACCGTTTATTTCTTGTAGTATTTATGGAAACATACACCTCCAAAACCCCCAAGTGAAGGCTATGGGCTGTGCCCACCTGTATGACGAGTTCTGCACAGCAGTCACACAGGAAATGCAGTTTCTGAGATGTAAATGTGTAACTTACTCACAGGCTGAGAGGAAAGCAAAACAATTGGAGGCACCACTCACGCCATCGCTGCACGCTCTGCTTTCAGATGCTTTGACAATACTATTGCACTGCTAGCTGTGAAGTACAGTAGTGCAATAAAGTCAGAGCATTCGTTAGCAGCAACAATTCTCAACAAGCAGTCAATACACCCAAAACATGTGTTGGAAAGAAGTAAGTTGAACCAGGTGGTGCTTGCTGTCGGTCGTGGACATTTAGGTAAAGGAATTCACCAAATCCAATTTGAGAGTTGTTTTTCCAATCACCTCCACTCTCAGACACAACAGCACTTATGGATGCAGCTCCATAGCAGGGAGCACTGCAGACAGCACTGCTGGCCAATGCCCTTTTAACATTGCACTGCTTTGTGTATGATCACTAGTAGTACAACATAAAAAGGGCGCTGGACAGACACCGCTCAGAGGAACAGGCAGGATCACCCTTCTACAAATGGTAGCAGAAACCAACTGAAAGGCTCTGAGTGCAGCACCTGCCCACTTCTCCACTTCTACTAATTTTACTAAATGGATGTGTGCAGAATTTAAGTTCTTTTCAGTGCAGGCTGCTGAAGTACACACTGAAAAGCACTGCAAGTGAGTCAGCTTTACAGTTTCTCGCATAATAAATCTCACACTGTAGATGTGGTGGTTCATTCAACTCTTCATGTTTTGTGCTTGAGCACTAGGCTCCATTAAATGGAGATGACCATTCACATTGCTCGTTGTAAGCTCCTACAAGTCAGTTTATCCCTGGTTCCATGAGGCTGAGGCAAAGCTCTGCACAAAATGCGTGTCAGAACCCCTGAGGAAATAAGAAGTGTTATTTCACCACTTCTGTGGGGAGAGCCAACCTCATGGGCAGCCCAGGAGGAAGAAGCAACGAGCAGAAGGGAAAGCAAGAGGCATCAATGAACACAGATGCCATTGTATATATATAAACTTGTTGACAAAGAGTTATTACACTTCTGTAAGAGGTTTGCACATAGGAAATCAGTTTCCAAATGGATTCCCCGAATGATTTTGGATAAAGACCTAGCTATTTCTCAAAACTCCTATCATCCACTCTGTGTCCCTTCAGCAATGTTACTGCGTTCTGATAAGAATTAAGAGACTATTAAACTCGTTTTTCCTTTTCTTTAATTAGGAATTGAAACCAATGCTTTCAGAATGGGGGAACAGCAGGCAGGAATCGGCTGTGCTACTTCCCTGTGTTTGTCTCTGCATTGAGACGTCCTTTGTGCCATTCACGCCCCTTTCTGCTCTGTAGGTACCTAACGGACAAGTTCATAATAATTTTATGATCATTTATAATAACTTTACATGTTTGGGATTCCAAGAATTCCTGGAAGTTTCCACCCAGAGAAAAGACACAAAGGAGCGCCGTGCTTGACGAGCAACTCCAGTGAGAGCATTCAGCTCGTGTAAGGAATGAAATGATCTCATTAAGCATCTACACGCATAAAATATTCCCGAAGGGCTTCAGATAAAGGAAAAAAAAGAACCAAACAAACAAACTATGCATGTAACAAAACTACATGAAACAAAACCAAAAATAAAAACCACACACACAAAAAAAAAAGGTTGGGACGCGAAAGGCGCCGCACAGAACTCCAGCCGAAGGGCTCGGCAGCCCCGTGTGTGTGAGGGCGCAGCACCGCTTTCCTTCGCTCTGTAACTTTCTTCCCGCTGCCGGAGGACGGGCAGCGTTACATAACGGCGCCGGGCCGCCCGAGAGCAGCGGAGCGCGGTGAGGGCCGGGACCGCGGGGCCGGGCGGGAAGCGGAGCCGAGGGGAGGCCGGGGCGCGGCGCCGCCTCAGCGCTGGGCGGGAAACCGCCGCCCCGCTCCCCCTACGGCTGTGCGCGCCGATGGGAGCGGCCGTCCGGCCTCCGCCCGCCGGCCCAGGTGTGAGCTGCGCCCCCCCCCCCCGCTGACCGAAAATGGATTCGTCCGAGCGCGCCGCGCTCCACGCCCCCCCGCCCCCCAACCCCTCCTCGCGGGGCGGCGGGGAAATGGAGCGGCGCGGCCCGACCCCTCCGCGGGGCCTCCAGCGGGCGGCGGTGCGGAGCGGAGCGGAGCGCGGCTCCCCTCAGGTAGAGGGGAGTGGCGCGGCCCCGCCGCCGCGCTCAGGGCGGAACGGAGCGGCGCGAGGAGCCCCGCCCCCCCGGGCTGTGGGGGGGGCGGCGAACAGAACGGACCGGCCGAACCGCCCGAGCTGGCGGCGGGCGGCAGCCGCCCCCTGAGGGCCGCGCCCCCGGCCTGCCCCTCCCGCGGGCTCCGCTCGGGGCCCGGCTCCGCTCGGCGGACGGCCGCTCTCCGCCCTCGCGCCCCCGGCCGCGCCCGCGGCCCCTTCGCCCCGCTGGACCGCGGCCCCGGAGCCCTCCGAGCCGCGGCCGCCGCCCCCCGGCCCCGGCCCCGGCCCCGCCGCCTCCCGCGCTCACCATGGTCTCGAGCCTGGTAACCGCCGTCTCCATGTTGAATAGTTGACATTCCTCAGGCGGCGGCGGGGAGATGCCCACCCCCCGCCCCGCAGGGTGGGAGAGCCGGGGGCTCCGATTGGGCAGCTGTCACTCGGAGCTCCCTTCCCATTGGCTCGCGGCTGACAGAGGGCGCTCGCTATTGGGCGGGAAGGAATGTAAACCCTTCTCTGAGGTAGAGGGGAAGCTATTGGTTGGTGGAAAGGCTGCGGGCGGTGAGTGGTTGGGGGAGGGAAGTCCGCGAGCCGCCATTGGGACAGAGTGGAATCCAGACGCGATTGGGCGGAGAAGAGGGCGCCGGGCTGCTATTGGCGGGAAAGGGGAGCTCCGCGAGCTGCAGCCTATCGCAGCGCGGCGAGGGCGCGCCCTGATCCAATGGCGGAGCGGAGCAGCGCCCGGCCCACGATTGGCCCTTTCTCCTCTCCCGTCGAGCTCGGGCCCGGCGGCCAATCAACGCGCGGCTGGCGGGGGCCGCGGGTGGAGGCGGCGGAGAGCGGCGCTGCCATTGGCTGCGCGCGGCGCGAGGAGCGGTTTGAATCGGCGGCGCCGGGCGGGAGGTGAGCGGGCTGGGGGGGGCGTTGCGGGTACTGAGAGACCCCGCGGTAACGGACCGCCGGGGCCGCTTCCGGCGGTGTGCGGGAGCGGGATGTCCCGCTGCGTTGTGCCGTCACGGCGCCGCGAGAGGCGGCCGCGCCGTGCGTCCGCTGGGAGCGGCTCCGGCCGGCCGCGTTAACGCCTCACCCTCCTTTACAGCAGCGATGGCAAAGCGCAGACGGCGCCGCCGAAAGCCGAGAGGCAAAACCAAAGCCGCCCCGCAGTCGCAGCGCCCGGCCTGCGGCACGGCGCCTCCGTGCGATCGCGGCGCTGCCGTCCGCCCCGGCGCGGCTCGCCTTTCTCCGGTCGCAGCCGCAGCCCGGCCCTCGCTCTGCCCGCTGCCTTTGCCCGCTGCCACGCGCGCCGTTCGGCCTTTGGCTGCGGTCGCGGCGCTGCTGTTCCGCTGGTGCCGCGGCGCTGTCACTCAGGTACGTCTCCGCTTCGCCGTGCTGCCCGGCCGCGGGGCTGAGAACTGCGCTGTGAGTGCGGCCGTGTCCATTGCAGCGCCTGAAGCACCGCGTGTGTTGGGTGCTGAAGGAAGGGAGCCTATAAACGGGAGGGGAGTCAACTGTGGGAAAGGTTAACGACTGCAGGACGAGGGGAAATGGTTTGAAGTTGAGGGAGGGAAGATGGAGGTTGGATGTCAGGGGGAAATTCTTTACAGAGAGAGCGGTGAGGTGCTGGAACAGCTGCCCAGAGAGGCTGTGGATGCCCCGTCCCTGGAGGTGTTCAAGGCCAGGTTGGATGGGGCCCTGGGCAGCCTGATTTAGTATAAAATGTGGAGGTTGGTGGCCCTGCATGTGGGCTGGAGCTTCGTGATCCTTGAGGTCCCTTCCAACCCGGGCCACTCTGTGATTCTGTAACATCTTCAAGTACCTGAAAGGTCTACATTAAATGTGTGAAATGGAGCTTTTGTACTGCAGCATCAGGAGGATTTGCAATGTCTGAAGGCACAGCCTTTCTTTAATAACAGAGATGACCGCTCACGGTTGATGTGAATCACGCCTTAGAATTCATAAATGGAGTTCCTGCTGTTCCTTGGGTTCCTGCTGTTTGGTGAAACTGTGTATCTTAATGCTGTGTGTTCTGCTGACTTCAGTGAGAACTTTGTGCTGGAGCTGCCAACAGTAATCAGAGCTCTCTGGAAATGCAACTTAGTGGAAAATATTTATGCGATTCCTCTTTATTTCTAGAGTTTCACAGTGGTTAAAGAGGTGATATTTCCTTCACAAGTCTACTTAAGGGAGCTAAATGCATTCAAAGAGCAGCTGGAAAAGCTGGAAACTGAATTTTCCAGACTACAAGGAATACTGCAGGTCAGTCTCAATCCCAGTGGGCAGGGTGGTGGTTTTTTGTATCAGTGGGGAGGAAATCAAGATCTCCTCACTGCAGAGTGTTTCACCTCTCTGCATACAGCATTGCTAAGCTGCAGTTACTTCATGGCAAAATGGAGCTGGTTTTCCAATGACACCTTGTACCTCTTTCTGGATCAACTGAAGCCAGAACCTCCTTTCTCAAAAAATTCCATGTGCTTTTAGCAGTGGATTTAATATTCTTTTATTTATGTTGTTTTCAGAAGAGTGGAATTACAACTTTGTCTTCAGAAAGCTCTCACTGTCAGAGATGCAGTCAAACAGTTCTGGGTGCTCCTGTAGAAATGCAGCCAAACCCTCCACCATCAGTTCCTGGGCCTCCTGCAGTGCAGCTGCAGCCCACAGCTGTGCCTCCTCCTCCACCTCCTCCACCACCACCACCACCACTGCCACCACCAAAACTGCCTGCAGCACCTCTCCTCCTCAAACGTGGTAACGGCTCTAAAGCACTTCTGGTAAGGATTGAGGTGGTTCTTCTACTTCACTCATGGCTGAGTTCTTTTGTGGGTACGTTGGGAACATATCTTTGTGAATTAGCAGCCCCTTGCTGATCCCAATCTCCCTTCCAACCATGCTTTGTTCTTAGGAGCCGTCGGTAAAAAAAGATGCACCGATGCACATCACTCTCAAAGATCTCCTGAATGTAAAGCTAAGGAAGACAGACAGCAGCCTGAGAGCAGACAAGGTGAACCAGAGAACACGTGGATAATGGTGCACTGGGGCCAACTGTGCACTGGAACCAGTGTATTTCCTGCAGTGCTTGTTTTGGCCCCTCAGAGAATTTTTCAAGAAATTAACTCTTTCAAAATCTCAGTGATGAGCTCTAAGGAATCCTAATTCTGTATGTTGGCACTGGAAATGAATAAATGAAATGACTTATGCCAGTGTCAGCTGACGCGCAGCACAGCTCTTCTGATTTTAGAAGAAGGGCTTTACAGTATCAATATATTTTGCAGTTTCTTTTGCCTAACTGAGGTCTTGTTTAAAAACAAACAAGTGCAAACAAATAGAAGTTTATCCAAGACATATTAAAATCATCATTCAAAAATGCATGAAAGCCATAAGTCACTTAAATCTTTCAGGATGTAAATCTGAAATAGGTCTGTGATCAGTGAGGCCTTCTAAAGTTTATCTGTGTAACATTATTTTCTGTCTTCAGGCAGGATCCCCAGAGAGGACACACAGGGCATTAATTACAGTCTCTGATTTACAGAGTGTTAATCTGAGATCCAAATCCAAGCCATCAGCTCGCATTACAAGCTCCTTAACGTAAGATGCTTTCATTCTTTCTTCAGTATTAAATTCTGCCCTTCAGAATACATCTTTCTGTTCAGAACAATGATGAACACGGAGTGGAAGATGTTTCATTTAAACCTGTTTGTTTTGTTTTTTTACAATAGTACCCCACCTAAAAATCAGTTAGATCTTCGGAAACATCTTAAGAAAGTCAATATACAAAGGTAAGCTGCACTCTGTTCTCTTGCTTTGTTATTCTAAATAAAATCAGTGAACTAATCCCAATTGCCCTCATTTCCAACCTTTTCAGAAGTCCTGGTGGCACTCCACTAAATAAAGAAAACACTGAATGTGGGACTGGGTTGACACCAATTATGACACAGGCACTACGGCGCAAATTCCAGGCAAGTCACGATGTCTTTTTGGAACGATGAGCTGGCTTTAAAATCCATGCAGTTTCATATGGATTTTTTTTCCTGCAGTGCAGTTGTATCAGTGCCCAGCCCATAATTATCACCCAGCGTGCTCAGTACCCACAAATAAAGGTGTTTGTTCTATCACTCCCATTTTAATGGTGAGGAAACTGCAGAATGCGAGTGGTGTTGCCCCTCTTCCAGCAGGTGATCTGACCTGGCTAAGGACAAAAACAGCTTTCTTTATCACCATTCCAGTACTGTCAGCACTATCTCTAAGATCAGAGATCTATCTGAGTACCAGGAGAACAGAACCTGAGGATTCATCATAACTTCTACCTTAAGGATTGGCCGCATCTGTTCTCTTTTATGAAACATCAGTTAAGAATTACATTTTGTCTCAGTAGCAATTAGTACCAAGCTCACATGCCAAGGTCTGACCCAGCTCTTGTGTTAACAGATGGCACATCCGAAGAGCCCCTCACCAGCCCGGCTGAGCGCTGCCAACAGCTTTGATGAGCACAAGTAAGGTTTACACAGTGATGTGTTTTCATTTATGGTCAGGGAGCTGCTTGGATCACATTTTAATGTCACTGAGGCACAACGAATGTGTGTGAGTGCATTTGGGAAGGGGGCATTCTGAAAACACGTTATCCAAAGCCCGCCCTTTTCAAAAGCAACATCTTCCCACTGTGTCTCGATCTGGTTTTGTATTTTGTAAGACAAAATGAGGTTTTCTCAGTATTTTAATACCTGCCTGCTGCTGAAACAGGGACTGTTGTGTTCCTGGTGCTGATTCTGCTTGTAATATACATGTGTTTGTTTATGGAAATTCAGTATTTTTTATAACAAGACTGATCTTGCAATTGCACAAATTCCAAGCAAAGCAGCAGTTGTGCCCTCTGGTGCTCCTGAAGTGAACGTTTACAGTCTTCCACAATTACATGGTTAAAAGCACACGAGACAACTGCAGTCTGTATCGCTTTGGGGCCAGATGAGGTCACCTCTGCTATTAAAGGCTGCACTGCTTGGAGGCACAGAGAGGAGCTCACTGCTCAGCATGGACACGGCGTGGCCTCGGGACAAAGTCCTGCTATACAAGGACTGGATTTCAGCCACACTCAGGCCGCTTTCCCAGGGCTCAGCCATACATCTCTGCCAATGGAGCATCACCGCAGAGCTTCGTGGGAGCAGCGGGGCCGTCCTGGGACTGGTGTTGCTCTGCCCGCAGTTCTGAGATCACCCAATGGCGAAGCGCTCCGCTCCTGCACTGCTTCTCGTGCAGTGAACTCGCGTCAAACCGACCGACCCCGCGGTCAATGTACCCGCCGTCACTCCGGCCCGTCCCGCAATACACGCGTTTCAATCGCCGCGCGTCCAATGCTCGCAGTGCGGGGCGGAGCGGCGCAGGCGCGGCGGCGGCGCAGGCGCGGGGCCGGGCGGAGCGATGGCGGGGCGGATGGCGGGGCCGGGAAAAGCGATGGCGGGGCCGGTGAGCCTGCGGGAGCTGCTGCTGGCCGGCAACGAGGCGAGCGGAACGGCGGCGGCGGGGCCGGGCGCGGCGGCGGCTCCAGGAGAGGAGGAGGTTTGCGTGGTGGGCATCTTCGGCAAAACCGCGCTGCAGCTGTGCTCGGAGAAAGCGGCCCTGGTGAGCACCGTGTGCGACCGGCAGGTGTTTCCCCTCTTCGAGCGGGAGGAGGCGGAGGAGGCGAGAGGCGGCGCGGGGAGGGAGGGCGAGGCGGCCGGCAGGGACTACAACCATCTGCAGGCGTACTACAGCCAGGAGAGCCGCGTGCTGTACCTGGTGCTCACCTCCATCTGCGATACGCCGCAGCTGCTGCGGGCGTGCGGGGACCTGGCGGCCGCCGAGAGCCGGGAGAACGGCCCCGGAGTGCCGCTGCCCCACGCCGAAGCGCACGAGTTCTGGAAGCACCAGGAGAAACTGCACTGCCTCAGCCTCCTCTACCTCTTCTCCGTGTGCCACATCCTGCTCTTGGTGCACCCGACCTGCTCCTTCGACATCACCTACGACCGCGTCTTCAGGGCGCTGGATGGGCTGAGGCAGAAAGTGCTGCCCTCCCTGAAGGCTGCCATCAAGGACTGCCCTGTGGGCAAGGAGTGGAAGCTGAACTGCAGGCCCTGCCCGCCGCGCCTGCTCTTCCTCTTCCAGCTCAACGGGGCCCTGAAGGTGGATCCCCCCCCGGGCAGGGGCCAGGATCCCTGCGGTCACCTGGAAAAGCCCCCCACCAAGAAGCACTCCCCCAAGAGGAGGCTGCAGCACGCCCTGGAGGACCAGATCTACCGTATCTTCCGCAAGAGCAGGGTGCTGACCAACCAGAGCATCAACTGCCTGTTCACCGTGCCTGCCAACCAGGCCTTCGTGTACATCGTGGCCGGTGGGGCGCAGGACGGGGAGGATCCCGTGGCCATGCTTCTCGATCAGCTCAGGAGCAACTGCACCATGAGGGAGACAGAGTCCCTGCTGGCTCCCACCCTGTCGGGACCCCGGAGGTATCAGATGATGCGTCACGGAAGGCAGCAGCTCTCCTTCTATGCAGAGAGCAGCAGCAGCAGCTCCAGTTCCTCGGGGCAGCTGGTGGACTGTACCCTGAAGGAGTTCCTGTGGCAGCACGTGGAGCTGGTGCTCAGCAAGAAGGGCTTCGATGACAGCGTGGGGAGGAACCCGCAGCCCTCTCACTTTGAGCTCCCGACCTACCAGAAGTGGGTGGCTGCAGCTCTAAAGCTGTACGAAGTGACCATCGAAGGCAAAGATGATGACCCGACTTCACTCACTGGTGAACTGAGCTCAAAAATCATGGGCAGCATCAAAGTTCTGGAAGGTTATTTAGATATAGACACCAAATTCTCCGAAAACCGTTGTCAGAAAGCCCTCCCCATGGCCCACAGTGCCTATCAGTCCAACCTGCCCCACAATTACACCATGACAGTCCATAAGAATCAGCTGGCCCAGGCCTTGCGTGTGTACAGCCAGCACGCCCGCGGCCCGGCCTTCCATAAGTATGCCATGCAGCTGAATGAGGACTGCTACAAGTTCTGGAGCAACGGGCACCAGCTTTGTGAGGAACGAAGTTTAACTGACCAGCACTGCGTGCACAAGTTTCATTTGCTTCCCAAAGCAGGTAAAGAAACTCATTTGCTGTTGGTTCTCTCTGCTTAATTTTGTGCCTATTTTAAATCGCCTTTACCTTCAGTGACCAGTTCAGGCCCTGTGTTCTGAGCAGTGTGTTGCAGGTGGTGGGAGCACACACAGTGCAATTGCAGTGCACAGGACAGGGTATAGAAGGAGCTATAGGTGGTAAGGCCTTGTTTCATGCTGTCAGTGTTACAGAGGCATAATGTCCAGTAACTATCCTCATGTCCTTATGCTTTTGCATCCTCTGAATTCTATTTAAAACAGACACCACTGCCCCACTCACAGTAAGTAAAGTTTAGGAGCAAGCCTGCTCAGTAATAACTTTGATTCTGCATTGCTAATTGAAGGTGTTACACTGGAGCTCTTCTAACAAGAGATACAGGGGATAAAAAAGTTCTTTGGGAAAAGTTCTTTGCCCTCTGCCTCCTTCTACATAGCTTGACTGAGTGCAATCAAGGGATGGAAACAGAGAGATAAGTGTTGCAGGCAGAAGAACTATTTATACCTTGCAAGAAGCTTCTAAAAGCAAAGATGATACAGTTTAGAGGTGTAATCTACACTGGAACTTTGTATACGAGGGGGGGAAAGAGAAAAGGAGTTGCTGGTTTTGTTAGGTAAACAGCAAGGAAGAGGCAATGGATGAAGGGAGTCAAAGAGTCTCTAGAAATAGTGAGCGTTTTATCTGATTGATTTTGCTTCTAGGGGAAAAGCCAGAAGCAGACAGAAATCCCCCAATCCTGTACCACAACAGCCGGGCTCGTTCCACTGGTGCCTGTAACTGTGGAAGAAAACAAGCTCCTCGTGATGACCCCTTTGACATCAAAGCAGCTAATTACGACTTCTACCAGGTAATGATTGAGTCTCTATTTTTGCTTCATGCGGTGTTTTTGCATCATCAACACAAATCAGTGTCCTCTTAACCTTATCAACTTGTAAACGTTGCTTAGGGAAAACGTGCCTGGAAGCACGATGGGCTGAAGGGGCAATTAAAGTCTTCTCCACTGCATGCTAATTGCACGTGGTCTGTTTTAAATCCATCATGCTTAGGCTGTCCTCCATTTGCTGTTTTGATTCTCGCATAGCACAGATCTCTTGAGCCTGAATTGTACCTTCTGAATGGTCTGACTGCACTCTCCCATCAGTGAGAAGTGACAAGTTAACCACGTTTTGTTTTTCATAGCTGCTGGAAGAAAAATGCTGCGGGAAACTGGAGCACATCAATTTTCCCATATTTCAGCCAAGCACACCTGATCCAGCACCTGCGAGGGATGAGGCATCGCCTGCCCCTCCAGAGGGCGAAATTGAGAAACTTAAAGAGAAAGAACCTCAGACTCAGGGGGAAAGCACAGGTCTGAGCTTAGCCCTCAGCCTGGGTCAGTCAACGGGCAGCTTGGGCACTTACCCACCAGATGCCCAGGGAGGAGGGGACAATGCAGAAGGTCAGGGGCAGAGTGGGGAGTCCAAAAGTGAGAAAAGGCCAAGCCTGGTGGATCGCCAAGCGTCCACTGTCGAGTACCTCCCTGGGATGCTCCATTCAAATTGCCCCAAAGGCCTTCTGCCAAAGTTCTCCAGTTGGTCACTGGTTAAGCTGGGGCCTGCTAAGGCTTATAACTTCCACACAGGCCTGGACCAGCAAGGCTTTATCCCGGGAACAAACTACTTAATGCCTTGGGACATTGTCATCAGGACAAGAGCTGAGGACGAAGGAGACTTAGATACCAATTCCTGGCCTGCTCCTAACAAGGCTATTCCTGCAAAAAGAAGTGCAGTTGTGATGGGAAGAGGAAGGCGGAGGGATGACATAGCTCGAGCTTTTGTAGGCTTTGAATACGAAGATGCACGTGGAAGGAGGTTCATGTGTTCAGGGCCTGATAAGGTCATGAAAGTGATGGGAGGGGGGCCGAAGGAGTCTGCCATCAAAGCCCTCAATTCTGACATGCCACTCTACATCCTGTCCTCGACTCAGGGACGGGGACTCAAGCCCCATTATGCTCAGTTCATGAGACTCTTTGTGGTGGTTCCCGACGCTCCGCTGCAAATAACACTGACACCTCAGGTAAGAAATGGAAACTGTTACCTAAGGTTGAGTGCTGCAGCATTAACTGCAGGGCCAGAGGGCACAAAGTGGGAGCCAAAGGGTGCTGGGGATTTTTCCCTGAGTTGGAAATGTTCCTTAATGCTGACAGTGGAACTCGCTTCTATGATGGGATACATTCAACTACTCAGATAGGATCCTGTTGTTGTTAGAAGTTAAGGAAGAATGCTAATTGAGACTTACCACCAGAATTCCAGCAGTAATATAAAAGCACGCAGTTTAGCTCAACAGTTACTTAATTTCATTCTTGTCCTCCTGTCTCACTGATTTCTGATGTTTTTGTGAAAGCCATCAGACTCCACAGGGAGCATTTCAGTTTATCCTTTTGGAGGAAGGTGGGATGAAGTGGAAGAAAACAGATGCAGTAAGCAATTTGTCATATTTGAAACTGAGGCAAGAACTGAAGGCTCTGTTTCTGCTGGCATCATTTTGTTGCTTATTCCCAGCTTACATCTATATGACACCTTATGACTCCTAAGAGTGTAAAAATATTTGGAAAATTTGCTATGCTATGCATTGTAAGTTCCACACATCAGTTCCTCGTGTGAATAAGGCTTTCTCAGTTTTCTAATATGGCTTATAGATGACCTAGAATAAGTGCTGCTCCCATCCTTCACATGGCTTTCAGTAACAGCTCAGGTGTCTGTGCTACAGCATTGGAATCCCATTAATGTGGTGGTTAGTACTGCCTAGAGGGAGATGGGCTTGTGATTTATTGAGAGCTGCAGCCTTAAATCCAGCATCTTGCCTATGGTGGAAGCCTGTGGATGGCTCACAGAAGTGAGTGGCGCAGTGGTTTTTCCTGCAGCCTGCTGAAGTGGGTGAGATCCTGACTGTATGCAAGACTTAGTAGACTTCCTTGGATTCATTTGGCTCTTAAGTCTTCATTTTTCACACAGAGGAACAGGTTGCCCGAGGAGGCTGTGGATGCCCCATCCCTGCAGGCATTCAAGGCCAGGCTGGATGTGGCTCTGGGCAGCCTGGGCTGCTGGTTGGCGACCTGCACACAGCAGGGGGTTGGAAATAAAAGAGGATTGTGGTCCTTTGCAACCCAGTTCTATGATTCTGATGGTGATTGACGATCTGCTCATTTGCTGCTTCTTCTCAGGTTCAACCCGGGCCACCACCCTGCCCTGTGTTCTACCCTGAGAAGCAGGAAATCACTCTTCCATCGGACGGGCTGTGGGTGCTCAGGTTCCCCTATGCGTACGTGACAGAGCGTGGGCCGTGCTTTCCTCCAAAGGAAAGCCAACAACTGATGAGTTACAAAGTTCTCCGAGGGATACTGAAAGCGATGACGCAGTAAGGAGTGCTCTGGGAAATGGCTTTGAGTTTAAAAAGACGGTCCCAATCCAAATTATGGAGTTAGATTCGTGGTATCACTGATTTTTTTTTGTGATTCCCATTGCGTTTCCCAGGAACACAGACTGGAAATAAAGGCAAAGTGAAGAAGGGAATCCAAGAAAAACGCGATTTTTTTTTTTTTTTTTCCTGTTTATTCAGGTTTTGTATGTAAAAAATAAAAGCTGGTTATCACAATAAAGAGCCTGTACTACTGATGTTTGGGTGATAATGCTTCTCCCTCTTTCTAAGACTTATCAGAGGGTGGTGAGGCACTGGAACAGGTTGCCCAAGGAGGCTGTGGATGCCCCATCCTGCAGGCATTCAAGGCCAGGCTGGATGTGGCTCTGGGCAGCCTGGTCTGCTGATTGGCGACCTGCACACAGCAGGGGGATGGAATGAGATGAGCATTGCGGTCCTTTTCAACCCAGGCCACTCTATGTTACTATTAGAGAACGCTTAGCAACGAGCACAGCCTACGACCACGACTCGTCTGCTAGATGGAGCGGTGGTACCCAACGTCTCCAATTAGCAGGCGTGCATCGTTTCATTACCCGCTTTGCATTTCGCAGCGCGCACCGGCAGCTGAGCGCGGAGCCGCGCAAAACCCAGCGCCGGGATCCGCGCCTGCGCGCTGCCGCCTCCCCGCGGCCCGGGGGCGGAGGGAGCGGTGCGGCTGCGCGGCCGCAGTGGAAGCGAGCGGATCCCGCAACGCCGCCGCCCCGCGGGGAGCCGCGCAGGGCCGGGCCGGGGGTGGGGCGGCTCGGCCGGGCGGAGTGCGCGCTCGGGGCGGCCGGAGGAACGCAGGATGTCGGCGACGCTCTACGTGCTGTCCACGCTGGGAGGATACGTCCTCACCTCGGCGCTGCTCCTCAAGTGCCCGGGGCTGCTCCACCGGCCCAAGCGGCAGCGCTTTCGCTGCCGGCACATCTCGCACCGCGGCGGTGAGTGGGGCGGGGGGCGGTGATGGGGGTCCCGCGTCGCTCAGCGCTGCCCCGCCGGCAGCGCGGATCTCGGCCGAGCCGTGCCCGCGGCGCGCTGCTCTCAGCCTTCCTCCCCCCGCCTAATTTTAGGTGCCACCTGCTGACCGCCGCTTCGTTTCAGAGCCGAATTAATCTCTCGGCGTCAGCCGCGATCGGCTCCGTGCGGTGCTTTTCCTCCTCCGGGCGCTGCGTTGACGATCCCAGCTCCGGCAGCGCGGATCGCTCCGTCCTCCGCGGCCCCCAGCGCCGCTCCGCAGTGAGGATGAGCGCGGTGGTAAAAGCGCTCCTCCAAAAGACCCCAAAACTTTTGGGTTGGGGGTTGTTTTTTTTTTCCCCTCCCTTCTGCAAAGGGGGAGCTGCAGAGGAGGTTTCGTCCTGTGCTGGTTCAGCGGGGGTCAGCGCCGAGCCGTGCTCGGTTGGGAGAAACACCACCCGTTGTCTCCTCGGGTTTTGCCCTATATTCAATGCGAGGTGCCATAGGCTGAGTGCTGTGGATGTGCTTTGAGTGCGGTTCCATCATTTCTCCTTTCCTGTGAGTTATTCGCGCGACGCGGAGCTGAGCTCTGAAAGCTTTTCCTGCTTGGATTTCTTTCGTTTGCTTTATGGGATACGCTGAGCTTCTTATAACTCATCACCTTAAATATAGCACAAAGCACGCTTTGCTCGGCACGTGGCTGCTGCTTATTTCCTGCTGGGCAGTTAATTTTGATTCCCACCCATTCATTAATCGGGAAGCCATTGCAAACTTGCAATGGGTGACTTTGCAGGCACTCGGTGTGACCTCCTTAATCTGCTTTTGTTCACGCCTCTGCGCTGCAGCCTCAGCTCAGACACAGCCCTGATCCTCCGAGGGAGCACTGAGAACGGCAGGAAAGCTTTCCCTAAAGGGAGCGTTATTCATCGGGTGCTTGGAGACAAAGTCCGGCTCTCGGTGCTGCCCCGTGTCTTTGTGAGCAGCACGAGTGCACCTGGCTGGAAATAAAGCCCGAGTGACGTCTGGGCAGCGTTGCTCATCGCCTGCCATAGGGCTGAGGATTGCTTACATTTCATACCCTGCAGTGTTTACCTCGGGATGGATTCCTGTGGGACTCTGCTGCTCCTCGTGCTGCAGCTTTACGTGCAGTGTCAGGTTTCCTCATTGCATTGCTCCAATTGACTGCAGAGCTCAAGGTAATGCTTGTTTGACTTTTTCCTCCCCGAGGTGAGGCTTGGCATGCTTTGGTTTGGCTGCTTTCTTCATGCAGGACTCTTATCTAAGTTTATGGTTCCTCAACAGAGGCCTTTTTCATACAGGAGCTTTCTTATCTCAGTTCATAGTTCTTCTGTGGATGCATCCCTGAGTTATTTCTTTACTTTTGGCATAGTTTTGAAATTGCTCATTGCCAGGGTCAATAATGAGATCCTGATTCTCTGTGCTGGAGTCCTCTGTCAGCAGCAGCTGCACCTCAGAGCTGTTGTTTGACCAAGGTGGCATTGTGAGGTTTGTGTCAGCCTGTGGGAGATGTCATGCAATGGCAGAGTGGTTGAAGTTGGAACGTGTCTCAGTGGTTTCCCACTGAGCAGGGACATATTTTCATGTAGCAGTCGTGGGTTGGACCTTCTGGAGGTCTCTGTGTCCAACCATGTGCTCAAAGCAAGGCCACCCTCAGCAGGTTGGTCAGAGCCCTGCTTGGTGATGAGTACATCCAAGGATGGAGGCTCTGTAGCCTCTCTGGGCAACCTGTGTTTGATCACTCTTCCAAAAAGGTGTTTGTTTTTTTTTTTTTCCTTGTGCCTAAAGTGAATCCCAGGGTTTCAGTCTGTTCCCATTGCTTCACCACATCTCAGTGCTGCCCCATGGCAGGGCTGGCTCAGCTTCCATCCCGCTGGCTGTTTGTACCTGGGGATAAGATCTCCCCTGAGCTTCTGTCCCTCAGGCAATGATCCCAGTGCTCTCAACCAAGGATACCTCACTGCTTAACTTTCACAGCCCTTCTCTGGTGGATCCATGTCTCGCTTGTACTGAAGAAACTGGATTTAGTGAGGGTCATTCGTGTCCCACAGGGATGCTTGCAAAGCTTTCTTGCTGGAGTTCCCTTTTCTGGTTTACAGAAGCCATATTGCTGATGTACAGCTCCCATTTCAGCTGATCTCTGAGTGCTGTTCCTCACTTCCCCATAACACAAGTCAGGCTTTTTGCTTCCAGCTGGTTTGAGTCCCCACTCCTCCCTGCCCAACACACAATCTGTCACAGGAGTCATCAGAAATCTTCTTTTTGTACATTTCTACCCATATATGTTGGGATAATGTGCTGGCTGTGGTTTCTTTCCGTCTCTCCCAGCTCAGGATATAGGGCTGTATGGTCACAGTTATCTAAAACTTTTACATTGTAGTTAATTTATAACTAATAACTTGTGTGCTATGCAGGGCTTTCCCATCTGTTACCATCTGATGGGATTCTCATGCTCTCCTTTATTCCCATGTTGCTTCTACCACTTCACCTCTTCCTGATGCTAAAGCCAAACTTCATAAAACATCACTGAATGCCAAACTGCAGAAGTTGCAGTGGATTTACCATGTGTTAAACCACAGAGGTTTGGTCATTTGGATTCTGTCAGTTAAGCCCCTCTGTAAGCTTACCAGCACAGGTAACCCAATGAAAACAGCTGTAAATTGCCAGTTGGATGCATGTAGAATTGCATTGCTTTACTGCAGTATTGCAGATTTGCACAAAATAAACACAGACTTAGATAAGTGTGTATTGACAAAGCCTCGTTAATGGGCAGAGCCTTGCTGCAGCTCCTATAATTGCTGTTTACAGAGCCTGTCCTTCCTCACTGCAGAGTAGTTGGGATTTGCATCAATATCCTTCCTGGTCGTTCCCTGTAGCTTCCTGCAGTTCTGCTTCTCCATACGTAGCACCTTTCAGAGGCAGGGTGAAGGCACAGCCCTCACCATGCTGATGCTTCAAAGGTTTCCATGTAAAGAAGGATGAGTTGCAGGGTTTATTTCTGCCAGAGGAAGAAATGAATTGGCTTTTCCTTTCTTTTCTTAATGTGCTTCATTCCCCGTGTGTGAGACCCCTCTCTGCCAGCAGCTTGCTGACAGCTTGCTGCTGTTTCAGGAGCACTGACAGAAGAGGTGTCACCTTTGCTAAAATAAATGCTCTCATTTGTGTATTCAAAGCATGCACATCTAAGGTGACAGCCTTGGCTTCCCCCCCCCCAACTCTGTCTTCATCCTAATTCCTCAAAATGTGTTTCGAATCTAAAACCTTTGTATTTCTTTCCTCTACTGAGGTGAAGGAAAGGTTTCAGTGCCTGTTCTTGTTGTTTTTATAGGTGCTGGAGAGAACCTGGAAAACACGATGGCAGCCTTTCACCAGTGAGTAGAAATGGAACCTGTATGCCTGTGTCTGTAGTGTCCTCATTGTCTTTAATGAGCGAAGTAATCACTAATGATCTGACTTCCACCAGTTTGGGTTACAGCACTGAAGTCATCTCCTGTGCATGACTTGCATGAGTTGCTTAACTCAGGCTCTAATTTCACACGAGGAAATCTGGGGTCTCATTTCTTCATCTTCCAGCAAATTAAACAGTGGTGCTTCCCCATGTGATGGAGATTACATCTGTTGGGTTGTCATTTGGAAGCTATTTTTGTAAGTAGTACCATACCTTCTGAGAAGGTAAAAAAAAAAAAGGGTATTTCAGATTCAGATACCCACGTGCTGCTGCCCTTCAGGTCATCTGAATTTTGGCTGCTGTATGCACTGCTCTCCATACTCTGTGGTTGAATGGCGTTCAGTTCCCTCCTCTGTGCAGAAGGTTAAGAATTCATCTCCCACGAGGACTGAAGTCTTAATGTTAATGAACTTAATATACCATCTGTAAAGCTATTAGGAAGGTTTGAGTTATGTTTTCTCCCCACACACACACAGTTCATTTGCACAACGTGTGAAAGCCTCTTATCTACGGGTTTACAATCGAGTTGGTACTGGAAAGCCCTTTAAGCCTCCAAGCATTTAAGAAGCAGTGCATTCTAACAGCATTCTCAAAAGCCCTTGGAAAAGCAGCACGTCTCAAACCACAGCTGCCAAAGAGCAGCAACCAAATTATGTGGGCTCCTCTTTGTTCCTTTGGGGCTGCTGTTTGGGTTTAACTGCACAGACTGGGCTCAGCAGTCTGCACAGAGCCTTGCAGGCGGAGCAGTGCCAGCTTCCCCATCCAAACAGTGCCATTGAAAGTGCTGCAGTCTTTTTCTATCTCCATGGAAGCTGAGCAGAGCTGTGTGTTTGGTTCCTGCTGGCCTGCCTCTCCCCAGCTCTGCTACGACGCTTTCCAGAAAGTGCTCCTTTTTCAACCATGCCTTAATTGTGATGTAGCATCACACTGGATTAATATGGACAGAGCTCTTAAAAAAAAAAGTTGTGCCACAGCTGATTTGTATTTAAATCTCAGAGGTAAACTCTGTTAAGGACTGTCCTGGGACTCAGACCGTGCTGTGTGATGACACTGCTGCTGTTCTGACCACTTTAATTACCTTTCTGTCATAGAGTAACACGTGCTCTGAGGTCCAGATCAGTTTTAAACTGTTCACAGCTGCCAATTGCAAATAGCATCACTGTGTTCTGGAGAGCAATTAGTTCTTTGTGCCAAAGTGGTTAAAAACATCCTTGTGGACTCGTTGGGCTCTTAGCATCGTATGCTGTGAATGCTTCTGTGGTGGTTTGAGATTTTAGAATAATTACTGTTAAGCTAAAGAAGACAATTGCAGTATCTTAAAGTACCTGGGGCTCTGGCACAAAAGATACCCCAGCAGCTCATTCACAGACACAGCTGTCCTTATTGCAGTGTAGGTTAGTGCTGTCCTGACAGGAAGCTGCTAAGTAAACTCTCCAGATATTTTTATCTTGCTTCATTTCCATTTCTTTTATGATCAGGCTTGGTTTAGAGAGAGAGTTTTAAACACTGTGTTTACAGCAATGAAAGATCCTGGTCAGCTCAGCATTTATAAAGCCTATACCTTTATTAGGCCTTGCCATGGCTTGAAAACAGCTGAACTTCAGTGAGCAAAGAACTCTGCCATCCTCATTTGCAAACGTGTTCTGCTTTACAACCTGATCTCAGAAGGCACTTTACTGAACCTGGAGCGTTCTCTGTGGTGATACAGATCTCACATTGGTACAGAGCTGTAGAGCCAACGATCCATTAAACTGTGATATTTCTATATGTTGAGTGGCAGGTTGCAGCAGACAAAGTGCCAAGGCTCCCAGTCCAAATCCCAGCTGTGATTCACAGTGCTTTGTTTATTCTTGCATCAGCTTTCTGCTGCAATAGAGTTATTTGTTCCTTGCTTGGCAGTATAGCTGTGAGGATTTGTTACATCATAAAGCAGGCAAAGTGCCTTCACTGAGGCTGAATAACATACGTGTGTTAGGCCTGGACCTGTACAAAGTACATGTGTGCTTCAAGGCAGACTTATTTTTTTTTTGCTTCCAGTGCTGTTAACATAGGAACAGACATGCTGGAGCTGGACTGTCACCTGACCAAAGATGAGCAAGTGGTCGTGTCCCATGATGAGAATCTGAAGAGATCGACGGGAGTCGATGTCAACATATCTGACCTCAAGTACTCTGTGAGTTGCAGGAACACCTTAGTGCTCGGTGGTGCTTAGGAGTGTGTTTGTAGAATGGTTGGGGTGGGCAGGAAGGCTGTGTGTGCGTGCAGAGCCAAAGGAGGGGAAGCTTAGCCAACAAGTTCTCCTATAACCAACTACTCGATGGGCAAACTGGAAGAGGAATCCCACTGCACTGCTCTGCTGAACTGCCTTTCCATCCAGTATAAGTGGAATTCTCAGTTTTCGGGGGGTGTCTGGACACACTGTGCCTCATTCAGCAGCAGGTAGCAAAGCTCCAAGAATGCCACATAGTTCCAGAATGAATGAACAAAATGCACAATTGCTTTTTAGGCAAGAAATAAGAATTGATTAATTTTATCTTTAAAGATAGCTTACCTGGCTTATGAACGTTTATCTGCTTTTCAAGAAGAGTCGTGGTTGTATCCCTGCATTTAAGTCAGTGTTGTTGTTTTTTTTTTTCCCCCTTTGAGGAACTTCCACCATATCTCTGCAAGTTGGATGTCGCCTTTCAGAAAGGTGAGCTTTTGTCCTTTGCTGTTTAGGTTTTGCAGTTTTGGTAACTCGTTTTCCATCTGGCAATGTCTTATTTTGGCAAAGGGAGTGGAGAAGTGTGTGTTTGCTTCCACCAGGATCTGGACAAGAGAAGTGTCAAAAAGCAGATACAGTCGTTTTGGTGATGTGTGGTGATGCACAGACCCACAAGCAGTTTCAGACATTAAAATTTGGGGATTTTGCCATCTGTCCCCTCTGCTTAGGGAGTCCTCTATGGGCATTTTCCTAGAAAGAAAGATTTTTCTTCTTGCATTTGCAATGTGGCAGCTGAGCCCGTGCTGGTTCATTCTTGGTTTGAATGATGCCTGCACTCCTGCTGTTGCAAAAATAATGACTAAATCTTGTGCAGTTTGGACCTAGACATCAAAATATCTCAGTGCGTTTTCACTGCAGGAATGAGCTTTTCATAATTACTTACAACTGTGGGTGAAGTTGGTGCTGGTGTTTCGTTGGATGGTTGATTGAATTTGGAAAACGTGGCTTATTTCTGTGCATTGCTTTTACTGCTGAGATAAGAAATGCTCTGACATCTCAGATCTGCCTGCAGTATGTTATAAATGGCCACGGTGGTGACAATTCTCTTATTTCCCCAGAAAGTCACTCAGAGGGAAAAGATAACCGCATCCCTCTCCTGAAGGAGGTGTTTGAGGCATTTCCACAAACTCCTGTCAACATTGACATCAAAGTGAACAACAACGTGTTGATCAGGAAGGTGCGTGTAAAGGTGTGAGGCTGAACCTCGTGTGAGGACGTTGAAGCTCCAAAAGAAAAGAGATTCTTGGAGTTGAAGTCTTCCTAGAACGTGGATTTCAGACTGCTGGCATCCTTCACGTTAGATTCCACATATGGAATAATGTGGAGCATAGAGATCTAGTGCAAGATCTAACCATGTCAGCAGACAAGGGAAGAGCCCCTGCTTTCATCTATCTGGATAACAGTAGGGCCTTTGGCCCTGCCTCCCATGGCATCCTTCTCTCTTTGCCCTGAATGTAAAGTAGTGTAATTATCTTAAAATGGGAGAGGATGTAGGAGATCTGTCTTTCCTGTGGTGACTTATATAGTAAAAAAGTAGCAATTAAAATTCAATTATTCAGCGTGTAATAGTCAGTCAATGAAAGCATGTTGGATTTCTGCTTTTTGGATTCTATATTGCAGGTCTCAGAGCTGGTGAGTCAGTATAAACGAGAGCATTTGACAGTATGGGGGAATGTCAATTACGAGGTGGTATCCAAGTGTCTTAAGGAGGTAAGAGTGGATCCAGCTGAGCTTTGTTCTTGCCCTCTTGTTGCTGTGTGATGACATGTACAGAAAGCACCCCGTAAATCAAGACTGATGGAGCCATGCCAGCCTCTTAGTAATGATCTGAAATTTTGCATGGGTGTTGTATGTACAATAAAAGCTGTTAGAACAAATCAAGCTTCGTTAGCACCCATACATTCTGCAATACAACACTTAGGGAACAAAGCTTAATTGTTCTGTAATATATGGAATCTTATGATTTTTATGCCAGGACCTCCTGTTGCCAGGGTTGTGCATCATTCATCTGGTGCAAAAGCAATTCTTATAAAGACTGCTTATTGTATGTTTCTTTTTATTAAGGTAATGGGTTTTGAGGTTAGTTGCCACTCACTTATATTGGCATAAAGCTGTTTTACAGCTGTAACTGCTATTCCTTTTTGTGCTAAGAAATTATAGAGTTTAGAAGTGAATTAAATTATGCTTAGTTCAAAGGGAAGCTGATATGGTTATCTTAACCACGATGAGGTATAATTGTTCATTCCTGGTTCCTGCAGAATGCTGACATTCCCATCATCTTCTGTTTGCAACGCGTCCTTCTGCTTCTGGGCCTCTTCTACACCGGTCTGCTGCCATTCATTCCTTTCAAGGAAGAATTCTTGGAAATCCCCATGCCTTCCATCATCCTCAAGTGAGTTGGAGTTGGTTGGTAGGTGCCACGCTGAAATAACTGTAAAACAAGCGGGTGATGATGGCAGCTTGAGCATTGAATTGAGCCATGAACAGAGAGTGAAGTGGAACGTTTCCAAGGGGAATATGCTGCACAAGCAGGTAGGCAGACAGTGATGTGGTGCATTCTGAAGGAGCTGTGTCACAGCTTACAGGGAAGGAGCACAGTTCTGTTGGAAGCAGTGCTTTTACTTCAGACTGGAGTGGTAGGAGGGTCCCAGGTATTGAAATTTTCATTTCCTAAAGAAGAAAAGGGACACTGAGACCTGTCTGAATCGATGACTGAGGTGATGACTTCACTGCTCTCAGTGTTCTGGGAGTTTGACCATATCATATTAAAAGTTTTGTAGCGATGCTTCTCTTGCAGAGGCAGAATTCAGTCCATTCATTTCTGTCCATTAAGTGGGCAGGGTGATGGTAAAGAGTATGCTCAGCATCTTTATAGTTCTATCCCAGAAAATAGCAAATAGTATTTATTTCCTGTTAGGTCAGCTGCTTTGGGGTATTCATAAGTGAAAGTTATGCAAAATTTCTGGTCCTCTATGTTTACAGAATCACAGAATCACAGAATCACAGAATGACCTGGGTTGGAGGGGACCTCAAGGATCATGTAGTTCCAACCCCCCTGCCTAGCAGGGCCACCAAACATACACCTTTACTAGATCAGGTTGCCCAGAGCCTCGTCCAACCTGGTCTTGAACACCTCCAAGGACGGGGCATCCACAACATCCCTGGGCAGCCTGTTCCAGGACCTAACCACCCTCCTAGTAAAAAACTTCCCCCTAACATCCAACCTAAATCTTCCCTCTTTTAACTTAAAACCATTTCCCCGTGTCCTGCTATTATCAGCCCTTATGAAGAGTTTACTCCCCTCCTGGGAGTAAGTTCCCTTCAGATATTGAAAGGCTGCAATGAGGTCGCCCCGCAACCTTCTCTTCTCCAGGCTGAACAAACCCAACTCCCTCAGCCTGTCCTCATAGGGGAGGTGCTCCAGCCCCCTGATCATCTTCGTGGCCCTCCTCTGGACCCTTTCCAAAATCTCCATGTCTTTTTTGTACTGAGGGCTCCACACCTGAACACAGTACTCCAGATGGGGCCTCACAAGAGCAGAGTAGAGAGGGACAATCACCTCCCTATCCCTGCTGACCACCCCTCTCCTGATGGAGCCCAGGATCCCATTTGCTTTCCGGGCTGCCAGAGTGCACTGCTGGCTCATGTTAAGTTTCTCATCTATCAGGACCCCTAGGTCTTTCTCTGCCGAGCTGCTCTCAAGGACAACTCCCCCCAGCCTGTACAGGTGCCTGGGGTTCTTCCGGCCCAAGTGCAAAACCTTGCACTTTGCCTTATTGAACCTCATTAGGTTCACCCGAGCCCAGCTTTCCAGCCTGTCAAGGTCCCTCTGAATGGCCTCCATTCCCTCCACCGTATCGACTGCACCACTCAGCTTGGTGTCATCAGCAAACTTGCTGAGGGTGCACTCCATTCCCTCATCGATGTCATTAATAAAGATGTTAAAGAGCACCGGTCCCAAGACAGACCCTTGAGGGACACCGCTCGTTACCGGCCTCCACCTGGACATAGAGCCATTGACCACCACCCTCTGTCTGCGGCCTTTCAACCAATTGCTTATCCATCTAGTTGTCCACCCGTCAAATCCACTTCCCTCCAGTTTGGAGATGAGGATGTGATGGGGGACCATGTCAAAGGCCTTGCTCAGGTCCAGGTAAATGACATCAGTTGCCTTCCCTTCGTCCACCAATGCCGTCACTCCATCATAGAAGGCCACAAGATTAGTTAAGCATGACCTTCCCCTGGTGAAGCCATGCTGGCTATCTAGGATCACGTGCTCGTTCTTTATGTGATCAAGCATATTGTCCAGGAGGATCTGTTCCATAATCTTCCCAGGCATGGAGGTGAGACTCACCGGCCTGTAGTTACCCGGGTCCTCCCTGCTCCCCTTCTTGTAAATGGGAGTGACGTGACCCTTCCTCCAATCGTCCGGGACCTCACCTGACAGCCACGACTTCTCAAATATGATGGAGAGCGGCTCAGCAACCACCTCAGCCAGCTCCTTCAGGACCCTGGGATGCACGCCATCTGGCCCCATAGACTTACACTCATTCAGTCTAAGGAGGCACTCTCGGACTTGCTCAACCCTTACAGTGGGGAGGGATTTACCTCCTTGGTCCCCACATAGAGGTATGGGGGTGCAAGACTTAGGGACGTGAAAAAGACTAGAATCCTGGCCACAGTGAAGACCGAGGTGAAGAACTCATTCAGCACCTCAGCTTTCTCTTCATCTTTTGAAGCCATTTCTCCTTTTAAATTTACCAAAGTAGGTACGCCCGTTTTGGCCTGTCTCTTCTGGCCAATGTACCTGTAGAAGGTTTTCTTATTGTTTTTCACGTCCCTGGCCAAGTTCAGTTCTGCCTGCGCCTTGGCTTTCCTGATCCCACGATCAGGATGTTTAACATGGCTCTAGCCAGCTCTGAGTTCAACTATTGTTAGTGTGGGATGTTTGTGCATAGCAGTGTTTGATAGCATCTCCTGCAAATACCACCTTCAGGCAGCTGGTGCTGGTGCCATCCAGGTAGCAGTACATTGCAATGCTGGACAGATAACTGATTTTTGCACTTTTTTTCTTTCTTAGATATGGGAACAGAACAAATTAGTTTAAGGCTAAGGAGAAGTCAGTACCAGAATAGATCTGAGATTTCCTGTGCACTTTGTTTCTCATACTATACTGAAAATGTAACACCCACCCCTGCTGCTCCTCTTAAGGGTGGCACATTTCTCTCCTGTAACCCAATTCTAAGTCGCTGTCTTGAAGTCAAAGGGAAATTACTGCTCTGAGAAACTGCAGGACTCATTCTTCACGTTTCTTTTGCAGAAACATCTCAATACTTTAATCACTGCTCTGCTCATTTTTTATCCTCTTCCTCAACAGGCTGAAAGAACCAGAAAAGATGTCAAGAAGCCAGAAATTTATTATCTGGCTAGCTGACACGTAAGATTTTAACCTTATTAAATGTTTCATCATATTTAGTTTCAGTATTGACAGTTGGCTTAAGCAGTGAAGAGCAAATGATGGCGACAAGTATTTCTTGGGCTGGCATTTCTTTCAGATTCTTCTAGCATTTTTTGTCAGTGCAGCATAAATCATATTCAAATCTTTCCTTTATGTTCCTGTATACTTATTTTTTTCATGCAGGCACACAGAAACATACTGAGATACAGTAACAGTGCAGAGTATTCCAGTGTGACTTAAAATACTTGAGTGCCTGTTCAGTTGTTTGCCATGCAGGCAGATGCACAGCACAGCTCTGTTGTGTTTCATGGGGTTGTGGTTGCTTCCTGATGTTATCAGGTGCTGTTTGGCTCACACAGAGTGTTGCATTTTAAGGCTATTTGTGCTTCAGAGGGAACTTGGACAATTTCAGAAGATGCAGTGAGCATCTGCTGCTGCTTCTGGGTTTGCCATCCATGTGCTTTATTAAGTGGCAAATCAGGAGAGTTCTCTCATCTGATGTGAAGAACAAAAATCTCATCTGAAGGCTGAGGGATTGATGTATTGGCCACGATACAGGGGTATCTGTACAGGAAAGAAGGATTTCATCTTCAGAACACTGATACAAATAGCCATGATTAATTCAGACTGGAAATGTTAGGTGGGCTTGAGTTGTTCAAGCTTCTTTCTGTAGTTGAGTTTGTAATCACTTTTTCTTGTGGAAACCATGGAATCTAAATGCTCTGTGGAAATTGTGTTACAGAACATCAACTGATGTTAAAAATCCCATCTGTGCTCCTTGTTCTTGAACAAATATCTTTCTCTGTTCTGCAGACTGCTAATGAGGAAAGCACTTTTTGATCACCTCACTGCTCGGGGCATTCAGGTACAGTGTGGCAAAGCTAGAGGAAATCTGCTTTAGAGAATCTGGGGAGAATCTGAACAAGGCAGACGTGGCCTTAAGATGGGTTTGTGTTCTCTGTTGCTTTCTGTGAGGATTATTTCAGTTCAAATCCTTTGTAGAGCTACATAACCTGAAGCAAATCTTCATTATTTGGATTGGGGGAAGAGTAGGGGATGGATAGTCTTAAGGTACAAAATGTGCAAAGCTGCTTTCCTGATTGGGGCTTTTCTTGACTTTTGGAGATGCCTGAAGATTTGGGTGACATTGGAGTTGAATTCAGCCAGAAAATGTCTTCCCACACACTGTTTGCCTTCGAGGAAGGATACATTTGTGTGTTTTGGCATTGCAGTGTGACGTTTTTAATACGTGTGGCATCATCTCTGTCACACATGAAACAATCTGGGTCAGCAGTCACTGCTCTTTATTTGAGTATTCCCTGTAATAATGGGCCTTTCTGTATTGCAGGTATATATTTGGGTACTGAACGAAGAACAAGAATACAAGAGAGCATTTGATCTGGGAGCAACCGGAGTCATGACAGACTATCCAACAAAGCTCAAGGAGTTTTTACACAACTACCCCGTGTAAATACAGGAAAACAAGGAAGACTTTGCAGAGCAGATGGAGCCAAGAAATTTAATCAAGAAAAAAAAAAAAAATTGAGCAACGTACACAAATCACATTGTTGGGAAGGTGATTCTTGACCTTGTCAGGTTGCAACCTAATGTAAAGGCTGTCTATTTATTTTAAGACTTTAATTACATAGTTTACGTTTGTAAATAGATCATGTAGCAAAGGTGCACTTCACTAATAGTCCTGACTAAGAAGAAAGTTGCTGGATACGATACCTGTAGATAATAAGTGTTGTTTTATCAGTCACAAGTGTTCCTAAGCAGACACCTCAATTACTCCAATTATATTTTAGTGTGCAGAAACTAAAGGGTTTCTGAAAGTGTACCTTTTGTGTATGTACTGCTTGTGTTGCTTTTACTTTTCGGATCACTTGAAGGGTGAGAAAGAGAAACAATGCACAGGAGAAATAGAAAGCAGAATCTGTGGACAGCCAGACAGTTCAGCCTGTGAAGTGTAGTAAAAGCAGTCACTTTTTTCTTTCTTTCTCTTTTTTTTTCCAAACCAAAACTAACCCACTTGGTCAGTGTAGGTTTCCTCAATTATTCTTACAGATAAGAATGTCCAGCTTCAGTTACAGCTGTATTTAGACTTCTTTTTGATGTGATGGTAATACAGTGACTCACTGGCCAAGGTCCAGACACAGCATTTAAGCTTGCTGCTGAGTTTGCTTGGTTCTTCCACAAGGATCTGGGTTTGCCCCTGGTTCTGAGCAGCCTGTCAGGCTGCCATGGCCTGGCAGCACTGAGCTGCACAGAGAGGAAGATGGGTATAGATGACACTTCCTTTGAAATACTCTTTTTCCCAAAGGAAACTGATGTTTTTAGGAGTCTTTTTCACTTTCATCGTTCCGACACCTCTTGGCTCGATTAATGGGAAGCTGTTTTTTTGGATGAGGGACCAAAGAAGACTTTAAATTTGGTCAGGAGTTTTAGGAACAATGTAAAAGGTTTGTTTTAAATGAATTCACCCACAGCAGATATATATATATATGCCTGTAAAAGGAGCAGCTATCAGTCTAGGATGCCTGTAAGTTTTAGTCTTTTTTTTCTCCACGTTCAATATTGATGAAGCTTATGGGCATGGACTCAGAAGTAATTTTACCAGTAAAAGCCAGGAATCCCCAAGTGTTGTGGAATGGGGAGGGATAGGAATGTATTTTTAGAGCTGAGTGCTGCTCTGCCCCTCTGAACAGATGCTCTGAGTGTCAGCCTGTGATGCCCCCGTGTTTTGGCATTGACATGTTAGGGTTTTTCAGAAAGAATTTGACTCTTTTTTAGCTCAGTTATTCACAATGACATGTATAGAGCCCAGTCATCGGGTGGTACTGCTGGAACACAGCTGTTGTGTAGTGATGATAGTATCTCATTCCTTATGGACCTTCATGTGAAAATGATATCACTTAATAATAAACACAGTAGCCAGAACAAGAGATACATTCACTGCAAGATATACTCATTACTCTAAAAGTCTGTAAAGCAATGAATTTTTTCCCTTCCCATCTGAAACTTGGAAGGGCTCTTGTTTCACTACAAGGCTGCTGTGCCATACCTGTAATTATGGAGCATCTTTGCTATTTCATTACACCCATCATGGTAGATTGCCAAGTCCATCTGAATGGATAATATTCATTTGTGTTGTGCACAACCACATTTGTGCAATGTCCATTTAAGAGAAGGGAAGTTCCTTTCCAAGGAGTTCTTACAGATGAAGTAGAAGGCATTACTGCATTTACACTTTAACTGAACGTGTGACAGTGGTGGCAAGTGAGTTAATGGTGTCCTTCTCAATGTCTGCCTACTTAAGATGGCTGTAGATTCAATTTCCTTTTAATTTAATCAGGCTTGTTGTATATTGAATGGCTGAGAGGAAAATGTAACTTCCTACCTGCTCATAGGAATAAGGATTACATGATTTATCATGTGCTGTGCTTCCTGTTTCCACTTCAGACCAGTTATGCTGGTCAGGTAACTGCTAATAATCAATCTAGCAATATTTCTTCCTGTTTTCTAATATTCACAGAACAGTTTCAGAATGGGCTCCATATGGATCTCAATAGGTAAATGAAAAAGCTTCTACCCTCTCTGTTTGAATTTGGTTTACTATTCAATTATAGCTCCAGATCCTACATTTTTGTGCAGCATATTTTTTTTTTTCTACTCAGTTTTATTGCTGTCCAATTTCCAACGTGCACATCTCCACTGAGATACAAATGCAATTCTGGTTTTATCAGATGCTACTGAATAGCACAAGTTAGGACTTCTCTTAGGCTAGGAATAGCTGAGTTTTAAAACACCACTTTTGATTTCTGGACTCGATCTCTCATGGGACACATGATGACTTCATTTTCCCACTGCATAAGCAAACTATTTTGCTTTATTCTGTATTGGCTGACAAAACACTGCTATTAAAATGGACTTTATTTTTACATTATAAGCTCCCTGTTTTGCTGCAGGAGTGGTGTTGGGAACTTGTGCCTTCAAAGATGCTCAACACATTTCTTCAACCACTGCTCTTCCTACGCCTGCTGTAGCTTTTGACTGGGCTGTTCAGACATGAGCTCTCTTTGATAAATCTGCTACTTAACACCTGAAGTTTAAATAAGATATATGGAAAGCAGGGGCTCAGTGCTGAAAAAAAAAACTGCTGAATTCCTTCAGTCATTGGTTTGGACCACAGTAAAGGAGCTGACAGCATTGTGTGGAAGAAGCCATGAATCTGAGCACCAGTGCACAACAGGCCATGCTAACTATCTGTAAATAACATGGAATTGAGGGAGCTGTAGGATGTTTGCTCTGAATTGCTTTGTTTGAATGTTCCATGTGATTTCAAAACCACTTGTACAGAAAACCACTTGTTGGGGTCTTGCTCAGCCGTCCAGGAGGATGTTCAGTTAATTTCTGTCTCCCAGGAGAGATTTCTTTTTTTTTCCCTTTGGGTAATTTTAACTCTAAGTATTGTTTAATACGTACTGCAATGTTCTCAATCTTTTGCAAAATAAGTCATGTATGAAGGATGATGCATGTATTCCATGCACTTTTAATCTGCTGAAACAGTTTTGGACCTCTCTAGCTGAAAATCTGTGAAGTGATTTTATTTTATTTTTTTTCTTTTCTTGTAAGGAAAGATTGATGCTCTTGAAATGTGACACACTGAGATATCTTTGCTCATAAAAGATCTACAACTAAATACTACTTCCTTATGAATTCTTTGTGTGATTTCTGTCATGGAACTGTGCTTAGGATGTAGTAAACTTCCAGATCTTGATGGTGGCCTTTGGACGGATGCTCAGAAAAAGAAGTTTCTTATATACATTGAACTGTTTGGAAACTTTTGGCACTTATATTGGTTTTCCCATAGTAACCATAGCATCTGCCACTACGTGTGGCTAAAGAAAACCTGCAAAGGAGGTAAACCTGGCTTCTGTGTGCAGAGCCTTCAGTAACAAACCTCTGCCATCAGATCCCACTTGATTTATCTCCGGTTCATTTGAAGACAGAAGCGGTAGAGGATAAACTTGATCATAAATGGAAAAAAAAAGAAATGTGATCAGCATATTATGGGGTATTAAAAGCCTCTGACGGGTGAGAGAGAGCTGCTGGTGGCAAACAACCAGCTGTGTTCTGAATGTGGTTGGTGCTGCTGGATCGCATCGTGAGAGCAAACCTCCGTGCAGGCTGTGTGTCCTGGGCTGATGGTCTGCTACAAGCACAGCACTGACGCCAAAGCGCTTTTCCTCGTGATAAGCTGATGAATATTTCCTCTGCTCCTCCGAGCTGCGAGCTTTGCTGCCGGGTTGCCATTGATTTACATTTAGTGCTGGGTATTAAGGTCAAGCGTAACTGCAGAGCCTCGAGGCTCTGTATTAGCTAAGAGGTGAAACAGGCTTTTTTTGTAAGCAACAGCGTTTAGTAACTTGGGAAGAATTTGGGCAGGCGGATGGGAGGCGGCTTCCCCGGCGGCTCCGGGCTGCCCTTCGTGTCCCTGCGCTCCCACCCGCCCCTGTCGTACCGCTGGAGACCGCCAGGGGGCGCTGCAGCCCCGCGGGAGCCCACAGGGACCGGGCAGCTGCTGGCGGCTCCGCGCTGGTTGCGGAGGGTGCGGCGTAGCGAGAGCAGCGCTGTGTGTGCGTTGGTGCTGCGAGTGGGGAAAAACCTTTCGCTGCTGCCAGCTGAAAGCGTCCTTCTTTGATCTGCCGTACCTGAAGGCGTTGCTTTGAGCTGCCTGAAAAGGTTTGCGGTGCCTTCGTTGTATAACTGAAGAGGATGAGCCGTGCTCGAGTGAGGCATCTCGATTCACGAGGCCGGCGGCGTCAGCTGCAAACAGAATTTGCGAGCGCTGACAGGGATGTTAACAGATCTCACGGCGACCGATTTAAGTACTGTGCAGCGCTAAAAGTCTCGGGTTAACAGGAGGGATTTGGTGCTTTCCCCCATCTCAGCGCTGCCGTGGTGCATCAGATAGCACCATTAATTAAAGACACGTCTTTTCAGAGGGGGCAGCGTCACGTCTGTTGAATAACTGGCCTTTAGAGGTTTATCACGTTCGGTATCAAAAGGCCTCAGGGCTGCTGGGAGGAGCCCGTGTGCCTGCGCCTTTAAGAGGAAGCGGCGCTGTTTGTTATTCCCCCTCCGCGCTGCACGCCGGCACCGCCAGCGCCGCTCCCATTGGCTGCCGCCGCCCAGCTGCTGCCTGCGCGAGCCCGACGGCGGCGGGGCGGGGAGGGGGGGGGCGCTGCGTGCGTCTGTCTGTGTGTGTGTCCGAGACTGAGGGGAGGGGGGGCGGGAGCGCCCCTCTGCCCCGCTCTCCGATTGGTGTGAAAAAAATGGGCTGCGGCCGTATCTAACCAATCGGCGGGTTGTTGCTATGTGCCAGCGGGCGGCGATTGGTCGGCGGTGGTGTCACTCGCGGCCGACGGGGAGGGCGGGCGTTCTTATAAGGGGAGGACGCCGGTGGGAGGGCGCTGCGGGGCTGCTTGGTGCGCGTCTGCGGCCGCGCTCCGTCTGCGCTGGGGACGCGTTTCGAGGCGGCCGCGCAGCGGCGAGTGAGTGCCGGGTGGGCCGGGTGAGATCGGCGGGACTCGAGCTGCGCCATCAGCCGCTTCCTCCCATCCCTTCATCGCGGCGTGGGCCGCCGTTCCGCCCGGCGTCGCTGCTTCAGCGCCGCGCGTCCCGCTGAGGGCCTGGAGGGGGGGGGGGGAGGTGATGGAGGGGAGCGGGGATGTCGGGCGGGGAAGCGCAGCGCTGAGCTGCGGGGCTGGGGTGAGGCCCGCCGTGCTGAGCTGTGGGGGCTCGGAGGGGATCCGGCCCCGCTTCGCTGTGATGGGGGTTGGGGGGGCGAAGGGCCGCTCCTTTGTCTGCTGCCTTCCGATGGAAAGTTTGGGGTTCGGTCCAGAAGCAGCTGGGAGGTCGGGGATGGCAAAAGGAGCCGCGGGGCTGGAGCTGAAGGTTGCGGCGTGTTGGATTTGGGAATCCCGAAGAATCCGTGTTTTGTTTATAATCGTTTTGTTTCTTTTCAGTTTGAAACACAGTCGTAGCGATGTAGGGAAAAAAAAAAAGGAGTTTTGGCCTCTGCCCCTACGGCTGAATCCGCTGCTCTGCCGCCTCTGCGTGAGGAAAGCTGTGAGCCGTGCTGGGCTCACGCGGTGCTTCCCAGGGCTGTGCTCCCAATAAGGATTTTCTGCTAATGCGTTTACAGTTACTTAAAGCTCTGGGTAGCACAGAGAGGCCTTTGCTGAGTTAGGAGGTTGGAAAGGAGCAGATGCTGAGAGCTGTGCTTACGGTGCGTTGAGAGGATTCTGCCCGGATCGGATGCGTTGGGTGACTTCGTGTTTGCAGAGCAGCCCTGTTTATTTTGTTTAAGACTTCGTGACGGTGGGATCCACGCCTCTGGTTTCCTTTGAATGCTGCTTGTGTGTAATGGCAGTGCTTGAATGGGGAATTAAAAGGATGTTCTTTCTTAAAAGTGAACCCTTGGTGCTTTGAAAGTAACGTTGGGAATAGTGATGATGTCCAGCACTTCTTTTTTTTATATTATGATTGGATGGGGCCCTGGGCAGTCTGGTCTAGCATTAGGTGGGATGGTTGGTGGCCCTGCATGTGGCAGGGGGGTTGGAGATTCATGATCCTTGAGGTCCCTTCCAACCCTGGCAATTCTGTGATTCTGTGGTTCTCTTTCATGGTGCCAATGTTGGAACAGTTGGCAAAAACTGGTCACTGATCTCCCTTGTGTTCTCTGGATCACAGATCTTGACTAAGTGATTTCCTTGCTGCTTGGTGTGGGCATTGAGTCAGGGCTGCTCTGCAGAAGGCAGCGTTGCTACCTGTAATTCCACATTCCCTCAAAGGCTCATGGATGAATACCTGCTGCTGAGAGAGGATTTAATTAAGGAACTGGTCACTCTGGTGTAGCTTTTTAGAAAGTGGGAGCTCCTTGATGTAGTGTGGTGCTATACAAGTGTTACGAGGCTTGAGGAGGAGTGAAAAACATGTATTTGTTGTTCTTGCATCATGATCTTACCTTTTGCCATGTGTTAGAAGGCTCTTGAAGAAAAGTCAATAAAACACAGGCCTTCATTGTGCTCTGGTCATGAGCTGAGCTGGCAAAGCTTTGTTAGCTTGAAATTAAAGTGAGTCTTCATTAGAGGTCAGCTGTGAAGTGCCAGAAAAGTGGAATTCATGAGTGATCACAAAGTGGAGCTTTGAGTGGAAAAATTGAGAGTTGTTTCTCTTAGCTGCTTTGAAGCTAATCAGTGAGGTGCAAGGCAGAATTGCAAAGCAGAGTGGATTTATCACTTTGAAACCACTGCAAAACATACAACTTCCTTTCTATTCTGTAAGCCAGTCCTTCAGTTTGTTCCCTTTTTTCTGCGCTTGTTAATTCTGAGGTCTTGTCTTCTAGATCTAATGACAGTAACAAAAGGCAAAGGATGGGTTTTCTTTTCCTGAAGCTAAGTCCACAGAAGAGATCTGACTGTTCACACTCAAGGACTTTTCATTTCCTTAGAACACATCTTTATCTGGAAAATCAGTACATGTGCTGGTGGTGTGATGCCAGCTGAGCACATGGACCTCTTCTTACAGAAACAAAGCCTTCCTGTAGTCTGGCCTCTGGTGGGAGGAGAAAATGCTGTCCAGGCAACGGCCCTACAGCGTGTGAGCTGATTGCTCCCCTGTTCTGGTTGTGCCAGAGCTGTCTGAGCACCTTCAGCAGGGCAGGACGGCGCATCGGAAGCGTGGCTGGACTGGCCGAGCCACTTAAGGCTGCAGGAAGTAACGTAATTAATAAGACTTAGCTCTCCCACATCTTGTACCCGACAATCTCAAGTCACTTGACAGTGCTAATTAAAGCTAATCACGCTCCTCTGTTTTTAGTAAATAGCTATTATCCCCACTTCACTCTTGCTTTAATGAATGGCAGTGTCAGGCGATGTGAATCACTGGCAGTGGTGGGAATGCAACCAGTGCATGATGCCTTCCTGTCCTTGGGCCTGCCTGCATGTCTGCCTGGATGTGGCTTCTCCACGCCTGTTCCAGCACTGTTACAGCACATTAGAAGGTGGGATGTCCTGCTGACTCACAAAAATATATATATAACTTTTCACCTGACTGTGGTTGCCCTTGTGCAGAACTGATCTCCCCAGGTCTTGCTAAGGCTATTAAAAGTTGGAAAAGTTGAGGATGCTTTGAGTTTGCCCTTCAGAGGAGGCTTTGATCCTCTGAGGGGGAAGGCAGAGCGGTGTCAGAACTGCACTCTTGCTTCTCCTGTTTCACGTTGGCAGCGACTTCATTATGAGGAGAAAAATGTAGTGTGGTGTGACCTAGGGATTGCACAGCTCAGCCTCAGAACTCTGCAAGAGTTAAATTTCACCAATGAAATGTTAGTAGAGGATGGCTCAAACAACGTGGTATTAAAAAAACAGATTGTCCAGCCTCACAAAAAAAGAGTTAATAATTAACTATGAAAAAAAAAAAATTAATGAGAATCCCAGGAACTCCCGGCAGAAGCATTTGTCTGTAGGCATGGAACTGTGAGAGGCGAGTCAGCTCACATACCTTGGCAGCACTGTGCAGGCTGGTGAGGGATATCCAGGAAGAACTAAACCACAAACTGGTAACAGCTGACTTGACCATTTAAACTCAGTTCGGTTATAAGGTGTCTGTTGTGTGTGAGGAGTGGAGCTGTAAATCTTCACCTGTGTTTTCTCCCTTGGCATAGGTACTTTGTGCTGTCAGTGGAAATGTGAGCTAGAAGAGTGATGACTGAACTGCCATGGAAAATATGTACCTCATTAATGTGGCAGCTGTTGCATTGAAGAAAGAAGGAGGTTGGTCAGAATTTGGGTTGTTATCCTTTGTATTAGTTAGAAAAGGAGGTCTGGTAAAAAGTAAAGTCATTGACTCTCCCATAGCACATGCTTCTGGGCAGTGCAGACCAAAGTGATGGAGCCCTCTGTTTTGTAGGATGCTATGTATGCATAACTTTAGCAGAACATAATATCCTCCACGTGCTGCCACAGTGTTGAACACATAGCAGGAAGATGGCTGTGGATTGAGAGCTGCATCTTGCTGTGTGCATGAGCCATGACTGCTCCCTTGCCCTGCTGCATTGGATATACCTGGCCAGTTTGGAGGAAGGATTCCATCCCTCAGGGTGGGATGCTGGCATGACTTTTCTTGAAATGTAAAGGAGGAAATGGAGTCGTTTGTATTTTAAATGAGTTCAGTGTGCAGTTTTTATTTATTTGTGGCACAAGTGGGATTTGCTGGTAGGAGCAGAAATGCTGGCTTGTTCCAAATCTGTCCAGGCTGCCGTGCTGCTTTTCTGCATCTATGTGTCCTCCTCCAGCTTGGCAAAGTGATGCTGGCATCTGTTGTGACTGATGGTGGAGCTCAGCCATGACTGGTACCTGCCAGGCGCAGGTGGGCAGCGCGCAGCTCTGATGCCTGCAGTGCTGCCTGTCCTCAGCAGCGCAGGCTCTTCTGCATTGCAAAGATGCTGCTGCCAGGCAACTCGCAGGCAAGTGGGATGAGAATTCAGGCAGAAGTGTCAGTCATTCTCCTGGCAGAGGCTGAGCCTTGCAGTCTGTGTGCATGGCGTTTCAGAGGCAGGCCCACAAACGGTAGCTAATTTTGAAGGCATCCCTGTAAGATGATGTCTGTCCTGGCTGTCCTGCATCTTTTCGAACTGATGAAATTGTAGAGAGAAGCATTTTTCTGGATTTTTTTTTTCCCCAGATTTATTTTTCTCCCTTGCTTTTCGTTAGGATGCCCATAGTGTATTGGATTGGGTTGTTTTGAACAGGGTGCATTGTCCTCTTGTGCAGGGAGAGATGAGTTAGCAATTCTGATGCTTGGTGGGCCTGAATGGGCTGAGTTCAGCCCCAGCACTGTAAATAAATCCAGCAAGTTCTCCTGCTAGTCTGCAGCCACATCTTTACAGTGTCTTGCTGAGATACTTTAACCTGTTCCTTTTGTTTCCAGTCAGTTGTGAGCTGTAGCTTAATGCAAGAAAGCTTCTGCTGAGAATGCAGCCATCCTCTGGAACTGCTTGTAGTGACAGCATTGCACTTGAGCTCCTGAAAATGCACTGATGTGGATGTTGGCTGCTTTTAAACCTTTTTTTTTTTCCTGTTTAATTTGATTGAATCTCCAAACTAGCAAAAGGTAAATCAACTATTTAAAGAGCAATTTAAAAATCTATTTTCTTTTCCCATAAATTACTTTCGTTGGTGGACGAAGAGCATTAGTTTGTACAGTAACAAAGCCAGACAGACTTTGTGGTGGTGGGGGGGCTGGGGAGGGGGAATTAACCTAAGTGAGACGTGAAGATTTTCTGTTTGCTCCTTTGATTGGTACAACTGTGGTGTTGTTTTTAGCGTGGATAGCAGAGCTGTAACTGATGCTTTTCCTGACGAGCTGTGTGGAACATGGCAGTTGCAGCATGGTTTGTGTGCCCGTCCCTGATCCATGATGGCAAGGTAGCATCTGACTGCTGCTTTCTGTATCTCTTCTGGATGCCCTCTAGTGGTTACGTGCCGGTTGTCTGCAGTATTTTTGGTGTCAGTGTGGTGTATTTCCATCCACCTCTGCAGATGCTTTTTCTCAGCGTCACAGAGTGCTTCCTGAGGTGAGGACTGTCTCCAGGCTGTGGATGAGGGAGCCAGGGCCCTCAGAGATGAGTGTTTCATGGGGATGTGCCCAGAGGGATAACACGAATGAAGTTTATTTTATTTTGAAGGTGATCTAAGAGAGAAGCCTTCTCTGTCCTGTTTCTGTAGTGCAATTCTGTGCACGAATCTGAACAAAGTAAAGGTAAATGTAGTCTGTTGCTTCACTGTTGCTTTCCTTTCTCCGTAGGCTTGCAGAGGTTGGAGGATGAGCTGGAGGAACACAGGCATTAGGAGAGGACACTTACAGTTCATGTATCAGTAATGACTTCTGTTGACCCTGGCAGTACTGCTGGTACTTCTTACCAAGAGTTTGAACTTGGTGCATTTCAGATACTGAAGAAGTAGGGGAGTGTTACTTACCCCCATATTTTACTTAAGTGTCTTTTATTGTTTTTTCCATCGTGTTCCATGTTTAATTTCAAGATGATCACCCTTTTTTTCAGGGCCTTTGACTACATATATGATCCCTTGCTATCTTCAGATCTGGCTTCAACTTTCCAAAGCTGTTGCTGACCTATGCTGTGGTGTGAATCTCCCAGACCGCCCCAGGATCCTCACTGCAGAACTGCATCATCTGAGTGCAAAGGCTCCCAGCTCTGCCAGCTCTCTGGAGCTTCAGCATCTGCTCTTCTGACGTTGATCCTGCAGGAATGGGAGAACCCAGCCTTCCCTCTTACTGTGTTGTGTTAGAGACCAGCCTCTCTCAAGATGCAGTGCATTAAGCATTGTTCAGGTAGTTTCCACATGAAGAAAGCACTGATAAGTACATGTGCTTGCCTCAAGCCTTTTATTAAAACCATGCTAAGAACCTGGAGCAGTGTTGGCTGCTAAGGTTGGTGACCTTGTGGAAACAAAGAACTCCCCAGTCTGATTCCCCCTGTGCTCTAATTACACTCAGCATAAGTACATCTCTAGTTCTTCCTATGTTAATGAGAAGAGACACCAAAGAAGGAAGGTTGGGTTTCCAGACAGATGGGCTTTTTCAGAACTGCTCCAGGCAGCTTTCTGTGGCATTTGCTGTGTTCTGCTAAGCATTCTACCAGCTAAAGTCTTAAAAAGCAAATAATCTGTAATACAAACCCTCAAACCCAACAGACCTGCTGTTTGTCCTTTCAGAGTGAGCAGGAACACTTGCCTCTGGGCTGCATTGCACATGGGTTTCATGCAAAACGAGGCTGTATAATAGCCTTTGTTCTCTGCTGCTGTGGCATATGGGCTTGTACCAACAGTAACCTCACGTAGCCAGCATTTGGCACAGACTTCGCCTTTCTCCTTTTTTGTGTTTCCTGAATTACTGAACAGCTTAATGTGAAAAGTGGCTGTTAGGCAGATGAAGGGTGAGTGCTGAGCTGAAAGCTGTCTGAATAGCAAAATGTCATGGGTTTTTTTCTTCTTGAGGTGATATCTGACTTTGCAGGACTAGGCAGGGCAGCTGTGACATGCACAGCGCTCTCCAGTGGTTCTGTTTGCCACAGTAGATGATGCAGATAAGCTTTTCCCTAGAATTCATTCCTTTTGTCTCAACCAGTTTTCTGACTTCTTGCAGGTTAATTAGTACATACAAATTTCTGTTCCAATGACTTGATTGCATACATTCAAAAATGGAATTTTTCTTGAATTATAAAAGAGAAATACTGGATTATGTGGAATACAGATTCTCATCTCTCTAATGGCATTGGGCACAATAATTAAAGTCATCAAAGCTTTGTTTTTTTAAAGATAATCCTTATATGATGTATGGAGTTCTTCTCAAGTTTAGTTGTTTTTGTTTTTCTTTTTAAAGTGGTTCCTTACTTAGCATCTCAGCCATGTTTCCCATCAAGGCCTTACCTCCCATATCTGTTCTCTCCTGCCTTTAGTGAAGTGATCCATTTGTTTTGCCTTCTCAGCACAGTACTGAGAACAAGAATCACAGGACGTCTCAATCTGTGCCTGGATACCTTCTCAATTCAGTTTGTCTCCTGAAAGGCCACATGTTTTTGCTGACATTAAATGTGTTACGAGGTCAAATGAATGAATTCTCATGAAATATTTGTGCAGAAAGGTGCAGCAGGTTGTGTGTGTGTGTGCACTGTTGGTTTCTCTGTGATACCATGTAGCTGTAGTTCTTCCTGTTCTACTCATTGTTCCAGAGCACTGATGCTTAGATCAGCAAACAACAAATAAGGCATTCATCTTATGTTATTCTGGCTGGGCATTGTTTGTGTCTCCATTTGGTTTGTAAGGTGCCTGTAGTGCTGCAGTGCTGAGTTGTTGTAGTGGTGGGCAGCTGATGGGAAAAGAAAAGTTTGGCACAGCAGCCTGGGAGGAAAGTATAGAGCTGCTGGCTGCTGTGTTTAGCTGCTCAAGGGAGGAAAGAGAGATCATCACACCATTTGATGAGGTCAGTGTAGACATGGGTTTTAACAGTCTGTTTGCTTATGCAGAAGTCAGATGAAATCTTGCTTGTTCCTCAGCTGGTCTGTCTGCTGTAAGGTGTTGCTTTCTGACACAGCTTTGCCTTGGAATCCGGTTGTGTTTGGTCTTCATTCTGATCTGCTGAGGTCCAGAGATGCAGCTGTGCACCAAACAGGGCACAGGTTGGTCAATTCTACCCCCGACAGAACCTTTCTGCCTCAACAGGAGCAGGTTTTGTTTCTGACAAGCTGGGGAGTGAGCCCTTCTGTGTCAGGATGGGCCTTCCAGAGCTCTGGCTGTAACTTTAATTGCAAAAGGTTAATCTGATTAGTTAGTGTTTGCAAAGAGCTTTAAGGATGAAAAGTGCCATGTAAGTGCTGACTATTATGATGGTGATAGATGGGCTTTATCAGCAGTTTTCAGGATGAGTAAGAATCTTTTTCCCATTTGAGTAGAGGAGGAACTGCCTTCTGAAAAGCAGGAAAAAAAATATATATTTTTTGGGGGGGAGGGAGAGGGGAGAACCTAAACCAACAGACCAAGTATCAGGTAGGCTTACCAGTGCCTACCTCCTGTTGACCATATTGTGGTGAGCATTGGGCTGTGCTAAATGGTGCCCATGTGTGTATGTATGTCTGTGGCAGCTCACCAGTGTACTGCTTGCAGTACTGTGCTGGGAAGCTGTGCACACAAGGCAGGCTCTGCAGGGCTGCCCAGCCTGCAGTAGGTCTGGAGGGGAATGCCTTTAGAAGCACTAATGCATCTTGGGTGCCTTGAATATTCCTTTTCAGCAATAACAGGAAGATGTAGGAACAGAAGTATTAAGAGACTGAGCTTTCCATAAATGATGCTTTGGTACCAAGGTGATGAGTTTTGGGGTGGGTTTTGTTTTTTGTATATGTATCTGACAGTGCTCACGCATTCCAGCAGGCAGCAGTAATGGATTCACAGCCTGATTCTTACTGCTCTTTCAGTCTGAAGTGCTGTTCAGTAAGTGGGCTGTGGGCAGGAGTCCTGCAGGACCACCTCCTGCTGCAATTCTCTTGGGTCCTGCCTTCAGTTCCTTAATAAACATTTTGGTTTCCATCACACTCTGATGGAACAGTTTCCCCTTCAGCAAATGGAGAGATGCATTTGCTTAGAATGAGTCCAGCAGCACTGTGCTGTGAACCCTGAGCTTGGTGCTTTGCTGGGGCTGTGCCTGTGGCTGCCCATCCTGGTGAGCTGCAGCACAGCCAGCTCAGCATGCAGGCTCCAGGGAGCTCTTCTGTCACAGAAGGGACCTCAGCTGGCTTTGCTGTAACCTGGAAGATAATCAGATACACTTCAGGGCAGTTGGACACACTGGCTTAGAGACCAGCTTTAAGCTTTTCTGCTTTTCTGTTTCGTTCCCTTCAGAAATTTCCATTGCAGGTCAGGTTTGGGTGATGTTTTTTTCTTGTTTTTCTTTTATTTTAAGAGAGGGGATTGTTGCAGTATTTGATACACAAAGTGCAGACTCAGGAAGTGAACACAATCACTTATTGTATGGAAGGGAAAATCCTCACGGGAGGAGCAGTCAGAGCCCATGGTTAATTTCTGGAGCATGCATGCACACCACGTACCAGGCAGGGAGGGGAGCTGCTTCACTTCTGCTGCTGCTTTCATTTGTTACCTGGTAAGGTTTGTGCGTGCAGAATCTGAAAAACTGATTTCTGCCAGCAAAATGACCCAGGCTTGAGCTGCCTAGCAGGTTGTATCAGATAATGTTGGATAGTAAATGGGTATTTGCATCCTGAATAGGATTTGTAGCTGTGTCCCCTGTTACCAGGGGTAATCTTGGATGCTGCTCCTCACTTTGACTGCTGTCAGATATTCTGAGGGGGGAAAAAAAAACACCAGAGTGCAGTTGGTGGAGCAGTTCTGCCTTCAGAGCTCACAGCAAATTACAAAGATGAGCACGGTGAAGTAATCCTCCATTTCCCGTGTGGAAGCTGGAGCAGATGGGAGGGCAGAACTGGTCTGGTGAGTCGTGCACTTGCTGGTGGCAGAGGAAGCCCAAGCTCAGCTCCCAGCCTTCCTGCAGCCCAGCGTGCTGCATTGCACAGCATCAGGCCTGGCTTTCTCATGAACTGCTGGAGTCTGGCTGCTCCCTGGGCTTCTGCAGCGCTGGGCCTGGGTGTGTGCTGTTCCCTGAGGTGTCTGGGAGACGAGACTTGATGAAAATGAGCTTTTTAGCATCTTTGTATGCCTGTAGTTCTTTCCAAATCCATTAAGTGTTGGAAGAATGAATAGAGATTGTGAGCGCTTGAGTGATAGGAAGATGGTAGATAGCGGTGGGAAGATGTGAGGGCAGGCAGCCAGCAGGCATGGATGCGTGTCAGTCTGACCTGCAGACAGCACACCTCTCCCTGGCTGCTTACTCCTCTCTGCTTGCCATCAGACTCTTGGCAAGGAGACCACCGTAGCTCACGTTGCGACACCTGTGCTGAGCGTTCCATCTCTGCTCTGTTTTAAACACAGGTCTTTGTGAAACCCTCCGTTCCTTAGACCTGAATCTCTTCCTCTGAAGCTGTCACCAGCGTGTGGAGCCTGCCCCACACCCAACCCCTGCCAAACCACGGCCTTTACCTGTGTCTTCCGGTGTTTCCCGTGTGACCCATCCTGCGGCAGTGCCTCCTGGGCTACCCCGGAGTTCACGCAGCGCTCGGTGGCTCCAATGGTGAAGATGACAAGGTCCAAGACTTTCCAGGCATATCTGCCTTCGTGCCACAGGACCTACAGCTGCATTCACTGCAGGGCTCATCTTGCTAACCATGATGAACTCATTTCCAAGGTACGTACTTGACCTCACCCTGCGGGTGCGGTGCGTTTGCTCGTGCTGCTGATCAGTTTCTGTACAGGTGAAGGCCTGGCCTTCAACTGCACTACAGTTTCTGCTCAGAAAATGGGCTCTTAGACTATAGGATCTGTATGTGAGCTGTTGTTTTTCTTTAAATCGCTTGGAAAATAGCTGCAGGAGATGGGTTTCCAAACTGGGGGCCCTTAGAGTGCTTCCTGGGGGGTCTGTTTCTTCCCGTGATATTGGCTTCTCCCTCTCGTTTCCAGCTGTAAAACTGCATTAACTGATGGCTGGGACTGCAAGTTGCCTTCCCAGTACTTGTTTGTGTACATGCTTGTCAGCATTGCCAAAGGGTTTTTGCGTGATCAAGAGCTGTAGAAGTGCCTGGGAGTGTTGTCTCTGTTAAATATTGATCTGTTCCAAGCAACTTCCCTAAAGCCCTTACTTGAGGGAAGATTTGCTGATGCTTCTACTGAAATGTTAGATGTCTTTACTAAGACTGTTGAGTTGTTGTTCAAACGCACATTATTTTGACAGCCTCTAAACTAAAAAAACTGTAGAGAAAATGTGAGGGATGGATGCTGGGCTGTGCTCCGTACTGGTAAGGTTGGAAAGATGCTGTTCTCTCTTACGATCTCTCAATCACAAAGGAAAGAATCTTGAGGATAAGCTGAATAAAAAGCATTCAGAGACAGTAAGTTAGGGGTCTTTGCAGGGGGAGCAGGCCAGTTAGAAAGGCTGAGGTGCAAAAGCTGCTGCTAAACTTTCTTGGAGCCTGCTGTGCCTGGCTGTGGTCAAGCATCAGATTTCCAGCTTTTGGCTGCCTTGGCGATCAACTCTTCCATAAAGTTTATTCAGCTCATAAAGTATGCGTTCAGAAAAAAGCAGACACACTGTAAGATTTATTAGCTGAGATGAGAGGAAATTGCACTCGAGCTGTGTGTATGTGTGCAGCTTAAACGAGTTTAGCTTCTGGAGCAGCCTTAAGAGAGGGCAGGATCACAAGGCACAGAGGTGCTCTGCCTGGTGGAAAGGGTATCATGCTTTCCCCTTCCTGTTTGCACAGAAAAGATAAGAATGTGTCACCTTGCATCAAGGGCATTGGTTGTACAGCTAGAAAGATCCTCTCAGATTCTTTATGTTAGGTGCTCAGATGTATCATCTTCCATTGGAGGCTGCCTCCTCCTCCTCTTGATGTTGCCTTTTTGGGTTGATCTGCACCTCTGTGATGTTTTATCTCTGTGCCTAGCAGTTGAATTTCAGCATTCTGCTATGAATTTCACTGATTGCAGACTGTTACAGTTGTGTTGGTTTTTTTTTTTTTCAGCTTCTGTAGACAAACCTCCTCTAAGGCTATCACATCTGAGTCATTCTGGGCCTCCTGGGGGCTCTTCTTGTTCAGGGGCAGCAGTTCTCAGCAGAGGAGGGCTGTAAAGCCTCCAGGTTTTAAAGAGGAGGAGGTTGTACATTTCCACAACAGAAAGAGGTTTTGAAATGTTAATGTCAACAGCAGAGAGAGCTGTGTGTGCCCAGGTCTGGGCATGAAGCACATCCTGCCTCTCAGACCAGCTGGGTGCCTTCAGGCCCTTGCTCCTGTGCTCAGTTCTGATATTTGTAAAATGAAGTAGTCACTCCACTGTCCCTCCACTGGGAGAGTTGTTGCAAGCTGGATTTTGGGCTGAGAGCTGGGTGAAGAAGGAGATGGGTTTTACTTTGTGCTCATTGTAGGTCAGAATTTGTGCTTTGCTCTTTTCAATATGCCTGGGCCTGAGTGAGGGAGAACACTTGGCAATGCGTGCCCATTGGTTTCATCTTTGACACTTTTTTCTCCTCCTTGTTCCACGTCTGTGCCCCTCATGTTCCTGTGTGCAGTGCAGCCAGCTTTACAGGTAAGTAGCTTCCAGCAGGACAATACCACTGCACCCTGCTTGGAATTTGAGCTCACAGCCATCAAGGCATACAGGATCTGCCCAGGAATGCTGACTGCTAAAATATCAATGCAGAAGAAAAGATGAGAAGACACGAAACAAAGCTGTGTGTTGAATTATGGCAGTGTTAGCTACATTGTGCTGGGATGCTTGTGTCTGCTCGTTGTGGACTGGGGTGTAACCTTGTAGAAGTGTTGAGAGAGAGCATTGCTGATGGAATATTAGTGGGTCGTGCAGCTTGAATCCAAAGGCTTTGGGGTTTTAGGTTTTATTTCTCACAGTTGTAAACCTCAGTAAGATACATTCTTAGTGTAATTGGAAACTTTATAAAAATAATTGTGCAATCATAATTTGTACAACAGACCATTAAACTGAGAACAGAAGGGCAGTCCCTGCCTCAAGGGGTTTCCAATATGTGCAGAGACTTTCCCAGGCAAACTTAAATAGTCATCTTTTTATCTGTTTGAGTTAGGATTTAAACATCTCCCTGAGGCCTTCTGCAGTGCTTTCATCACAGACTCATATTAGCATCTGAGAACCAGGAGGTGGAATTGCCACGCTCATTTTCCATATGAAAATCTAACAAACTGAAGGAACAAGCGCCGTGAGGACTGAAAAAGGAACAGGAGATTATTTCAAACCAGTGTTTCTCAGGCTGCAGTGTATCCCATCTTGAACCTGACTGTCGCTTGATTCAGAGCAGCCCAAATGACACCATCTTTGGAAGCCCTCCCCGGAAAACAGGCTTTTATGTAACAGCAGGGTGTCGGTGTTTTTGCTCAAATAAATTAATTCCTATATTCATTTTGCCCCAACTTGTACAAAGACCACATGAGAGTTGTGCTGCTATGCGTGCTGTGAGCCTTTAGCTCCTTTGGCTACATACAAATGGCAGCACTGGCTCATGCTGCTGGCTGAAGCTCTAGCTGGAGCTGAATCTCACTATTGTTCTGGGTCAATCCATACTTTATTTCCTCTTCATCTCTGTGTTTCTCCTCTTAGTCCTTCAGCACCAATGTTAACTTTGGCTTCAGCGTTTTGCTAGGACTGGATATCAGAAACTCTTCAACAACAGTGCCTTTGCAGGACTGATTTTTTGCTTTCTTTCCTTCTTCAGGAAAACCTTGTGCATTAAAATGGACGGAAGGTTTCTCAATAACCCACTGCTATTTAAAGAAAATAATCGATGCTGAAGCTTTTAAGAAAATCTGAAACTGTTATGTGAAGCCAGTTACTAAAATGTTGCCTGTGCACTTGGCCTTTTATCTTCTGCAGCCAAAGGGAGAAAGTGGTTTAGTGTGTCTGATTTGTAATGAGATCCCAATTGTGGGCTGGGTCGTCTGGCCAAGAAAGGTTTTACTGACTTCGGAAATAGAAGGTGATCAGATAGATGGGTGGAGTGAATAACTAGTTTTCATTTAGATATTCCTTCAGTGCCTTGCATTAACATGAGTGGAGGTTCTTGTTCCCTCGTAGCAATGGATGATTTAGGAATGAGTGCCAAACATAGTGCATACTCTTATTTCATTGCTTTTTCCAATGCCTGAGTGGGCTGAGACTCTGGGAACACAGTCTAGGCCTGCAAAAAGTTCCTGTGTGATGCTGTATAAGTCACTGAATGTCTTTGTTCCTCTTTTCCCTACCATACCATTGAAATGCTGCTGTTTTCTCCAGTCTGCTTGGAAGATAAAGCTCTGGAGCAGGTACTGTCTGCTCTTGTGAATTAGTACAGTATGTCCTAATCCCCTTTGGCTTTACTGTAAAAGCCAAATATCGTGCCAGGCAACTGTAGTTTAAAAGCATATTTCAGTGTTTCTTATTTCCAGCTGCCAAAAAAATGAGTAAAAGTACTTGTTGTTGCATTTCTCTTTCTCAGGCACAACATCCCATGGGTTTTAGAACCTTTAAGAAAAAAGCATTCTGTAGTCAGCGATGGCATAGCTCCTATGGGAAGGGGATGGAAGGGCTTCTCTTGAAAAGTGTGCCTTCTGCATCACTTCTTAGTGTGGCTGGGGAACAACTAACACAATAGACATTCAACAGTGTAAGGAGCACTTCCTCTCTTTTTTTCAGACCAGCAGATGCAGTGCTGGTTTCTACCTGCTCTGTGCCTTTCAAACTGTCAGTCTTTTCTGTAGGAGTTCACATGTATCTGGCATCTGGTAGAGAAGAATGGGAATGAGCAGAAGGGCCAAATAAAGCCACATTGGTGTCTTGGTTGCTGACTTTTTTTTTTGCCATGTGAACAGTAATCCAGCAGAAATGTCCCTGATTATGGAAGTATGTAGGGAATGTCTTGTGGGCGTCTTGCAGTTTCTTTTTCCATGCATTACTGTGATCCAAATGCTAAATATTATGCAGTGGTGTATCTTCTGAAGTTGGCCTAAGGCTTTGCCTAAGAAGTTTAATGCTTTCCTTTGATGTCTGCTTGGGACCCATACTGAACATGAATGCAAAATCCTTCGACACAAAAGGCTGTGGCAATGCCAGCACAGAGAATTTAGGAAAAAAAACAACATTTGTGTGTGCTTGACTTTCTCAGCTGGGTTGGATGGTTAGCTGTAGAGTACACTTACAAGCTCTTTGCCTTTTGAGGCAGGAGTTGTGTGGTTCTCAAGCAAACCTCACTCCCAATCATTATGCATCCCTGCTCATTGTGCATGCTTGGTGAGCAGGCTGCTGAGCTTGTTGGTACAGTAGTCTCAGTGATCTTTATGGCATACTGAAAGCTTTGCTCTGTGTTACAACTGTGGGATCTTAAAGGATGTGAGACTTTGGTGCTGGCTTTCAAATAAGTTATGTACGAATTTAGCTGCTTCAAAGCATTCCCCTGCACCTTGCAGAGGTGTTGTGTGTGGCAGGCTCTGTGGCAAGCAGCAATTGTTGGGCTTTCCTTTTGTCTTTCCCCTCTGGGCATGTGAGGAAGGCAGTGTGTGACGTTCCTAGAGCCACGCTTCTCATGCAGCAGTGCTGCCAGGTCAGCATTTGTTTGTCAGTTCACCTTGAAGACATGAAGTTACTTGCTGGGGGGGAGGGAGAGCATGCATGCAAGCTGAAGAATAACCCTAAAATGGTGATGTGTGTATTTCAAAACTTAGGTCTAATAGAAAAAGAATTCCAAAGCTAGTCAAGGGAGAAATCCTGCATTTCTAATATGGGGACAAGCTAAATACTGTGGGGAAAAGTGTATGTTCCTTTTTGGGATGAAGTTCTTGCCATTTTTCATCCCACTGTGTTTCTTTTTCCTTTAAAATTAGGTCTTGTTTCTTCCCAAATACGAACTTCAGCTCCCAGCTTGGTGCTAATGAACTCTTAAGGTCAGGAGGAACTATCATATCTAGCACAGGCCAGTGGGTTTCATCATGATTGCAGCATGTCGTCCTGAAAAAGTATTTAGTCTTGATTTGAAGACTTCAAGGGAGAAAATTCACTGCTCTCCTTGGTCACTTATTCTAGTGGTTAATCATCCTTACTATAAGTTGGAGACATCAAATTTAGACTTGTCTGGCTTGTGCTTCTAGTCATTGACCATTCCTTTCATTATTTAAAAAAAATAGATATATACTGCCTACTATTGCTCACTATAAAAGCTGCTGGTATACAGTAACCCGGGTCACTCTTGATCACTGTTTTGATGGGCTAAACAGATTCAACTTTTTCTGTCACAATGAGATATTATTTTTTCCAGTTCTTTATCATTCTTGTGGTTCTTTTCTACATTTCAACATCATTTTATAAATGGAAACAGGGCCGGTTTCATTGTTCCAACCTCAGACTGAACAGCATACAGCAATAATGTCTTCACAGTGTATGCATTTCATAATTGCATTAGTCTTACTGGCTCAGCTCTGCACAGTAAGCTTCTGTTCATTTATTCTGATGTTAGCTCCTTATCCACCAGGTTTATCCATTTTGCACACGTTTCTAGCAGCTGTCCAGAGGCTTTTGCATCCTTCTTTTCTGCCTTTGTTCCCTAATGAATTGTCTTTTAGATATTATTTGGAGCTTTGTTCCCCGCTGCAAGTATTGCTAGAATTCAAGCTGTAAGTGATGAGCAGCAAGGCAGTTCTGTAAGAATTCACGAGTGGATCTTGGTTTAGTTTTACTTTCTGCTTCCTGTTTCACTGCTGTAAACTTTGAAGTAGGTTTCCATGCAGCTTAAAATAAAATGGGCACCTCTTCCCTCCGTGTGCTGCCCAGAAGACAGCCCTGGCTGGGCAGAGTTCCTGCAGGCAGGGTGCTGTTAGGGACAGGCTGGTGTCTGCTGGCCTCAACTGCAGCATGGGGACAGGAGTGGGTCTTGGCAGCTCTGGAAAGCTTGTGTTTGAAAGGAGGAGGAAGAATAAACAAACAAAAGTGCCCTTTGCTGGAAAAAGTCAGAATATGAAATCTGAGCGGCATAAGGAGTATTTGTAGTACCTGTTCCATAGTGCAGCTACCTAAATTAGATTTTTGTTCTGTGTAATTGCTTCCTCTGGGGCTTAGCCTGCGAGTCACTGTGCTTCCTCTATTCCAGCTGGTCTTAATGGGAGTGGAAGGCAGTCAGGACCAGGTCTCTGATTGAGGCAGGATGTGGCTGCTGAACAGAGAGAGCCCAAGGAAAATCGTGCCTCCTTGTGTAATTGTGTTTATACAGCAATTAATTGCTGTGTGATTTTTGAAGTATTTCATTCTGTTCCAAAAAGGAAAAAAAAAGGTAGTAATTCAAAATGGTTAAGAAATCCTTGTCAGGGAAGATAAAAATGGATTTCTTCATCAATCACTTTCTTTATGGAAATAAGTCTCCTTTCACCTGCTGCTTCCTCTGCCTTAAAATTGATGACCTGAGCATAAATAAAAGAGAGTTCCCATTTATTATCCAGGGAACTGCTGTGGACACACTGGTTTTGCTGAGAAGCAGATCTGCTCTCCGTGTCAGCCCTGGTGCTGTTGTGAGCTCAGTGGCTGCATTAATGGAATACGGTGTTCTGCTGATCTATGGATGATTGCTATTATGCTGCTAATTAAATATCTGTTGCATTAGCAGTTTCCATCTTCTATTCCAGTTCTGTCTTGTGTTTATCTCTAAAGCCCATATAGTAGCAATAATTAATGTGGAAAGAAAGGGCACTACCCCTTCCCTGCCACTCCTTTTCCAAATAGTTTCTTTGTTGGATGCTTTGAGGCACCATCACCCTACAGGAAAACAGCCGTGCATAAAAAATGAGGGGAAAGAAAAACACACTGCTGCTGTAGCAATTGTAGATTCACTGGAACATACATATTTTTTTCATCATTGTGTATCCAGGAAGAAACTGCTGTGCTTTGTTCTCATCCTGTAGATTTTTCCACAGTAAGTAATAAAGCGCTGCTGTCTTCTGCACCAAACTGCAAAGGGTTGCATTGGGTGGATGTTGTTGGTGGCTGAAGTGCTGGGGGATTCTCTTTTGATGTAGGGGAGTTGTACAGGAATGTGGGCAGCAGTCACTCCCATGGGATCATGCATGGCTTCTCCCACATCCATCACTCTCTTCTCAAGCTCAGAGAAACCCTCTCTTTATCTCACGGAGCTGCTCTGGTTTTGTGTGCCTCCTTATATGTGGAAGTAATGATTGTCTGCTTCATTCTCACTGTATTCCCACCATTTTTCATTCCAAAGTCAAGTTTTGAAGTACACCAGCAGCAACCTGAGGCCACCAGAGATGGCAGGAGAAACCCCAAAATACTGTGAAGTCATATAGACCTAATAAATTTGGTTTAATTTTATTTGTCTTCTGTTGTCTGTGCCTTTAGCATTCGCATTTGGAGATTTCCCTTTGAAGTCTGTGGACTAGAAACACAAGAATAAAAGCAGAATATAGAAGTTCAGGGCTTACTGAAGGATGGCTGAAATGCATAGGGCTCGTGATAACTTGGTGGGACTTTGAGTTGTGTCAGAGCTTTTGGGGCAATGAGGGAAGCCTAATGGAGGGAGAATGGGGCAGAGCTGTTTGCGTATTGTTTCTGAATGTTGAGATGCTTTACAGAACCTTTGGCTTTAGCTTAGCAGTGTGGTTTAAATAGGTATTGGAAATCTGTGTACCATAGGGAAAAAGAAAAAAAAGAATGTTCACTTGTCTCCAATACTGATTTTTCATTACTGCAAAGCAGGGAAATCTCTTGCTCTCTGCGCTGCTGATAATGGGCAGGCTCAGTGGCACGCTGCAGAGCACACAGTTCCCTAGCACTTCTGGGAGTCTTGTGAACAATGCTGGTTTTTCTTAGCTTTATCTCCTAGAAACCTGAAAAGATGAAAGCATCTCAAAAAAAAAAAAAAAAAAAGAAAGTTTTAAAGAAGGTTTGTGGCTGCAGAGAGAATGAAGGCCTTCAGTGAGCGCTGCTGCTGGCAGGGTAGGAGCTGATAACATCTCCTGTCAGCATGAAGAACCATCACAGTGACATCATCCATCTCTGAACTGCAGCTCCCTTCCCACAGCCCGTGTAGTCTGAGATGCAGGCAGTAGCAAGCTGCTGCTTTGAGGGTGAAGCACAAAGTAGTTATTCACTGTGCTACAGCAGCATAGGCTGCTAGGGAATAAGGCCGTGCCGAATTAATTGAATTTACTTCAGAGATGAGTTTGGTTCACTAATTCCATATCGACTTTGGGCTTTAAATGGTATTAAGGGCCTGTGTCAAAGCTCAGCGAGAAGTCAGGAGTACAGCTGGAGCAGGGCAGGGGCATGGCTGAGCACCAGGTGGAAGACCATAAGCAGTTCCATTGACGTGGGTTTGTATCCAGCATCAGCAGAGCAAAATTGAATCTCAGTTAAATCAGATCATTGGCTGTCCCTTGTGGGGAGAGCTGGGTGCAATGAATGAACCCTGCGCAGCCTGGTGGGTGTGAGGGTTGGCTCACTGAGCTCATGCTCCCCCAGAGCTGCAGCACCTCTTCCTTATTCCATTTCCAGTTTCTTTCCACTGCACAGTGACTCATGAGTAATCTCCTGTTAGAGCCATCCTATACCTAGTGCTGTTACTAGGCGTACTGGTTGCTGTAAACACATAGCAAGCTTTTTTTTTTTCATCCATTCATTTTTGCCATAATTAATAGGGCTTGAGAGGTGTCATTCAAGCAGAGCTTTCAGTGTGATGTTGGTTGTTGGGTGGGACAGCAGCTGAGAAGATTTGGGGTTTAGTGCCAGAGACAGTGAACTGGAATTATTGAGTGTAAGAACTGCAGCTTTCTTGCTGTAATGGGGCTCCCTTGGGTTTCCACATGTTCTTTTTGGGTATGGGGAGCCTGTGTCCTGGAGCACAGCTTTGCAGCAAGCTCACTCCAGTCGGATGGATGTTGCACTTGGGCTGTACTTAAAGGTGTTCTCCCCTTTCAGGCTGTGTTTTATGTTAGCAGAAATCTCATCCTAAGGTGTTCAGAGCCTGAACGTGCCTGGAGGTGCAGGCAGCCTGTGGGCTCCAGTCCTGTCTGTGTGCTTGCAGTGAGAACTGTTTGCAGCTCTCCTGGGGTAGCTTGCAGGGTCACGTTCTGTTCCTTCTTCCCTCCCTGGGACCCATAGCCTTTTCATTTTTGTTTTATTGGTTTGCTAAAGGGCTGCCAGCTGGACATAGGTAAGGGGCAGCACTCTCTGCAACCTGCAGAAAGCAGGCAGCAGTATGGAGCCATTTAGTCCTGGCAGCTGGTTTTCCAGATGATTCCAGACAGCTCTTTTTGTGTTCAGCCTATTGTCAAAGCTGTCACAGAGACTTGGGATGTTAATCCTATCATCTGTTCGCTGAGTGGGCTGCATGCATGGTGAATGGGAAGCTGTAGGTACTGAGAGACAGGGTGTGTAGGTGCAGGCACATTCAGTATCTATGCTGATCCCTGGCTGTTCTGATCGAACCTGCAAACCCCCTTCTGTTTCCAGTGGTCACCAGTGACAGGAAGGTGCAAGTGCTGAGCTGGTGGTGGAGGAGCACAGCCCTTCTCACATTTGCCAGGGTTTCCCAGGGCTGTAGCTGCACTGAGGAAGGCTTGGAAAGACTTGAGCATCTTGCCCAGGAACCACAGACAGTGCAAACAGAACGGTGCAGTCAGCACTTCCACTTGAGGTCAGAATATAGCAAATGGACTGAACTGAAATGACAGCTCCCAAGGTCGTGGGTATCGAATATATATGGATTCAGCTCTGGATCTTGCAAGCTGAGTCTGTCTGTGCTGTGGCAAACAGCATGTGCCTGCCACAAAGAGCTCCCACTTTAGATGCTGGATCCACACTATGCTTCCTTCTGCAGTAGATCCGATCTGCTGTGAAGCCCCAGCTCCTGCCTTGCAGTCTGCTTCTTGCTTGAGCTCTCATTCTGCACTGTGAGTCTCTGCCAGCAAATCTAGATTAAGAAATCCCAACACAGAATGATTTTTCTCTGCCTCCGTACTGTGATTATTTAGCAGTTTGTGTGATTGTCCTTTAAGCTGGATCTGTGTTACAGTACAGCAAGAAAAGGATATTTAAATCCCTGCATGCACAAAAGTAGTATTTGTTTTTAAAAATAAGGATTTCAGAGATCTGGTTTGGAATCAGCGTGACTGAGGGGCTGTAATGAGGGTCTATAGATTGAATGACAGGAACTTCTTCAACCACAACAGCTGCCAAAGGCATCTTCACATAGAGCTCCTGCTGGAAAAAGAGGCAGCTCAGCAGCTGGGAGGTGCTCCCACCTGGGTGCTCAGCCTTGCAGCTCTTGGGTGCCTCTGTGCTGATTGGAACAGCAAAGGTTTTGAGCAATCAGGAGCAGTAAGCTGTTGTGTGCTGCACATCACAAAAGCTTGTTTTGTTTTTTAGAGGGCTCACGGAGGACAGAGAGGGAGCACTTTGTTGCTGGCATATACAGATGTGTTTCCAGCCAGACATTCAGTGTTAGTGATGCAGAGAAAAATATGTGCTTGGGTTTTCAGCAGGAAACAACAACCAAAAATCCTTTCCGTTTCTTTCAGTTGGAAAGTGATGCCAGGATCTGTTCCTTTAAAGAATCTGAAGTCTGGATTTATATGCATGTGTGAGATACACTTTTGAATGTATGCCTGGAAAATCTACACAGAGAGAACATACAGCACAGAATGTAGGTCTTACTGCTGACCTCACTGTCCAGCAAACACCAAGTGTGTTGCAGAAATATTTTTCTGTGTGTATTTAAAGCAGACAACTCACTACAAAGAAAAGGACATCTGATTGTATAAAAATAGATTTGTTTCTCCTGGTTTTGTAATGCCCATTACAGCATGTGCCATTGTTTCTGGAGCCCCAGCAGAGGAGGGACTTCTCCAGAAAATGCTGAGGTTGCAACACCCAGGTAAAACCTGCCTGTGTATCTTTATAAAGATACTGACAGCTTGCTCTTGCGGACAGCAAATGCATTAGTGACTTTGAGGTGCCTGCCAGACCTTCCTCATTTCTTTTTATGTGATTTGCCAAGGCCTTGGCTAGCTGGAGGGTGGATATCAGGACAGGCAGCAGCACTGAGAGCTGCGTGGTGGCACACAGAGAGGTCCTGCTTGGGCAGAAGGTTATTTATGGGACTTCTTTGTGGTGACCACCTCAGGTGCCCTAAAGCTCTGGCTGAGCTGTAAGGAAAAGTGTCTCTGGGGATGCCACTGTCCTGTGGGGGTGCCCAGGGAGCCCCAGGCACAGAGCCAGTGGGTATAGTTTTGTTGTTTATTAAAGACAGGCATTTGCACAGCAGTAATGGAAAATCCTATTTCTGTACCAATAAAAACTTTGCTCCCATGGTTGTTTTTATTGGCAAACTTACTCTCTTTGGTGTTTATGGAAAAGTATTTACTGGAAGGGCTGGATGGCTAGCAGGCTTCATCTGCTTTCATTCTGCTTTGATGACACACATGTTCCTGGGGGACCTTTTGTTTCATCCCATACCCATCCACAGCCTGAGGGCTGCCAGGGCCCTGCTGTTCAGTGCAGCAAGGTGGGGTTCTGTGTGTGTCTGGCCTCTGTCTCCTGCCCTAGGGGGCAGTGGGCTTTGTGCTGTTCCCATTTCCCACCCAGGTGCTGAGCCAATGCTGCCTACACCTCGGAGCTGCCAGGCCAGCCCTGCTTGGTGTGTGGGTATCAGCCAGCTGACAACAATAAGGGGCTTGAGGGCTGCAGAAAGATTCAAAGAAACTCCTCTAACAAATGCAATTACACGAACATACTTGAGCCATGTGTCCTATTTAATTCCTTCCCAAGAAAAGAGGCATTCCTCAAGGCACTGCTTTTGTCTGAGTGAAAGAGATATCCATGTGCCTCAGGCATCCATCCCTTCTGCATCTGAATGCCTCTTCTGTGCCCTAGGAGGCAATAACATGGGGCTCCAGACTCAGCTGAAGAGCAGCTTCTCCTCAAGGACTCTTCTTTCCTGGCAGTGGCTTGTTCCTTGTCAGAGTGGTTTTAAATTGCTCCTTCAGTGATTGTTGATTTCTCATGCTGGTCAGGGCAGGAGCTGTGAGTGCTGGTGGTGTGGATGGGGCTAACAGCTCCTAAGGCAGCTCTCGCTTTGCTTCTCCATGAGGCCATCTGTGGTCATGCAGAGAGTCACTCAGGTTGGAAAAGAGCTCCATCTGTAAAAGCTGAGAGTTTAGGAAACCCATTACATAGCCCAAGGTTCCTGGTCAAAGGGTTAAATGATCCTGAAAAGCTTCTCTTCAGCTCTCCCAGCTCCTCAGCCCTCCATGCGTGCGTTCCCTGAGGTATCTCCTAAGGTAACTTGTGTTCAGACAGCACCTGTACTCTTGCTCATAAGCACCAAGTGTTTAATTCAGCATGTGCTTGTCAGAGCGCGTTAACATCGCAGGTAGCACTTGCTGTGTGTGAGCTGCTGCTGCCTGCGAGGCTCTGGGCAGTGTGATGGGACAGCAGAGCAGCCTGCTGGCTCCCAACCAAGTGCCAGCTCTGCAGGACTTCCTGATTTTGCAGCAAGGCCTTGGGAGATGTGGGGCAGAGGGAATGTGCCCAGATAGCATGAGAGCAGACATGTGCTCAGTGTCTTGCACAGAGCTTCTAGGCTTGGTTCAGTTCGGCACGAGCCCATGAAAGAGAGAACAGCTGAACTCTTGGAAATAGGCTCTCACAGCACGTAGATGCTGGAGATAGCAGGTGATAAAGCAGGTGAGGCTGCCAGCAAGATGTTGTGTGGGCAGAGGAGCCTGAGGCAGCTGCAGCCTTCCAGGACAGGGCCTCTCTTCATCCCTGCTTGTTGCCTGATGCTGTGCCTCTTCCACCTGGAGGCACCACTCAGGCCGTGGTAATGGGCAGTACTGACCATCTGTGGTCATAAATTAAGGTTTTGGGAGTAGTTCCTGGTTTAGCCTTATTTCTGCCAACCAACCCATGCTGAATTTTGTTTTCTTGCCTTTCAGTCCTTTCAAGGAAGCCAAGGACGAGCGTACCTCTTCAATTCAGTGTGAGTAGAACTCCATGCATGTCACCTTTGCACGTTTTTATGATGCATTTAAGAAAACTCTCCTAAGTAGTACAGAAGAGTTTTCTTGTAGAAAACCTCTGCCCAAGACTTGTGAGCCTGCTGAAAACAGTTGGAGAAAGGCAGGAAATAGCACTGATTCATATTTGATTTTACGTTCAAGTTTCAGATAAGCAGCTAGGAAAAGGTGTTCTTTTTCATCATCAGTTTGAGAAATCAGAGCTGAGATGTGACTCATCTCTTTCCAGAGAGGGAAGTTGGACAGAGAGTCAAGGCTCTGTAAATGCAGAGAATATGAAATACCTAAGTGCAGACTTGTTTTTAGAGCTGGCATAGAAGTTAACTGTGTTACCCAATAACTGAAAGTCGTTTTGATCAGACACTGCTGGGGTGTCTGTCAGAACTGCTTATTTTAGTGACATTTCCCAAATTCCCATTTGGGAAAGTAGAAGTACCATTCTGGCAGTTTGGAAACAAAAATCTTTCTCAAGTGCATCATTAGTGCAGTGTACTAGAATGTTATTAATCTTCTGCTCAAAACTTGTTAGAACATTCAGTCAAATAAAGATTCTCTTTTACCTTTTCATTCTGTTCTGGAACTGCATGAGACTTCTTTCAGGAACAGCCGTGGTACTCAGTATTCTGAATTTCCTGCTTGTCCTTTCAAACACTGCAGTACGCTCAGCTTCACAACAGTGTCTTGCTGTAGGAAGATGCACTAACAGGGAGCTTCTCTCCATTTTCTCCAGAGTTAATGTGGGTTGTGGCCCTGCAGAGGAGCGGGTGTTATTAACAGGATTACATGCGGTTGCAGACATTTACTGTGAAAACTGCAAAACCACACTGGGCTGGAAATATGTGAGTATCAGCATCATTTGTTTTTCCTGTGGATGTCTTTGCTGCAGCTCTTGCTGAAGGTTTGTGTGGTAGGACGTGGTCTGGTGGAAAGAACATCGACTCAGGAACCAGAAATGTGGATTTTGGTCTGTAGCCACATTGTTTTTCCTTTCTGCATTTCCATTTTCCCTCCTGTCTTTTGTTTATTCTCTCCATTCAGACCGTGAGCTCTTTGTGGCCGAAGGAAAGATGTGTTTCATCTTTCTAAGAATTTCTGGTGTGGGTTTGGTTTTGGTTGGGGGTCCCTCAGTGGCAATTGATATAAAATTCAGTCAGCCTTTGTGGTTTGCGTTGTCTGTTTTTCCAGACCGTCTCAGAATCACAGAGGGATCCACATATTGCTAATCCTGTGTCCTTCCCACTAGAAATGCTATTGAACATGAGTTGATCTGTTTGCTGTCTCTCGCGCTCCATAAATTCAATTACCTTCAAATAAAGGCTTATGCTATGTTCTAATTTCTGCTTCAGGAGGCACGCGGTATTCTTGTTTGTCAGAACATTTTGACCACTCTCTAAACAAAACATCTATTGCATCTGTGGCCTCTAGACAGAAGTATTCTTTAAAGTCAGTCAGATCCGTGCAGAAACACAGCGTGGATCTCACGAATGGAGAAGGACGCTAAGTGCATAAATTGAGTTTATTGTGAAACAAAATACAGAATTCCGTAAACACAGCAGTAAGCTCAGGTCTCTCCAGCAACAGAATTGCATCCTCTCAGATGCACGACACAGGTGTGCATGCAAACAGTGAGCCTGAGCTGGAGCTGAACTGCCTTTGAGGATGCAACCAGAATGCATAAGTGGAGCCTCTCCTGCTTAGAGATCCCATGCTTTGTTCATCCTACCTCTGTGTAGAACGGCTGCTTCCCAAGGTGCCACTCAGCTCCATTTCCAAGTGAGGCTGACCATAGCCCAGCTCACTCCCAGTGCAGTGTCTTTGCAGCAAGTTTCCCCAGAGTAGCTCTGGATTCCTAATGTTAATAAACCCTCAGAGTGCTCCTGAGAGGGTCAGATTTTATCAGTGATCATTCCTGAGGCATAGTTCAAGGAGCAGTTGCCATTAGCCTGCTTAAAGCTGCATGCTTACAAGGTGCTGGTTGTGCCTTTTCAGCGTGTGAAGACGACTAAAGTCAGGTTTAAGATCGTTCCAAATGTAATTTTTGCAGAACACCCTCAGGAGCTCCTGCAGTTTGACTGTCCTACCCAGCAGACAGATCTCCTTGCCATGCTGGGACCCAGACCAGCATTCCAGGTTCTGTCAGTGTGACCATAGCTTCAGGTATACTGATCTCATTCTTTCTTCTTCTTTTAGGAACACGCTTTTGAAAGCAGCCAGAAGTATAAAGAAGGCAAATACATCATTGAACTAGCTCACATGATCAAGGATAATGGCTGGGATTGAACGGAGGGAGCCCAGCCCTACCAGTGTGTAAGAGAATGCCATCCAACCGAACATTATATCCAAGAGTGAGAGAGTGACTGAACGCTTGGTTCCATGCATTTAGAGGCTCTGCAATCTGGGAGCATCTTCACACCCTTCTCCATCTTTATTGGTGACTGGCCTCTAAATTTCTGTCTCTCTGTCTCTTTGCTTTGTATCTGTTTGTGAGTTGACCCTGGCTGCTTCTCTCTCTGTTCTGGCGTTGGCTAAGAGAATGCACCGAATGCCCGACAGCCATTCCATGTTGACGAATGCTTACGTACGAACTGAAGTTGGCTCTGTGGTGGCATTTTTATCAGCAGGTCTCGGTGCAGGAGGAAGACCTGAGTTTTGGGTAGGAGAACGCGATAGGGGGTGGGGAGTGGGCCCAGAGGGAGGTCATTGGGAGTAAAACTGCACTTCTCCTTTAAGTCCTGGTTAACCAAGGCTTGAAACTGTCTGCTTGTCTAAATGGACAGAAAAATACCTCACGGCTGCATTCTCTCCGAAGCATAAAACTGCTGCTCCACTGGTGGAGCTTCAGTCTAAGCTGGCTGAGCACAAGACATAACCAGTTCTCCCTGCGAGTCGCAGATCTGTGTTTTGTTTGCTGTTTATGAACTTGTTGTCTAGGGGAGGGAGGGGAGATCTGAAGGCTGGAGAGATTCCCTGCCTCTCCTTTTTCTCTCTGTTTCAGGGTAGGTAGGCCAAACGTCCCAACAGAGCACAGCTGTGGGAGCATCCTCACAGCTGGAGAAACCAAATCCTGACACTTGAGCCCTTCAGAGAGAAGGAAAAAACCACTTAAGGCACAAGGAGGCTGGAGCTGAAGCTTAGAAGATACAACAGGAAAAAAAAAAACGAAGGCAGGTGCTAAGTAAGAAAGAGGAAATTATGTCAGAGAGGATGGGGACAAACTCAGTAACGTAGGGTACCCTTTGACTTCCTGTACTCTACTGGGTGTCCTTGGGGTTTTTTTTATCAAGCCTTCACGAGTAAAAGTAGGAAAGTGCTGTTAGAATATCTTTCAGTCCCACGCCCCAGCCATCAGCTCTGCTTTTGGAACCTTTCAGAGAAATGTTGTGAGAGGGGGGAAAGGAGGGAGCAGAGGAACCTGACAGTTTAGCAGTATTGCACAGGTGGATATTTCAAGCCATGAGCTATCCCCCAAACCTTCCCCCCTTTTCCCACTCCCTGAAGCCTACTGGAGGCACAGGGGAGACGAGAAGGAAAAAGGAAATTAAACTATCTTTCCTCTATCCCGAAATTGTGCTCTGGAGTTTAAGTGGGAGAGGTGGATGTGGTTATTGTAACTGCAAAGGATAAGTCCTTTGCTGTGAGGTTTTTCAGACTGATGAGTGTGGACCTTCCCGAGGTGATGGGTGGGGAAGGAGCACCATGTGCGAGCAGGGAGCTGCGATGGATGTAAAAGACAATGTGAAGTTTGCTCTGCAGCAGTCCAGCCACTGTCTGGTGCACGGCTCAAAGACTGTTGAACCGAATTAGTGTTATCTCTCTGAGTGAATTTTCTTTTTGTTTGTGGAATTCTTTCAAGTAGGTTAATCCACTGGGGGAAATCTTTCTTAATCCAGAAAGAAAGAGTATTGTGCAGGGGTTTGTAGCTCCTTATGAAACCGAAGCTTTGGAGCTGTAATCTCTTGTTGCTTGTCCCCACTCCGAGATCCCGTGAGCTGGGGACCAGAGTGGAGGGGCTGGCAACAAAATCATGTGCTGTTCATGAAGGAGATGTGAGCAGAGATGCTGCTTATGGGTTGGGGTAGGCTTTACGTGTTGGACCGAAGCCCCAGCCTGCTGGCCTGTCAGAGCAAAAGCTGCTTTTCTCTTGAACCACTATTTTGTGACAGCGCGTTGTTACACCTGGCAGGGGAAGGTGAGCTGAAGGCTGCTGGAATGGGTGGAATTGGCTCATTTTGTGGCTAGCCTGTTCAGAGATAGCTTCTGCCTTTACCCTTTCTGTTGTGGTTGTGTAGCGGTTGCTTCAGCTTTCATTTCTGATCATCTCTGCTTCCATCATCCACATTGCCTTAAGCGGTAAAAACCCAGATAAAATCACAAGCTCTGCAGTAGCCACCAGCTTGTTGGCACTGGCCTGGTCCCATTGTCCTGTCCTTTGGTTGTTGATCTGTGACAGTCGATTGGGTTTTGCCTAGTGGGAAGTAATTTGCATTCTTCAAAGAGCTCCTGGTCTCCCGCATGCACAGCCCTTGAAGTGCAGTTTGTACCTGGGAGGAGAAGTAAGGGATAACCCCAAGTTGTTAATATGAGGTTGAGAAAAATCCCGTGCGTGGGCTCACGGTTTTAAGTTGGTATCACCTCTAAATAAGATACCAGATACAAATGCTTTTATCCTTATATTTGGGACAAGAAAGGATGATGTTCCGTCAATCAGGCTGTTTTTAACCGTTCCCTGGGGTTACGCTTTTAATGGCAACCAGTCCAAGCCTGAATATGGCAAGATCTTAATCTGGTTTTAATTGGCTTTGTCTCGTCAGCATCCACAGATTTACATTGCCCAGAATGTGGCCTCATATCCCGATAGGAAAACATGAGTGTGTGCCCATGGGAGCCCACACCGTGCACAGAGTCACCCACAGGCTGCCCCATGGCTTGGAAAGCAGCGTGCTCAGCGTAACCAAAGTCTGCACCCTGTGCTGGGGTTATGGATAGCCCACAGAACTGCTCCCTGGAGAAGCATGGGCTGTAACGTGGGGCAGCCTCAGCCCTGTGAGCTGTGCTTCCATCATCCCACGCTGCCCCAAAGCTCAGCTTTCACCGAGTTCCAAATTCGTTGTGCTCGGGTGGATTATCTGCTGTGAGATCCCCCTCCCTGTAATAAATACCTGTAATAAATGGTAATATATACAAAGCAGGAAGAAAAAAAAAAAAAGAAATCATGTTATCTTGTGAAGTATACTTTTGTAAATAATATTTAATTTAAAAATAATAATAATAATATATTTGGTGCCGTTTTCTCAGAGCCCCTCCCTGCGAGCACTTTTCTCGTTGTTTATAAATGATCCCCATTCCTTCTGCATCAGTTGGGAAATACTTTGAGAGGGACACAAACACACACATGGATGTTTTTCTGCTGGGCAGCCCTGGATGCTGGGGATGTGGGGGTTTAGGGAGATTTGGGGGCTGGTGGTGGATGTGGGGGCTGCCCATGCAGTGCTGGGCAGGGATGCATATGGCTTGGATGCAGGACAGCTGATCAGCTGTGAGCTCAGCATCACCACTTGGAGGTTTGTAAGGAGCTGTTTTTAAACTGAAGGAAGTCTTTGGACACAGATCCCAGTTTTCTTTTGTTTCGTTTTGTTTTAATTTGTTTTTAAACCAGGCTGCTACACAATGAACTAGAGTGCAAGTTTACCTCTCAGGCAGCAGAGTTCGTTTCTTTGTTTTCCCTTCTGTCCCTGTGCCCCCCCTGCTCCCCACTCTCTGTTTTTATCTCGTTGGGTCTCTGATCCCAAAGCGGACCAACAGCGTGCACAGCTGGGCTGCATTGCTGAGCAAGGAGCTGTTTCCAGCACTGAACTGCTGCTGCACAGCTCTGATGCTGGCACACATCATTTAAGGACAGACAGGGGAAAAAAAAAAACAAAAAACAAAAAACCACAAAACCTACAGGTGAAACTTGTTGTTCTCGTGGTGAGGATTTTGTCTGTGTGCATTTTCCTGCCTGGTGTGTGAGCGTATGGACAGCACTGTGCTGGCTGGGAGGTGTGCTCTGCTCTGCTCTGCTCTGCTCTGTTCAGTGGGAAGGAGCTCCCAGCAGGGCCAGGCCTTGGGGGCTGAGCACTCAGAAACAATGATGTTACACATAGAGGCTGAAGAATCCTGTTTAAAAGAGGGGGGAAAAAAAAAAAAAAAAAAGAAATCATAGCGAATTCAAAAAAGAAATCGACGTATTTAATGCAAGCAGAATGGCACTGTGTGTGGTACAATCACAAAGAAGCTGTTCTCATAGCTATGAACTGTATTTATCCTTTGTTTTGTTCTTGTAAGGAAATGGGAATGCTTTCCCCGCTGACAAAACTAAAGGACAGTGTTTCCAATACCAGCCTGTCTATTGATGCTCTCGTGTTTACAAATTGTGTATACTTTTATTTCTTTGATCTTATTTTAATTTTATTTTTTGTCGTATTCTTTCAGGTCATTTGCTTCAGTAATAAATGCGATTGTTTGTTTTCAAGTAATTGGTTTCCACCTTTTCATGTATTTGTACATTGTATATAGTTCTTCAGTATTAGAGGGAGCCGTATTGTTTGTCATATTTACAATATGTGTTGGTGCTCATTTGAGAAAATAAAATTTTCAAGTACTAAAGCTGTTGTTCTGTCTTGCTGTGTCCATCTCCTCCTACACTGCAATTCTTAAAGGCTGAGGGCAGCAGAAGCTGGCTGTGGAGCACATGGTGCATTTAACTCAGAAATAGTCCAGCTTTGCACTCCTTGCTGTGCCATCAGTGCTAGGCTCCAAAACCCCTTCAGCACTGCATGAAGGCTGTGCTCACAGAGCAGTGTCCCACCATCTGGGGAGCAGCTCATGCTTCAGCAATGGGAATGCAGGCTGAGGGTGTGCTGTGGAGCATCCCCTATGGATGGCAGGGCAGCTGCTCCATCCTGCACGTGCTGTAACACCTTTCTGAGCTGTTTCTTGCAGCTGCCAGTGCTCCCAGTGTCCATCTGATCCCTGGGACCTGATCCACGCTGCCTACCCATCTGAAACCCCAGCGAAGCACCAGTCAGGTTGGGAGCAGCACTTTATTTCAGGTGTTTCCAATGAGCTGCTGCAGGCACTGTCCCCGTGCCCTGACCCTGTGGCTGGCAGCTCACTGGGATTCTGGAACTGGCCAGGTAAGCTGGGGGATCTGGTTGGGTCAATGCCCCCAAACACAGCAGCACCTACAAACAGATGTGGTCACAAGGATGGCAGCGTTTCCGAAATACGAGGCCATACCTCTGGGCTCTTCATAGCAGACTGTGGAAGTGGCCATAGGCGTGTTTTTTGCACCCTGGTCAAGACAAGCATTTCCTTCATTAACAGAGAGCTCACCACATCCCATTGCCCAGTGGGTGCACACATGGCAGGGCAGACCAAGGCTGAAATCCTGGGGTTGCTGTGACCTTTCCGTGCAGCCGGAGGACGGCTATAACGGGAAACGCGGCTCAGCGCGGGCAGCCCCCGTCACAGCCACAATGATTTCTGGAGAAGACAATCGCAGAGCTATAAATACTGCAGTGCTATGGCCTTTCATCCCGGGGCAAGAGCAATCGGACACCCAGGGCAGCTGAAGCCGGACTGCAGGGTGACCAGAATGTCCCTGTCCCCATTCCTGCGGGGACGCGGGTGATGCTGTGCTTCCCTGCCATCCCTTCTCTCTCTGTCCTTGATACTCTGTGTCCCTTCATGACATCCAGGCTGTGTGTCCTTTCTCCCAAGCCCTACATTGGAAAAATGCCACCTTTCAGCCAGCACAGGAGGATTCCTTTTTGCCTCGTGGCACAGGTTTGGGGCAGCGCTCTGCTGGTGGCACCAGGAGACTTGGCTGCACTCACTGCACATCAGAAATAGCTTTAAGCTTTGCTCCCTCTGAAACTTCACATAAAATCCCCATGATTTCTGCACAAAACCCCACGGGGAGACCTCCCAGCCCCGCTGCTCATGGCTCAGCCCTGGGCAGGAGCTGCTCCTCACTTTTTTCTCCATGCATGGAAATGTTGGTGTAGGTGCAGTGAAAGGTTGGGAAAAAAAAAATAAAAGTTCTTCCCCAGGGGCTCAGCCTCACCTCATGGAAACATAAAGAATTTCTGTGCAACATTTTGGACGCTTTTCAGAAATAACAGAGAAGTATAGGAGCGTGCTTTTATATAGCTCTGCTTCCTCGTCAGGCTCTGGTGGTGTTTTTTTTTCCACTCGGATGAAGGTTGTCCCAGAATGGTGTTATTTTTGCAGAGGTTCCAGGACAGGGGCTGAGATCTGGGTGCCCCAAGGGCTGCAATGTGGGGGTCCTGGCTGTGCCCACATCATGCAGAGTTGAACATGGGATGCTCCATGCGTGCATTCCCTGTGGCTGTCACACACACCTCGCCAGCTCATCATAAATCACTGCAGGTCTTTCTCCACCAGGCAGGGTGTGAAGGTGAAACCAACCTCATGCACCAATGCCCAGTGGGGATGAGCACCCACACCCACAGTGCTGCTGTTGCTGCAGGCAGCGGGGCCATTAGCAGGGCAGTGATAGCATCATTCATTCAGTGCCACCTCTTTAGTCACAGCCACATCACACCCAGCATTCCCATATGTGACCACTCGCATGTCCCATCCCATCCTATCCCATCCCATCCCATCCTATCCCATCCCATCCTATCCCAACCTATCCCATCCCATCCTATCCTATCCCATCCCATCCCATCCCAACCTATCCCATCCCATCCTATCCCACCCCATCCCATCCCACCCCATCCCATCCTATCCCATCCCATCCCATCCCAACCTATCCCATCCCATCCTATCCCACCCCATCCCATCCCACCCCATCCCATCCTATCCCATCCCATCCCATCCCATCCTATCCCATCCCATCCTATCCCAACCTATCCCATCCCATCCTATCCTATCCCATCCCATCCCATCCCAACCTATCCCATCCCATCCTATCCTATCCCATCCCATCCCATCCTATCCCACCCCATCCCATCCCACCCCATCCCATCCCATCCCATCCCACCCCATCCCATCCCACCCCATCCCATCCCATCCCATCCCATCCCATCTCATGCTCCTTGGTGTCCTAAAGCCAGGAGCTACCAGCACACACAGGCACAGCACGACCTCCTCGCAGCTGCAGCATCCCCAGCCCTGCTGTGCACAGCCTATGCTGAGCTGCTGTTCCCCCTGTGCCCATCCCTGCCCTGCTGCTGCCCTCCCCAAACACCCCATGCCCCCACATCGCAATAAGAAAAATCCAGGGACAGGGTAATGTTCAAACCTGGGGAAACAAACATTGCTGGCGAGGCTGATGGAGGGGAGCGTTTGGTTTGGATTAGCAAGAAAAGCTATTTTGAATTCAAGTCTGGAAACGTTGGAGCTAATCCCAGGTGAAAGCTGATTAAGGGCTGGATGGTGGGAGCAGATCCCGCTGTGTCTGTGGCTGTGCTGGGGGAGCTGGGGCTGTGGGGTCAATGAATGGGCAGCACACAGCCAGCACAGCCCTGTGGTTCCCAATGGGGTCCCAGCACTGGCACTGAGCGCAGTGAGCACGTCTGTTCTGTGTGCATCCAAAAATATTAAGGTTTTGGCCACTGCTTTCAGGGTCCTGTAAATGAGTTCTGTGGGGCTTGTGCCCTGCATGGGCAGCACTGCTAAGCAGTGTTATCTGCAGGCCTGCCTGCTCTCAGCTTTTTACATCTTTTTCTCCATCTCACCCTCGCGAAGCATCCACAGAAGCACGGTGTACCAGCAGCCCTTTGGCCGAGCCCTGCGGCTTCCCCAGGCAGCACAGTTTGTGCATCGCAGCTGGAAAACCACAGCACTTCCTACAGGTATCAGTGCTGCATTCTTTCCTGCATGGCTCTGCACTGCCAGCACTACTTCTCCAGCTGCATAAACAGCAGGCAGCGCTTTGGCACACGGCGTCCGGGGTAAACACGACCTCGTTTCCCTTCCAGAAAAATATTTACTTGCCTCTCTGGGCTCTCTCAAATTGAAAACACGTTCAGAGCAGGCTTGGATGGAATGGCTTAGAATGGGTTTTTCAGCTTTTCTCCCCCAAACATCGCTGCAGGGAACCTTGGGGCAAAACAGGGCTTCTTACAGCCCCGGCTCTGGAGGCTCTCAGCACAAAGCACTGCTGAGTTCAGGCTGTGCAAACAGCCCATGTGCCATCAAAGCCCCGGGCGAGCTCTGCATGCAAATCCTACATGCATATATTTGCATATATCCGAATGCAGTTGGTGAGGTGGCAGTGCTGCCTCTGTTCAGTGGTGCCCGACCACCTCCTGTAGCCACACAAAGGGCACCGCACTGCCGTTCCCCTCGTATTTACACCCTGCAGAAAATCAGCCTTCCCTCTTTGCTGGAAAGCAGCATTCTGCAGTTGCTGTGCAGCACTTTGGGAAGCACCGAGGGTAAATTCAACCCCACTCACATTCAGCTGTGCTCCGTACTGTGAAGCCTATGCTTAGGATATATCCATTCTTGGACTCTTTGGAAGCCTACAGCCTGAGCAGCTCTCTCTGATCCCTCATTTTCTTTTCCAGGGCATTGGAGCAGTGCTGCTCAGGCTGTGCCCAAAGCACAATGCTGGGGACGTGCGGGCTGAGCCGTGCCCATGCAGCCACGTCACTATTTCTGTCCGGATTAGAGGGAAATTAAAATTAATCCTCAGAGTTCAGGGAGATCTCTGGGGCTTAGCATTTTTTTTTTTGTTCTGATCACTCATTATTTTTAGCAGCTGCTTTTTATTTTTAGCAGCTCATAAGCGCTGCCAGTCCTCATGCTTCCCAGCCCTGAGCAATCAGCTCCTTCCCTTCCACTGCACATTAGCACAGTGCTCTTCTTGAGTTCCTTCTGCAGTGTTGCATCCCTCCTTCTCCTACTTGGAGAGGAAAACCCTTTCTGTGATCCCCTGTCCGTGTGCTGCTGCATCCCTGCAAACCCAGGGTCTATTTGGAGGTGGCTGCAGCCGCTGTGCTGCTCCAGGCAGCAGTGAGGATTGATTTCTTGATTACAGTCTAACACGTGCTGGTATAATTAAGGAAATCTTCCTGCTTTGGAAAGTCATTAGGAGGCAGTTAATTGGGATGGGGCTGGAGGAGATGCGTGGTATCTCCAAAGAGCTGAAGCCCTGTGAGCCCTGAAGAGGCCAGGAGGGAAGCAGAGACATTCGTTGGGTTTGGTTTCACATTTTGCATCTTTCCTCCTTTTTCTTTTTTTTGCCCATTATTACATACTCCAAGGTAGTCTGTGTGTCCCTACACAGCATGTCCTCCTGCAGCCCCAGTACTGCTCATGTTTTTAGGCTCCTGCTCACTCCCCAGTGCTTTTCTGTGGATGCTTCCCATCCAATACGTGGTGCTCCATCCTGTGGTTCACCCCTGGGTGCTGGCTATGGGATGCCCCTGGTGCTGGCTATGGGATGCCCCTGGTGCTGGCTATGGGATGCCCCTGGTGCTGGCTATGGGATGCTCCTGGTGCTGGTTATGGGATGCTCCTGGTGCTGGCTGTAGGATGCCCCTGGTGCTGCCTATGGGATGCTCCTGGTGCTGGCTATGGGATGCCCCTGGTGCTGCCTATGGGATGCTCCTGGTGCTGGTTATGGGATGCCCCTGGTGCTGGCTATGGGATGCTCCTGGTGCTGGCTATGGGATGCCCCTGGTGCTGGCTATGGGATGCCCCTGGTGCTGGCTATGGGATGCCCCTGGTGCTGGCTATGGGATGCTCCTGGTGCTGGCTATGGGATGCCCCTGGTGCTGGCTATGGGATGCTCCTGGTGCTGGTTATGGGATGCCCCTGGTGCTGGCTAGGGGATGCTCCTGGTGCTGGTTGTGGGATGCTCCTGGTGCTGGCTATGGGATGCCCCTGGTGCTGGCTATGGGATGCCCCTGGTGCTGGCTATGGGATGCTCCTGGTGCTGGCTATGGGATGCTCCTTCCTGCCTTGGCAAAGGTAGAATTCAACTCACAGCCCAGCAGCTCCCCATGGTTTGTTCTCTTTGGTTTTATTTGCAAAATGTTCATTGCACAGTAAATGGCAGCTCTGCCAAGTAGGTGGGATGAGAGGATCGACTCACGGTCGGATGAGGGAAACATATTTTGAGGCAGAAAGAATTAATTAGGGAAAAATCCATCAGCGTGCGCTGGTGTGAGTTGTTAACACAGGGAGCAGACGTGTCTGATGGGCTTCTCATAAGAGAACTGTTACAGAGAGACGAAATTTCACTCTCCCAGATGCGAGGTGCACCAGGCTGTGCTTTTTCAATGGGCAGTGAGGGTCAGAATGGGAAGTGATGGCAGCTGGGGCCATCACCCTACATCATCTACAGACCCATTCCAGAACTCCCTTAGCTCCTACGTACGTATGTGTGAAGCAGAGTGCACAGCATCAGCCATCACTGGGTCCATCTGTTTCAGACACAGCCGCTGTTCTGCTGCCGAAGCCATTAAACCTCTGGCGAAGCTATAAAGGCACAGTGAGTCATTTTTTTTCAGCATCTCAGGAAATCCTCCACTTTGGATGAGATCAGAAGAAGCCATTAGCGAGGAGGGATGAGGATTCATCTCCAAACAAAGGCAGATACAGGGTAATTGCAGTTCTATAGACACAGCATCACTTAAAGAATTCAACGGTGCACTCAGCATCTGGGGAAGCATCCAAACTTTGTGTTCCATCTAAAGAGAGATGGATGAAATCCACTGGGAGCCTCACAGCTCCGCACTAATCTGCACCATACGTTTCAGTTCGTCCATTGTAGAAATAGAGAACAGGTGGGGGCTGCAGGCCTGGCTCAGGTTCCACGCTGCCCATCGGTGCTGTTTAAGTCAAATCAGGTTTTAAGTCCAATTCATTTCTGCTTGTATGGCATAAATTATCCCCAGGGCTGGAATCGTTAAAGCACCACATCTGCTCTGTGAGGCTCAGACCATGACTTGCTGGTTCTGCAAACAGTGTGAAATCAGCAGCAACTGGGAGCGTTTGTAGTCAGGGCCAGAAAGGCCCTTAGCATGCACTGACAGATCAAAGTTCCCCCTATTTGTAGAGCTTGGTAGCCCAGGGTTGTGCAATATCCCCTTCTCTGCGCAGTGTGTGGAAGTGCAGCACTTGCTGTACCCGTGGCCATTAATGGGAAGCACAGCACAGCTCCTGGCAGGGCTGTGTGCTCAGCCTGCTCATCCACTGCCTTCCTTTCAGAAGCATCACTTCAGCTGAACAAATCACTAAATTTAGCAGTGAGATCACGGGCTCAGGTTGCATTTCTGCAGAAGGTCAGGCTGGAGTATCTCATGGTCCTGCCTGCCTTCCATGGGGAAATGCCATTTGGAATAGAGCTGCCCAGCACCTTTTTGTGCTGGTGTGCAGCTGAGTGTCAGCTCACAGCTGAAATACACCCAGCTGCTTTTGTCGTGGGGGCACAGAGTGGGAACATCCCATGCAGAAGCACTTTGGTGTCACTGAGCCTCGCTGCTGGAGCAGCTGCTTGGGAGCAATGCCTGGGGACAGTGCACTGCTGGGGGACAAAGCTGCACAGGGCAAAGGCTGGGGTTGGATGTGGGATTAGTGGAGAGAAAAGATTGTCCATTAAAATTTGTGAAGGATTCTATTTAAGGGCCACGTGTAACAGGGCCATGATGACACAGGGACAGGGGTTTGGGTTTGTTTCTGTTTGGCCATTAGCAGGACACGTGTGGCTTTGCTTTGGTCACCAACAGCTGATGTTACCAAGGAGATAAACGTGGGGACAAGTGGAAACTGCAAAATGCAACCTCTGCTCCATATGGTCATAGATGAAATACAAAGGCTGCTCTCTTGTAGTCTGTTTTAGAAGACAATTCCAGGTCAGTGCTGGTGCTCATTTTAACAACCCAGGTGTTCTGCACCTGTTCAGGTCCTAAGGAGACCATTCCCCCCTTTTGGTGCCCCTTCATTAAACCCACATCTCAGAGCAGCAGCACTGCAGGATCGTTTCCAACATTCCACCCTCACCTCTCCACTGCTTGTGAGGATGGACGGACAGACAGACAGACAGTGCCCCATATGGGAATGCAGACAGCTGAGCCCAGATCCCACAGCCTTTCCGTGCAGCCACTCTGAAACAGCTGCAGCTCCAGCAATGTGCTTAAATATCCAGAGGGTGATGCCTTCTTTCTGCACTGCTCATCCTCTGTTTTAAGAATAACACTTTTCTGATAAGGAATCAGAGCTGGTGCCACAGAAATCCAGCTGACAGAGCTGCTGGTTGGCAGGCAGGAGCTTTGGGCTGCACTGCTGGTTGGCGCTGAAATTAAAGCTCTGGGATCTTTCTTCTAGAAAGTGGGGCCACTTTGAGATTCCAGGCACAAAGCAATTATCTGTCTTCACTCACTCAGTGTAATTAATAGCTGTGCTTTCCTCCATGTGCATCAGGGGACACCACGTTCATCGTGGCACGCTCTGTCCATAACAAGAACTCAGGCCTTTCCTCTGGGAAGAGCAATGAACCAGCTGTGGGATTTGAGTATCTCCTATATCCCACTGTAACTCATCAGAAGAGAAGAGATATCCTCTGCTCAGGAAGGAAAAAGGATCCTCAGGAATAACTGAGCACAGGAAGCTGGCAGAGCTACAGCCCTCTATCACCTCTATGTGTAATTTGCAACCCTGCACAAAGCTCAGCCTCAGGACAAAAACAATCCCAGTCTTCTTTTCTAGCCTGAAAGTCACCCACTGAGTTTCCCCATGTAGCACAGTGGCAGGCAGAGCAGCTGTGTGAGTAGAGATGCATTTTTAGAGTTCTCAGAGCAGGGCACTGTGCTGGGATTACTGGGCTCCTCTCCCAGCTCTGCCTTTGATTTGTGGGTGTGTTCAGCCCCCTTAATTTGTTTCTATTTTCCCCATCTGTGAAAGTGAGATAACATCACGAGGGAACCTAACGTTTATTAGGCAGAGGGAAACCCTTAAATGAATGGCACTGTATTGCAGGAGGACAAAATTCAGGGCTGCTGGGAGGCTGATTAGACCCAAACCTGCTATTCCCAAGTTAGGAAGATGAAAAAGAAAACTGAAAAACCTTTTGTAACCCAATGTGTGCCATCACAGTCTGCATCTTCCTCAGCACTCGGGGCTGCAGATGGGTTACAGCAACCTCACTGCTGGGCTGGTGGCTTCGAGGGCTCACAGATCAGCAGTGAAATCACTTCAGGCCAATGCTATGTGTCTACCACAGTCCAGAACAACAGATTTATCCCAGCAGAAAACCTTCGTGTTGTCCAAAGCTGGGATCTGCACAGAAATGATTCTTCCTGCAGTGGGTGGACAGCTGGTGGAGCTATAGGGAAGGGATTTGTCTTTCTATCTATTTCTTTTGCACAAGTTGTTTCAAAATAGCACAACCCCAGATAACTTCTGTAGCTGCAGTGCTGTGCTGGAGGAATTACTGCAGTTACTCCTCCCCAGCTGTGTTGGTAAGGGCAGGAAAGCAGTTAGCATGCCAGGCGCTGCACAGACTGAACAAACAGGCTTTTAGCAACACCTGATTTCAGCAGAAACAACTATTTACAGGGCTTAGGACCCGGTTTTAGCAGCGATGGGGCGGAGGTGAGGATTTCCCTGCAGGTGAACCTCCATCCCTCTGCACCAGCGCTGCAAGCTGGGGTTGCTGGTCCGGGTTTGTGCGCTCGGTGCATTGCGCGTACACGGCGTGCCACCTTCAGGCTGTGTGTGTGAGTGTGAGCTCGACTCTGGGCTGCACAGCCGTGCTGCAGTGAGCTCTGCCGGATTGCTGCGGGTTTCTCGGTCCGCGTGTCAGGCGTGCCCTGAAGGGGAAGCGCTGCGGGTGCGTCGATGTCACATCACGGCTCAGGAGAGCTATGCCCGCGCTGGTCACCTCGCTTCAGCACTAAGAGGGGGAATATGGTGGATTTGAGGGGAAAATCAAAGCTTTCAGCTCAATAACGGGGGCGTGCCGCCATGCGGGACCGCCCCGAAGAGAAGTGGATAAAGAGGGGGCGTGTCTATGTGCGGAGGGGCGTGTCTATGTGCGGAGGGGCGTGTCTATGTGCGGAGGGGCGTGTCTATGTGCGGAGGGGCGTGTCTATGTGCGGAGGGGCGTGGCTTGCGCAGGCGCGTGTCATCGGCGCCGCTTCCGCGTGGCGTGACGTAAGCGGAGGGCGGGGCTTAGCTGACAGGGCGGCCGCGCGGCCCGGGGGTCCCTGAGGCGCGGCCCCCCCGCCATGGAGGGTGGCGCGCTGCCCATCCGCCGCCACCGGCGGGCCTTGGTGCGGGCCGTCAGCGAGCGGCCGTTCCTCATCGTCACCGGCGAGACGGGCAGCGGGAAGAGCACGCAGCTGCCCAAGTACCTCTACGAGGCAGGTGAGGAGCCCCGCGCGCTGCGGCCTCATGGCGGGCGCGGCTCCGTGCCGTGAGGGCCGCACCGCCGCGGCGGCTCCGGCTCTGTCTGTGAGTCCGTCCCTCTTTGTTCTCCTCCCCGCAGGCCTCGCCAAGCACGGAGCCATCGGGGTGACCCAACCCCGGCGCGTTGCCACCATCTCTGTGGCGCAGCGAGTGGCCGAGGAGATGGGCTGCGCTCTGGGCGGCGTTGTGGGGTACCAGGTCCGTTTCGACGACTGCAGCTCTGAGGTACGGCCCGCCGTGCTGACCAGAGGGAGCCGTGAGGTTCCTTTCAGCCCGAGCTGCTCCGAAAGTAATGCCCTCCTGTTTTATTTAAAACCGTTCCTCCTTGTCAGATCGCAACCCCGCCTTTGGGAGGGGCCGTTTACGAGGGTAGGTGGTAGAGAGAAGATGGTTTGAAACCGAGACAGGAGAGGTTTGGGTTGGATATGAGGAAGTTTTTCAGCCAGAGGGTGGTGATGCACTGGAACAGGTTGCCCAAGGAGGCTGTGGATGCCCCATCCTGGAGGCATTCAAGGCCAGGCTGGATGTGGCTCTGGGCAGCCTGGGCTGCTGGTTGGTGACCTGCACACAGCAGGGGGTTGGAACTGGATGAGCATTGTGGTCCTTTGCAACCCAGACCATTCTGTGATTTAAGTGGAAAATACAACAGGTACAGAAAGCACAACAGCGCTGTTTGATGCAGCAAATTCTCAGCTGCCAAATGCTATTTTTCAGTGTAGTCACCACCATTAGCTGTGCGTTCTTGCCAGCGATGGACAAGAGTCTCTGTGCCACGCTTGTACAAATCTGCACCAGCTGAGGTGACCCACTATCATCACTGCTGAGATGCTCCACCTGCCGCCTCACTGTGCTCACATCCACTGCTTGGTGTCCATCCAAGTTCAGCAAGTGTCATGAATGTCAGCGGGTGCAGTTACACACTTCCATGTCAGACACCATTCTGCCAGTCTGCCCCTCTGCTGCCATCTGTTGCACAGCAAGAGCATGTAATGGAATAATGGTGGGAAGTTCTGCCAGTATCTTGGGCCAGCATAATAAAACAGGAGGCATTGCTTTTGGAGCAGCCCTGTATAATTTTGAGATATGTATCCTATAATTCATTTGATCAGGTTTTTGAACACGTTACAAATGAATCGTTGCCAAGCATGAGTGATGATGTGCCTGAGCATGTGTGATGCAATGTCAGCGTGTGTGTGCTGAGTAAATACCTGATTTATGTAGCTGTAAATATCCAGCACAGCAGCTGAATGTCTAATTAAACTTCTCAGGATACTGCCATCAAGTATATGACCGATGGCTGCTTACTGAGGCATATATTGGCAGACCCCCTTCTCAGCAAGTACAGCATCATCATTTTGGATGAAGCCCATGAGCGGAGCCTCAGCACTGTGAGTGTTGCCTTCTTGAATGCCAGTTTTGTTTGGTATGGTAAGGGGGAATTTGGAATTCACTGGTAAAATTAGTAAAGTTGTGCCTCTCTTTCCTTCTGGTCTATTTTCCCAGAAGTGCTTTACCCTTTTGTTGTCCTAAGACCATAGGATCACTGCTTGGCTTATTACATGCTGTGTATCCTGAAAGTAAGATTCTGCCTGTAGTCCAGTTGGAATTGTTGTAGCTGTTGTTCTGTTTGACCAACAGTTATACCTTGGCTGGCATTTTGCACCTCCCAGTGTTGTCAGGGTTTTGAGATCAGTACAGTTAACACTAACTCCACTTTTAAAAACAACAAAACCTGCACACTAACAGGGAAGGCCCTGAAACATCTCTCTCAGTGCAAGGCCTAACGTTTCATAGGGTGTGTGTGTGACTGCTCTAAGAGATTATGGCCGTTGGGTTTATGGAAGTATCTAGACTAGCCTAAGTACCAAAATGTCAGTCTGACCCTTTTGTGGCAAGCAAAGTGGGATTCAAGTGACCCAGTCCTCACGACTCTGTGTTGTGAATTACAGATGTTGGATGGGAGAGATAGAACATGAGGAAGCCAAAGAACTGCCAATAGCAGGAAATCTATGTCTGCAGAGTCCTAAGGAGTGTGCCATGAGAATGGAAGAAAGCAAACAACCTGTGGCTCAGGCTGGGGAAAAGGCAGAATGCTTTCTGACTCTAAGTTCTGTCCTTGGCCATCGGAGGGTATTGCAAGTAAATGAGCAAGAGTGATGTAAGAAGTCAGTGCTGCATCACCTGTAACTAAAAGGAGCAGGTTTTTAATCCTCTGTGGTGCACAGTAAAATAGACTTACTGAAGTCATAACAAGAAGTAATAGAGCAAAGGAGGCTGCACGCTCAGGTAGCATCCTGGGTGAAGGTAATGACTTTTTTTAATTGTTGTGAGCTAGTGCTTGCAATTGAATTGGCCATGCAAATATAAAAATGAAAAGCAAAGAATCTGATTTATAGGCTGTGAGAAGAGCTGATGAAACATTACATTCTGGAAACCTTTCATCAGGCACTTCTAGAAGGACTGAGGAACTAATATAAATTGCTTCTGTTTTCTGTTAGGATATTTTATTTGGCTTGTTGAAGAAACTATTTCTACAGAACAAGCCACCAGGCAGGAAGACAGAAATGAAAGTAGTGGTGATGTCAGCCACCCTGGAGGTGGATAAGCTCTCAGAGTTCTTTGGGCATTGCTCAGTGCTGCATATTCCAGGAAGAAGTTACCCAGTAAAGGAGATATTCTGCAACCTGCTCAGCCCACGGGATACTGGAAGCTCTGCATATGTTACAGAGGTTTGGCCTGTTTTGCTTGATTTGTATCATGTTCTCTGCTCTTACTGTGGTTATTGTCTGTGTAAGACCACAAGAATCATCTGTTGGATTGCTGTGTTCTTAACATCTTCTCATGATAATGAGGAATAATTAGTATTATGAGGATTTTGAATGAGTATTTGCAGCTGATGTTGGCTTGTTTGTTGCTTGTTTCAGGCTGTAAAAGTGACATTGGATATCCATTTGAATGAAGCAGAAGGTGACATCTTGGTTTTTCTGACAGGTGAGAATTTTTATTTTGACAACTGATGGTTATTTCAAGCAGAGTATTGCACTATCAGCAAAAACAGTGCTGCCTTCCAGTGACTTTCCAGTCAGCCTCAGAGCAGTAAGTAGAGAAAAGAAAGCTGCAGATTGACAGACAACTCTTTCGAATGATAGTTCTTAGAGCACGTGTAGGTATACCTGGCCCTATGAAGTATGGAAAATATTTACAGGATTGGTACATGTTCTTTTCTTTCTTTGCCAGAATTACTCAGCATTTATATTGTGCCAGATTTATTCTTTATTTGTGTGATTTTGCTTTGATGTTAATTCAAGAAGGTGAAAATTCTGTATCTCAAAAAAAAAAAAAAAAAAAAAGCATCAGCATATGGACCAGGCACACACAGTGCATTTATGTTTTAAGGAAAATCCTCAGTAAGAGGCAGTGTGGAAGGACTGGATTGCCACCACCAAGCTAACTAGTAAATACTGCTTCCTTCTTGCAGTGGGCTGGGTGACTGTAACATTGGCAAGTCAGTCTTGCAGAGGTGTTGCAACTGAGGAAGAGAATTGTAGTTAAATAGGTCACTTAAATGCTCTTGTGTGTTTTTTTAGGTCAAATTGAGATAGAAAAAGCCTGTGATCTCCTTTTCAAGAAAGCAGAGACTATTGATTATCGGTATGAAGTACATGATCAATCTGTTGAGGGACTGCTTATCTTACCATTGTATGGGTCAATGTCAACAGGTAAGAGCATGTAGTATTATATGGAACTTAATTCTTGTAAATGGTGTCTGCAGGAGTTATTACAAACAGCATCTTACCCAAATATTTTCACTGTGACTGGAAGGAATGGCATTCATTAATCCATTTGTTTTAGCACTCTTCTATTTTGTTGTGTTTTGTTTCTGTTGTGTTCATGAGCTAAAGAAACTTGAGCTTTCTCTGAACTAGCTCAGAAGGCTCCAGCCAAAATTCCTATCTGCTGGAAGTGGTGGAAATGGCAGGAATGGCTTCATATAGTATCAAGGTTTCCAGTCTAGAATGAAGTGTTGCAATTCTGAAAGGTCAGGTGTCTTATTTAGGCCCTCACATTTCATTTTGTATGGGGAAAGACACCACCAGTATTTTGTCAAAGACAAAATTTGACCTGTAACAGAAGACTGAAAGAATACAGTTACACAATATAGAAAGTATAGGTTATCAGTGTGAGTCACTCTTATATTTGGCAGCAATACAAGAGATAATTTTGAAGAGTTAAAAAATAAAGCACTTTGCTCTTTGTTGAACAAAACTGCTGTATTTTTGGATGATCTTGAGTGCAGTGTTTAAATATGTAGGTGCAATTTGTAGGTCAGGAGGCTGAATGAGTGTTCAGAAACTCTCTGATTCCTAACATATGCTAAAATCTTGAACTGTTTTGTGTTTCCTTTTCAAATTTCATTGAAATGAATTTCACTAAACATCTGAGGAAGTTTGTTTAGTGTCAGAGACATGATTCAGTGTCAAAGCATTGTTTTACTGACTGCCTATCATTTTAGATCAACAGAAGAGAATATTTTTGCCAGCTCCCAAAGGAATCAGAAAATGTGTGGTATCTACAAACATTGCTGCAACATCTCTGACCATTGAAGGAGTCAGGTATTGTTTCCTGTCCCTCACAAAAGGTGTAGCAGAGGGAATAATTCAGAAAGCTTTGTTCTGTACCTGACCAACAGTTACCTGCTGCCTCTGTGTGTGTGTGTGTGTGTGTGTGTGTGTGTGTGTAGGGGATTAAAAAAAATCCTTGATGCTATTGGATAGTCCTACAGATGACTAATATTGTTGGAACCTAGTTTGAAATTGAATTTCAGCTCCATTCAATCAGCATAATCTCATTGGGTGTGGGGAGGTATTATCTGTAACATCCTGTAGACTGTAGCATGGCAGGGCTGCAGCTAGCCAGCAAATTGCAACTCCCTTTTTGCAACAGTTGTAGCAGAAATGTGTTCTGGCTCTGATTGTATGCCATGTGGCAGCTGCATGTCAGTCTGTTGAGACCTCTGTTGTTTTCTTCTCTGACAAATCACAAATCTTTTCCAGGTATGTTGTAGATAGTGGATTTGTGAAGCAGTTGAATCATAACCCCCGAGTTGGCTTGGACATACTGGAGGTGGTTCCCATTTCAAAGTAAGTTTGATAAAGATAATTTGCATGGTGTTCCTGGGAGTTGCTCTGCCAATATTGTGTATCAGATGCTCTTCAAAAATAATAAAACAAAAAAAGAGGGGGCACAAAGCCATTTTGTTTGGTGCTTAAGATGTGGTTCAGGACACATCATTTCTCAAAGATACAGGCATTAAGAAGGACATGAGAATGCACTGTCTGTCTCCTGAATAGTGTCTTATGTTTGCAGAATATAACAGCCTGATTCAGAGGAGTTTAAAAAAAAAAATAAAAAAATCTTCCTTTGCATAATAATGCTTCTTCATTTTGATGTTTCTTGTATAGCTGGGTTTCTCAGTTGCTGCACATCATATTATGTCTTCCATATAAAAGCACAGAAATTGCTATTGTTTGTCATAATTACGTGCTTTGGATAATACCAGAATGGCTCAAGATCTGTTTTCGTTTGTTTGTGACTGGTTTCATTTTTTAAATTTTTATTATTTTTTTTCCCTCCCTGCCTTTCTTTTTTGGCAGGAGTGAAGCAATGCAGCGAGCTGGCCGAGCTGGCAGGACATCATCTGGAAAGAGCTACCGGCTATACAGCACAGAATTCTGGGAGCAGTGTATGCCTGATCACACAGTTCCCGAGATCAAGAGAACCAGCCTGACATCTGTGATCCTGACCTTGAAGTGCCTTTCTGTGCATGATGTCATAAGGTAACCTCTCTGAGGAAGGGGGATTATTGTTTTCTTCCTGAGTCTCAGAGGCAGGGCAGCACAGCACTGGCTGCCTGTTGGCAGGAGCCAGGATTAGGTCCCTGGCCAAGTGTGATGGTGCAGTGCAATCAGCTTGTCTGCTTTTCTATTCCTCTCAGAGTCTTTAATGACAGATTGGATCCTGAGGCCAGGTTCATCGTAAGATTCTGCTGAAGCTGCCTCTTCATCTCTGAAATCATTAGTGTTCCACGTGTTCTTTAATTGTAATTCTTCACCTTCAGGCTTTATGTACTATCACCCCTGTATGCTGAAACTGCTAGTGCATACTGTGGTCAGTAGTTTCTACTGGAAGGTTACAAAAGTATTTTAATAAATATGAAAAGTAGCAAAGTTAAACAGAATCTGAACAGTTAGATTTTTACTTCATTTTTTATTGTAGATTTCCCTATTTGGACCGTCCTGAAGAAAGGCATATTTTGGAAGCTCTCAAACAACTTTACCAGTGTGATGCTATTGACAGGTAAAACTGAAGGGGTGTGGTAACTACGTGAATTGAAATTTAATGGTTCAATTATTGTTAATGAGTTATTCATGTGGACTGAAGGACTTCCCCTAGCAATAGATTGTTTCCTCATTTCACTAGGAAGTTAGCTACTGGATTTTAGTATACTCATTGTAAAAAAATTAGGGTTAGAGCATGGCTTAGAACTTGAGAGAGATTAATTTCTTTGCATTGCCCCAGAGTTCCTGAGTAACCATGTACAAATTACTTCAACTCCCTGGGAATAGTTCCTTATCAGAAAGTGGTGTGACGAAGATGCTGATGCAGTGGCTCTGAGGCCCATCCATGGACTCAAGACAGGAAGGGAGGTCTTACCCTTAGCTTCCAGGAATTCTTCTTGCAAATAAATAAAAAATCTTAAGTATCTGCTACGCTTAAAAAGGCAGCTTAGCCTGTCCTGAGGTAGGCATAGGCAATCTGAAGGAAGGTGATACTTTTTGTCTTTTCTGCTCTTTATCCATGGCTGGCATTGTACCTGCACATTCTGATTTACGTTTAAACCTACTTCTGTTGAATCTGGTGTTTGGATCTTTTTCCTGGGATAAGGAGAGGCCACGTGACGAGACTGGGTGAATTCCTGGTGCAGTTTCCCCTCCCTCCCAACCTGTCCTGTGCTGTCATAAAAGCTGCTTCTCTTGATTGTGAAGATATGCTGCTTCCCATTGCAGCCATGTTGTCTGTGGAAAATGTCTTCATTCGTCCAGGTAGGAAGCCCCTTACCTCAAAGCAGCTTCGGGTGGGTGGGGAATTCTGCTTGGATGGGGACTTCTCATACAACAGCTAGGCAACACACAGTGCTTCATTTGGAGACCTTTTCTACAGATTCTTTGTGTTTGTTTGGGGGCTTTCTGGGCTACGTTATCATGTGCAGCTTTCTGTGCTGATAGTTTGAGGCCATTCATATCTTAGATGTATCCTAATGTTTTAAAATGGGAGCTGATTTTGCAGTTTGAACAGTGGCAGAACCAGCCTTTACTGGAGGACAAAAAGTACCTTGCTGGGGAACAAGCTGGTCTCCTCAGTTTGGTCCAACACTGTTGGAGACTAAGTATTCACCTTAAATGAATACCTTAAATAACTTGTATATTGCAGTGTGAGGAAGATTCCTCAAGTGCAGTGCCTTGTCTCCCAGGGGCAGATCTGTAGGGAAGAATGTTAAGCTTAGGACAAATATGCAGGTGCCCTTAGTGTTCTTACAGCTTTTTGTGCTCTTGGAGGCAGGGCGTTTCGCATGCTAGGAATTGAAGACTTTGGAATTGCCATTGTCCAAAGTAGCATGGAATTGGGTTGTATTTTTTCCAAGGCTGTGAGCTGTAAAGTGACATATGGGTAACTAATGGATTGCTGAGAGGTCATGAGAGAGAAAGCTGTGCTAAAGAAGGAGGGGAAAAAAAGAAAAAGACAAAAAACACACCACAGCAGATGTTTTGTTGGTGGTGTTTGCTGTTGGTTTAATTATAGATCAGATAGGCTGGTTAATTACATTTTAAGGAATGGGGTCACCTACAGATTGTTCAAACCTCTGTTTAACTGATTAAAGCTTTCAAATTATTGTGGGAAGCTCAGTATGTAACTGCCTCTGTTTCCAGTGTTTTTCTAAATGGGAAAGGTGATCTTGCTGCCATTCTGACCCAGCACCTCTCTCAGATGTTAATCTCAGTTTCCCTTGTCCTCCTCCCCATCTCATTTTCCCTTCCCCTTGATCCTCCAGCATGACATCCCACCCCCAAGTGGGTAGAGACTGTATGTAGCACAGTCTTTGTGGGAGACCTTTGTCCCTTCAAGTCACTCATTGGCTCATGTCCAGTTATCTCTGTAGTCTATTAACTGTGCCCGTTAGTGCAGTGACTGAGGACGCTGCTGATAGTATGGATAGTCTGGTTCTGTTCAGGAGTCTTTGCCAGTCCCACAAGTGTGAGTTTGCTTTTCTCATCCTCCATCTGGCAGTATGCACTTGTTATCTGTTCAGCACATGCACACATGGTCATCACTCTCCATCACACATTAGGACACGAACACAGACTTCCCATTCAGACAGTCGTTCGTGTGTGATATGGATATGAACAGGTCCCCTTACTTCATTCATAGTGCCCACAAACTTCTGACATCTGCAATACAGCCACAATGCAGTGTGCCTTTGCCAATCACTGTGTGCCAAGGGGAGTAGATTGTACTGGGGAAGGAATTCTTTGAGTATTCAGAACTTGGAAGAACATTCTGGAAATACTGTTTTTACCTTGTACGTTCCTAGTGTTTAGTGAAGGCAAATTCCCACTAAATTCATGGAGAACACACACACACACACACACACACACACACACACACACACACACACACGTATTTTTTTTAAGACCTGTTATTACAGTACAGAACAAAAGCTGAGAGTCGTAGATTAGATGCTATGCTGGGGTGTTTGCCTCAGGACAAAGCTTTTACTTGATCCCTGTGAGCTGTTTGTTCAGCATTGCTTCTCCTTGATCTTTTCATGTTAGCATCTGAATTGACTACGAGAGAGCAGTACACCATAACTTCTCATAGAGACTGGTAGTCTTCATCTCTAACTAACTGAGTTTAATGGCTGATTTAATAGCATCTACATATTCTTGTTACTCTGTAGTGGAAGGGAGGGAAGAACTTTGAGTGCAGCACTAGTTAAGATCCTGCACTTTGGAGATAGGCTTGTAGGAGAAAGAGGAGTGATAAATAAAAATGACTTTGTTAAAGTGAGATATCACTTATTTCCTCAGGTGATCCTCAGAAGCAAAAGGAGGCAGAACTTCAACACCAGGAGCTTTCCTCGCAAGTGGGAGGATGCAATGACTTTGCAACCCTCTTAAACATTTTTGAACAGTGCAAAGCAAGGTATAAAATGATTCCTGACAACAACTGGCTTTGTATTGCTTACAACTCCCAGCTGCTGATGGTTTTAAAATGTGTTCCATATATGCAAGTGTATGTGCTCATTTGTAATTGCAGATTTATTTCTTATTGTGATCTGTAATTTGAATCAAAACACCTATTATTTAAACTAACAAAGTGTCTGGTTGTGCAAGGTTGCCTTCTTTGTACGATTGTGACAAAAAAATACAGGCAACTTTCTGCCTTCACTTTACAAAGGGCTGCTTTATAATACAAGTATTTCTGTTCCCAGCAAGTCTCCTTCAGCATGGTGCCACAAATACTGGATCCATTGGAGAGCTGTAAAATCTGCTCTTAGTGTGGAGAAACAACTTCGGGAAATAACCAATAAACTGAAACAGGTGAGAAAATACACTGTAAATCATAGTTATGCAAGTTTGTGTTTAAGATTTGTACTGAAACTTGGTCAGGTGGTTGATACCTTTCTCCAGTAGAAACTAGTTCACTTAATATTCGTTAGAGCATCTTGCTGCAACTGTGTAACCAGCATGTCTAGGGGTGGCAACACGCAGGAAGGAGTGTTTTCTTCCTTTCCTCGTGGTTTCTGAGGGGTGAAAAACCTCGGGTGTAAAATCTGTGGGATGGAGGGATTTTAGAGATTCTTTGGCAAAGATCCGTTCTCAAGTTATTTTCTTATTCATCTAGCTGCCTGACTTCCCTAAAGAGACTTTTGAAGGCTCTAGAACTGAACTACTAAGGAGATGTCTGTGTGCAGGATACTTTATCAATGTAGCAAGGAGGTAAGTAATAAATCTTGGAAAACTTGAGGGGAAAAGATACTATTAAAAGATATAGCTGCATGTTGAAACAGAATAGCAACACTGTGCTGTTGTTAAAAGTAGCAAAGTATCTGCACAGGGCTAGAAGTTTGCCCTGCCTTCTAACCCTCGTTACATCACTGGATAAGTTGCTTACTCCTTGGAACAGTAGTTCTTAAAACATCTGTTAAATGAACTTGCAGGCTGGTGACTACTTCCAGGTATTAAGTTAAAACACTTTCAAGATGTCAAATTATCATGGCTGTCAAAGACTGCAATCTCAAACCCTGCTATTCATTGTGTTGCTGTACCTACAACGTTACTGTAGTAAATTAGATAGATGTGTGTTATTCCTCATCTGTTCTGTGCACTTAATTCTGGAAGGTTCTTTCCCTCCTTCTAAATTTGAATACTTTCTGCTCTGCTGCTGCTGACTTGCTTAATTTGCGTTGCTCTCTAATTACAGCAAACCATGATTCAGTACATAGAATTTTTCACAACCCTTTTAGGTCTGCAGCCAGGACCTTCTGCACAATGGACGGACATGGCAGCATAGTCTATATCCATCCTTCATCTACAGTAAGTTGCCAAGTTTTATTCATACTGTAGCAAAAGGTCTGTAAAAGGAATTCATGTGAATTCTGTAAAAGAGTGCATGTGAAATCCTCCTCTTTGATTTGTGGTAACTTATGTCTGGGAGAAACACTGATGCAGTGTCACAAGAATAGAGTATTCATTTTGAGAGTGAGGAAGAGACTTGCATCTTCAAATCAGATAAATGTTTGGTTTATGAAATGAGTGCTATATAGGCTGAACTTTCCCTCTGGCTGTTCTTGGATTTCCTGGGCAATTTTGAACAAGTCTTGCTGCAGTTTTTCTCTCTGAAAAGTTAAGGTAATGTCAGCTTTACCTCATTCCTGGATCTAAAGCTTTGCAAGATACTGTAGTTGAGAGTGCCTTTGATTTTTTTTTTTTTTTTTTTTAAATCAGTTTTGAAATAATTTTTATATTTTTAAGCTATATAACCAGGAAACTCGACTTGAGTGGATTATCTTCCATGATGTCACAGTGACATCCAAAATCTATGTCCGGACAGTGTGTCCTGTTCGCTACGAGTGGGTGAAAGACTTGTTGCCCAGGCTGCATCAGATTGATGCGTATGAACTGAGCAGTGTGGCACGGGAAGAAGTAACTGAAGAGGAAATAACCAGGTGGAAACATAAGGAGGATCTCAGAAGGCAGTGTGGTAAGCACATTACTAGTCTACACCTATGTCACACATAGTTTTCTTGGTTATGTTGAACATGTGTGTATTGTGCCATGAAATGCATTCTGGACTAGTGTTAATCTTGATGTGCTTCACATGTTTGATATATGTTGTTCCTGTCTGACTGCTATATAATCCTTCTTCTTGTGCATGTACTGGTATTTGCCTACTGGTCCTTTTTGTGCACGTAGTCGTGTTTGCTACTGGTCCTTTTCATGCTCTCTTCCTTTTGGTTTAGTGCTGCTGACAGAAGCAGAACTCAGCCAAGAGTGGAATAAAAGCATTTTGTCTGCTATTTTAAGTTTGCAGAGGATATCCAGTCATAGAAATTAGGAGTTGCTAAAATAACACTGACCTGAGGGAGAAAATCCCAAAGGACTATTTAAAAAAAAAAAACAAAAAAAACCCTCATTTTGGTGAAGATCTCTTCCTGACAATAAATTTAGTGCTGTATGTTTGAATAATTTGTCATTTAATTAAAACTGGTGCGTGCTAACTGATCTGGCTGCTTGGCATTCTTTGGATTTTTCTGTCAGCAGGTTTTGTAGAGCAGCCAGATGTTCAAAGGGCCTCTTTACTCTGGAGCTGACCCTTCTAAAATGTTAATGTAATGTACAGCACTAGCAATATAAATTCTCTTCAGTTTCCTTAAAATGGAAAAACTGTAGACTCTTGTGCTGGGACCAGGAACTGTTTCTCTCCTGTATTGCTGTATAAAACAGGCACTTTAAACAGTAAAAATATAAATTGGATTTGGCTGATAAAACTAATGGAAAGGATATTTGAATTGCTGGAAAACAGAGGGGGAGTCTCATCTATTAATCCTAAGTCCAGAGAGCTGAGGGTATCCTTAGTTCTCCTTACCTCCTTTAGCTTTTTGACTTTACCTGGCGATTATAAGTGAATTTGAGATCATCCTTAGAAGTGCTCCAGCTTTAGGAAAAAGCTGGGGGGGGGGTTTGAAGGGCTGACAAAAGCTTTGAATTAGTGCTTTTTCTAAAACAAACAAACAAAAAAACCCAAAATTTGAAAGGTGTCTCCTGCTTTTCTTTCCTTCTGGGAAAAAATATGCTCCCAAGGTCTTTGCTCCGTGGATGCATTTCTAAGGATGTCTGAACAGCAATGTTCCCACTGCTTTATCTGTGTGTTACCTTCCCTCCCTGTCCCTCCTATCTCCAGAAACTTATGGTTTATTCTTTATTCTTCTCTAAACTTTTTTCCTGTTCCCATTGCTGTCCTTCTACCTAAACCTGAATTTGACATGTGGAATTTAGAGAAGAAATGACTGCACAGAATACAAAGATGCATAGTAACTCTTACAATAAAAAGCAAGATGTGCTTCTGGGGGGTAGGACAAGCCCAGCCACAAATATTGACATCTGATTTAAAGCATGATTTATTTATTTTTTTCTCCCTTTCGTGGTACTGTCTGTCCTCTCTGAAAGACATCTGAATGACTGGTGCTTGGGAAACATCTAGAATTGTCTTTTTTTTGGACATTGTACAAATAGGAAGAATTGTAATGCTCTTTTTGCACACGAATAATATATGTTTCCCTTTCTCCTTACAGAAGGAACCAAAGACAGCCCTGCCAAGAAGCTGGAGAAAAGGAATGATGATAAATCAATTCAGGATGCCCGAGCTCGCTATCTTGAGAGAAAGCAGCAAAGAGCACAGGGTTTAAGTGGTCCATTGAAAGAAGCAAGCTAACGCTTGTGATGTTCTGCTCCCAATATTAGGGCAGGCAGTTGTTCTGGCTGTGTTTGCATAGGGCAAAATGGCTATCTGGAATGATGGAGAAGTTCTTGTGGTAAGTTGGACTGCTGAGGTGGGCAGAGATGATCATAATTCCTGCATTTTGTGAGGAAAAGTTACCAAGCTGAACTTTGTTGCCATGTGTCACAGGCAACGATCTCATGACGTCAAATGTGGATGAAGACACAATACCTACTGTGGTGCCAATTCTGTGGCATTTAGTTGACTTAGGAAGGGCTCAGTGCCTTTTAATAAATCTTTCTTAAAGTTTCTTTTGTTTTTTAAAGCTGTGGAACTGTCACTTTTTGTCCATGTTACCGTGTATGGCTGTGGCTGTACCTCTTTGTCTGATACTAAAGAAAACATATAGGAAGTGCTCTTTTAATGATAGATCAAGATGATTCCAGATTCAAAAGGACGTTTGCCATGTGCATTTTCTTCCAACTGTATATTCCTACTGTGTACAGCAATGGTTTGGGGTGAAGATGTCTTTGTACATAACACATTTTGTAAACGTTTTTGTATTTTTTTATTTTTTATTTTAGTCAGGGATAACTTAGCAATGTGTGGTGTTTTCCATTCTGATAAATTCCAGCAGGCAGTGCAGCCCTCAGCCAGGTTACATCCTGCAGCCTGGCAGCGGGCTGCAATTCTCAGTCTAGTGGCTGTTATTTTTGAACTGTATGGATTTAGGTCTGAAAAATGACTGTTTGTATAAAGAACACGTCGAGAACCACTACGTTTTTCTTCCCAACAGTAAAGATGCTTTGTCATTTTAACTTTATTGCTGAGGAACTAGTCTCCTTCTCTCACCTTAATCCCAGGATGTAAATGTTTCAGTAAGTCGTGTTCTGAGCTGATTTCCCAAGCAGGGGAAGGAGCTGCTGTTGCTGTTTTGTGCCTCTTGGGTGTCAGCTTTGGGGTTATCTCGTGGGTGTTGTGGCCACCTCTCTCTTTGTAAAGGAAGCAGCAGGGCTGTGCCTCCCTCCTTCCACCACCGTACTTATTAAAATGGAAGGAGCTTTGTGCCTGGCCTTGTGGGGCTGGAAGGGGGCCGCAGGGGTGAAGCCAGCAGGCTTTATTCACTCCCAACCCCTGCAGCCTGACGTTTTGCAAACAAACCCATCCACGATTGCCGTTTTCTCCCATCTCTATTAACAGAGCCGCAGCTCCGAGCTCAGCTGCTTCTTTTTTAACTATTATCTTTAATTGGAGGAGCGCACAGGGCGGCTTTTCCCTCCCTCGTCCCTGTACTGTGCGGTTATGACACAGCACGGCCCGCAGCTCAGCGCCCAGCGAGGGGGAGCGACCCCCCCCCCCCCCAGGGCCCGGCCTCGGCTCCATGGCAACCGCCCCCCACCCGCACGCGGATGGACACAGCGGCGCGGGGCTGCGATGCCGCCTCGTGTCACCTTGCCCGGCCGCGCTGCCCTCGACACGTGACCAGCCGGGGCGGCGAGCGCGGACCGGAAGTGACGCAGCCGCACCTCGGTCGCATGATGTGGCAAAAAAAAAAAAAAAAAAGGAGGCGGGGGGTGGGGTGGGGAGGAGGAGTGATGAGGTCCGAAATAGTCCCTTCCGGTGGTCGATCCCTCCGCCGCTCCCATTGGCGCTGCGGCGGGTGAGTCACGGAGCGCGAAGGGATCCTTCCGCGCAGCTCAGGCGGCGCCCGGCAGGTGAGGCCCGGCCTCTTCCTTCCGCGGCGGTATCCTTCCGCCGGCGGGGGCAGCTTCCGGAGCGCCGCGGCTCTCCTCTCCCGCTGTGGCCCGTTCCGCCATTGCGGTGCCGTTTCCCCGCGCCGCCCGCACACCGCTGAGGCGCGACGCCGGTCCGGCCCCGGCCTGGAGCCCCAGCCAGCAGCCGCCGCCATGGCCCAAATACTGCCGATCCGCTTCCAGGAGCACCTCCAGGTGGGAGCCGAGGTGCTGGGGGCGGGTGGGGGGGGAGGTGCGGCGGGCCGCTCCTTTCGACGGGGCGGGAGCGCGCGGCCGGGCCGCGTTCGTTCGCTCCGAGCCGCGGGCGGCTCCGAAGGGCACCTTCCGTGCGGGAGAGGCTGGCGCCGCGCCCGGCTGTCACCTGCGGGCGGGAAGGGATGATGGGGGGGTGGGGGAGGCGGGCGGAGAGCCGCCGGGGGCCCGCGCGGGGTCGGGGGACGGAGCGGCTTCGCGCCGGAGCCGCGCGAGTTGGGCCGGCCGCAGCCCTCGGCCGTAACGCGGGGTCGGGGCTCGGCGCGTCCTCGGCCTCGAGGAGAGCCGCGCGTTGCGGTAAAAGTACCGCAGGACGCTCCGCGGTGCGGCTGTGGCCGTGCGGGCGCGGCCGTGTCGGCTCCGCGCTGCTCCCGGAGCTCCCGGAGGGTCGACCCGCACGTCGGGAGCCTTCGGTTCCCTCCCGCCGGCCTTCTGAGGGCCTCAGACGCGGGTCTGCTGCGGGTTGGGGGGGGGCTGTCGGTGCGGTGCGATGCGGTCTTACACCTGGCGGCAGGGCTGCACCCCGCGCTGATGCGGCGGTTTGGATCTCGCATCCGCTGCGGAGGAATGGCTGTCGGTGGAGGACCCGTGTAATAAAGCTGTGCGGGTCTCCTTTGAGCGGCTTTTTGCGGCTCTCCCGTAGCCCTGCTGCCCCGGCTGTCACCTTAATGTGTGCGCCACGCTCGTAGCTGGCTGTGATCGTGGTAAACGCTGACACAGCAATGGGTTTGCAGGGTTCCGGTGGCGTTTTGTCTCACCTAAATAAAAAGAACTTACTTTCTGGATGCCCCGTTAAGATTTATGATGTAAATTCCCATAGCTGTGTTGTTGTTAGTGGCTGCAGCACAGCCCCAGTGTGTCACCACTGAGCACAGCCCCTTTCTGTGACAGGAGCAGGACACAGGCTGGTGCTGTGAGCTCCATGTGCACAGGTGAAACTCAATTCTGTGCAGCCCGGCTCTCCATACGGCATTGTGGCAGCACTGCGCTCCTCTGGTGCATTATTAAAGATACAAATGCTGCTTGGGACCCGATGCTGGGTCTGATGACATGAGTGCAATTACATAACGGGGCTCATCTGCCGCACTCCAGGGGTGCTGATAGGTTTCAGGCCATTGCGATTGCAGGACGTGACTGTTTGGGCTAAAGAGTGATTTATTTAACTATTCCCATTCCTACTTAATGCAGAACGTTGACTTAACCAGTATCTCTTACAACTGTCTGCATGAGCTGGTCTTTTGCAAGACACACTTCTGAGCCTGACTACACGTGACTCTTGCCCGTAATGCTTCAGTTTGCTGCAACTGCTGAACTTCCTCATTTCATTTCATTGAAAAACTCAGAGGAAGCTGAGTTTCTGGGGTTCTGTTTTTGTGCTGAGGCATCTGATTTGCTGTTGGAGTAAACTTGGAGAGTGGGAGCGTTGACATTGCTCCGTTTTTTGCAGTTCAGAATGGTTTTAGCACGTCAGGCTGTTGGTAGGAATCTCAGAGGACTTCAGTTATAGAATGTCTGGAGCTGTGCCTGACCTGCTCCACGTAGGGAAATGCCATCCAGGCATTGGGCAACACTTGCAAGTTGTAGCTAATGTTTAAAAGAGTAGTAAGGCACCCAAGCAGAGCCTTACTCCTGAAAAGGCAGGTGGTGGATATGAATGGGAAACTTCCCGTGAGGCTGTTATTGAAAGATGATGTGAATTAATCTCCAAGAATGACAATCAATGCTGCGTGTGGAATGATAATAGCTATCCATGGATCCACTCCTGCAGGTTGGGGTATGGTCAGGCTGCTGTGTGAAGCTTGTCCTGATCTGCAGCTCCAACCCTGCTGCATTGCATATTGTATCTCTCAGGGCACGCTGGCATGCGCTGTCGCTGCCAGCATCTTGCCAAGGTGATGTGGGAATGAGCAGGGAAAGGCCCCAGAAGCTCTGCACCATTCTGCTTCTGCACGCAGTGTCTCTTGGCTACCCAGGACTTCATGCCTTATGCCCACAATTTGAACTGAAGCATCAGAGTGCTCAAGTGAGATGTGGCTACTTAGCTTCCTAGGCGTAAGGAAGCATTTAAGGCAGCTATTAAATATAAAATCAAAATGTGTAGTCAGGCTTTGTTTGCCAGGCTTGAGTCCTGCTACAGAGCTTTGAAATGTCAGCAGTTGCAAATATGTTGGATGTTATCTGTGTATGGTCTGTGGTAGGTGCCTGCCTTGCCACACTAACATCAACAACGCTCTGTGGGGAAACTTTCCTTGGGAACTTGCAGGGAGAAACCTTGGGAGGTTTCTCTGCTATCAGAACTACCGGACTCTGCCATAACATCTCAAAGTGAAAGCCTTTATTTAAAGTAACTATGAGGAAGGAGTCCAATGGGCATGCAGTGGAAGATCAGAGTTCAGTATGTTGAATGATTGCAGATCTGGCAGCTCATATCCGATGCTTAGTGTTTCCATAAGCTGCTGCTTCTGAGTTTAAGGGATGAAAGAAAAGCCCAACAGTCTGCACAGCGTGGGGAAGTTGTCTGTGCCGAATGAGAAGGTTAGCAGGTGATGAATTGTGATTTAGCTGAGCTGTACCATCCTGAAATACATAAAAACTGAACTTGGACTGGGCATGCTGGTGTGACTGAGGGCATTAATAAATATTTATCTGAAACGGAATATATAAAACTCATTCAGAATTATTCTGTAGGCTTGTCTAGGCAGTGCAGAAACCCGCCAGCTCATGTTAAGTACTTGATGCTGGGGCAGAGCCACCCTTTCTAACTAAGGAGTGTGTTCCTGTGTCTGCCCACTGGTGACACAAACCTGGCTGCCCTTTGTGTGGGTCCAACATTTGGTATTTGTTGGTATTTTAAGAAGATGGGAGTGGAAGGCAGCACTGCTGTGCCTAACTCTGTTACAGTGGGGCTTCCCCCTCTGCTTCGTGGACGTGAATTCCTAACGCTTGGAATGTTCTGACAGAGGGTGTGGGGAAAATCTGTAATGAAGAATCCAGACAAGCTGATGAGCGTGCGTGCAGACTAATTGGATAGGAGCAATTAGTTAAGCAGTTGATAAGCTAGGCCTCTCACCAAGCCCCTCACAGCAGGAAGTGGAGGCAGCAGCCTGCAGGGCTCTGTATGGGATGGGGGGACCTCCCCAAGGGGAGATGGCCACAGCAGCAGCTCTGCCCCGGGTTGCAGGGCTTCTAATCCAGATAGTCCTGCATTGTGTTGGTAGTGGTGGGCTGCCTCAGGCTGCTGAGGGTCAGGTAGAAAATAGGAAGGATGTAGGAGAAGTCTTCAATATGATGGAGGTCCCTTCTCTGTTGAAAGCATGACTTCCCAGTCTGCCTAAAGCTGTAACTCCCACCTTGCAGTGGTAAACACGAGCTGCTTCAGAGCTGTTAGCATACTGTGGTGCAGCCATGTGGTCATTACCTCCAACAGATCAGTGTGGACATGAATCTTCTGTGTGACTCAAGTTTGCTTTGCCAAGTTTTATGGATGGAACTGGATTAGTGGCTGAAATGTGGCCGATTGCAATAGAACCAATGTGACTCACTGCACACCAAAGTGCTTTACTTAAAAAACAAAACAACCACTAATAAACCTGCAGGTTTCTCAAAGGGCTGAGAATGCCTCTGCTGATGGGCTTATCTCAGTGATGTGACTTCCAGCAGCACACAGATAAGGGCTCTCTGGATGGAGACTGTGCAGCTGCCTGTGCTGCATCCTGTTGGGTGTAAAAGCCGAGGTGGAATGCGTGCTCAGCAGTTCTGTACCCTTCCTTGTAGGCAGAGGGAAACTATTTGACAACTAAGCAAACTGTCACAAGAAAACCAATGTTCCAGGAAAGGGTCATCAAAGTGACTGTTGTCAGCAGTTTTACTATTCAGTTTGATGTCAAACATGCGTGTGCTACCACAGCTTCCCTGGGTAAGTTACCCATACTTGAGGCACATTGCATTGAAAAAATCATCTTACTAATCAGGCTTTCATTTGCTGTGTTAGAGCCATTCTCTTCTCAACACTGCCCAGATAAATGCCAGCATGGAATTTGATGGTTCAGTGTAGCCCACAGTTGACTCAACTCTCTAACCTGGAGCTAGAGGATTCCTTCAGGACTGAGTCTGCTGGGCAGAACAGATCCTGCTGTCGGAGGCAATCCATCGATGGAGCAGCTCCTACACAGAAGCCTTTCTTTCAGTGTGTTTTCAGAGCACTGCTGGAGCTGAGCTCCGCCACAAACGTTAGTGTGTAAAACAGCCTGAACTGGAAACTGGTTGCCCAAGCACTCCAGCAAGTTCTGCTTTTGTGTCTGTGTGAAAGCCAAGGAAGTGTTTTTCATAGCATAACGTAAGAGTATTTAATGATTCCTTCTTTTTAGACTTGTTCCTGAATTGGTGAAAGCTGATGGACCTGAATGAGTGCCGTATTAAATGATTGCTTTTATTTTGTTCCCTCAATAGTAAGAGAAGAGGAAGAAAAAATCTGCTGTAAAATCCTTTTAGTTGTGAACTCTGGAACTCATCCATGAAATAGTATTGAAATCTTTCTAATAAAAGCCTACCATTATGTTCTCTAGTAGTAAACTTAGTCTCTGTTTACTTAACTTTTAAACTCTTGTGCCTCAGTCAGCTGAACTTTAGCCAGTCTGGGGAAGGGAATTACCAGTACTGGGGGAAGCAGTCAGTGCTTGAGGAGCTGTGGGCATCAGGTCTGGGTGGAGGCAGAGGAGCTCCTGTAAGCTCTACCAGAGAAGCAGGTGGCACTCAGGCTGGTGAAGCTCTTGTGTAATGGAGTGCAGAGATTGCCACCAGCAGGGTAAACCCTGTCCTGGTGCTTGATTCATGCACCTGGATCAATCTGCTGAGGCTCAGAGATGAAGTGTAAGCAAAAGGCCCTTGTGTGCCTAAAGGCCTCCATCAGAAAGCTTTCCTGGGCTTGCTTCAGAGCTCCAGTGGTAACTCACTTTTCTTTTTTTGCCCTTGAAAATCTCAGTAAGTTTAAGAACAACCCATCTTCCATGATTAACCAGGCCTGGATGCCTCAGGTGTGACTTCTAGCAGATGGCAGCTTCATCACAATTCAGATCTATTTGTCCTGCAGTATCTACACAACTTTGATCCAGTGGTTATGCCTAGACCTCCCTAAGATTTTTGCCATCTGCTCGGACTTGTGCTTTGGTTTATTCTGCTAACCATGCCCACCTGAATGTGGTGCTGTGAGTCACAGCCAGGCGGAGTGCCTGGTGCTCTCAAACTGCTCTCCTCGAACAAGGAAATGGAGCCCTTGCTGAATGAAGCAGCACTTGTTCAGCTTGCAGCCCTAGAAGGAGGAAGCACTGCATCCTTGGGAGTGTTTTCCAGAAGAAACTGTTACTTAGGTCTCCAGACCCTCTCTACCTGTGAGGATACGAGCAGGTCGTGTATTCAGGTGCCACTCTTGAGCCCGGAGAATCCTACCGATAATGGTGTGAAATGGAGATGTGAGCCAGCTTGCTTAAATCAGTTTTGCTTCTAGTCTTACCATCTCACCAGAGAACCATAATGAAATAGTGCCCTTTGAGACAAGGGACTTAATGCAGGGTGACTGTAGAACCAAACACAAAGGCTGAATCATTTTCCAGAAATACTTTCCTTCAGCACACCCAAGGAGATGGAGCTGACTTGCTCTGGGCCTCAGTTCTAACAGTGCTGAGATCTGCCATCTCCATCCCCTGGCTGATGCTGCCCATCCGTAGCAATGCCTGTAAGCAAAGCTTGCTCTGCTAACTCCATACAGTGCAACTCAGCTGCTCCTCCCATGTGCTGCCTGAGAGCCAGGGCAGAGAGGAGTGGAGTAAAACACCCTCTTTATCCGGAGCTGCAAGTAGGCTGAGACAGCCTGGCTGGGGCGTGGTCACCTCCAAGCCTTTGCAAAGCAAGGCTGATAAGGACTTGGCTGTTTCTTCGAATGAGAACAATGCTCTGAAGGAGCCATCTCTCCCTGGGGGATGTGAATGGGCAGAAGTTCTCATGGCCTCTTTGGGAGCGTGAAGTGTTGGGAGGGATGAATGCTCTGCTGGTAGAAAACCGATGCTGTGCTTAAGGTGTGTGCTGCAAGCTGGACGTCTGTGTGCAGTGTGGAGTAACCAGTTTGGTTTCCCCTGTTAAAAATGGAGTAAATGTTGTTTCAGTACTGCCACATCGATACAAAAACACACTGAAGAGGCACCAACTAAACTGCAGTTTGTTGCAAGCTGTGCTAGAATTGTCATTTCACGGTATGCATTTAAAGGTTTACGGAAGCAGACTGGCTCAGCAGAAAAGGAGATGGCTTGTGGATATCTTGAGTATTAAGTAAGGCTGTGATGAGCCATTTCTGATTGCAGTAATGTCCATCCTGTTGGTTAGGTCTGCTTTCTCAGTGATATACAGCCTCACTGCTAGACAGGACTAGGCTAAAGTGCTAGACAAGTAGCTTTTTTTAACTCCATAAGGATAAAGATAAAGCTCAGGCACCTCACATGTGGCATTAAGCTTGAAATAGTGATAGATGCCAAGCTCAAATGGAGTGAGATAGGGCTCTGGAAGCAAAGCCGATGGCAATGAGTACTGAAGCTGTGACCCAAGCACTGTGCTGGGAGCTGCCAAGTTCCATGTCCCTTAAACCATCTGAGGGGTTCAAAGCCTGAGCACTTCAAGCAAGTTGTACTAGGCCTTGTAGGCAAGGAATCAAGTGCTTGAGCACTGCAGAGCTTCTTTGGGGTGCCAACTGGGTGTAACTGAGGGTGGGCAAGGATTCTTATATTGTGCCATTTATGGGATGTGTGCTTTTAGTTATGTTGTTATGAAAAGGTACAGGAAGGCTTCCTATCTCCTGTGTCTTCTGTGGCCTTCACAAAAGCTTTTGATGATTATGCTGCTGTGGTAACTTAATGCTAAACCTTTTTGTTTTTCAGCTCCAAAATCTGGGCATCAACCCAGCAAACATTGGGTTCAGCACTCTGACGATGGAGTCAGACAAATTCATCTGCATAAGAGAGAAAGTAGGAGAACAGGCTCAAGTGGTGATCATTGACATGAATGACCCCAGCAACCCAATTCGAAGACCAATTTCAGCTGACAGTGCTATCATGAACCCTGCCAGTAAAGTCATTGCATTAAAAGGTATGCAAGTCCTGGTAAAGAAAGGTTTGAGGTGGCTGCAGAGCTCTCTGTAGTGCTAGTTTATGACTGAATTAATTCTCTCAGGCAGCTTATGTGGGAGGATGCCTTTCCAATTTTCCACAGCTTAATGGGAGCTCGAGTTCAGTGCTTTTTCAGTTATTCTGAATGTAGCTGGGTAATAATTTTTAGTTAAAGCTCGCTACTATTTTGTTGATCATCAGGATGAACCTTTCTGCTTTGCAGTCAGAATGCTTACAGCTTCAGTGCAGGGGGAGCTGGAAGGAAAGTTCGGGCGTTAGACTAGTTTTGAAGTGATCTTGGAGAGAAGTGAGACCTGATCTCCTGAGCATATAGGGTCTGTTAACTGAACTTCTCTTTATAGATTGGGAAACAAAGACTGGGGAGGAAGGGAAATATTCCTGAAGGCCATAGTCTGGCCTTGCTGGAAGAGACTGGTGCATATTTGTTGTATCAGTAAGAGATAAGAGAGGTAAAACGACCCATGGAAGACTTGTTTAGTCCAGGAAGCACGAGGTCACCTAATTTGGTATCTCTGGCAATACAGTGAATGAACATGCCTCTGAAGTCTCCAGCAGTGTCGTTCTTTTCCTCCCAAGAGTCTTTGAATGTTCTGTTGCTCTTAAAATGAATGTATTGCTAATGGAAATGTTTAAATGTGCTCAATGTTATGTAAGTTTGACTTTAATACTGTGCTACTGTTTTGTCACAACTTTAATGCTTTCTTGTGTGTGCAGATGGTGAGTTATCTCAATTGACTGTACTAGTTGCTGTCTTGTCTTATGGAAACAGAAAGCAGAATCAAATAGCTCAGGTTTATGGTGGACATGGCTGATTAGGCATGTTAAACTGAAAACCTAACATTCTGAGGTTTTTCATTCACATTCTGTGTAATTAAAGTAACTTGTCCTTTTACCTTTTAGAGCTTGTGTTGGTTGCTAGATTCCTTTCCTTGCACAGTTTGTGTTAGTCTGATTTGCAGCCAGTTGCTCTGTGTATCCCAATAGTGTGACTTAAGGGTTTTGGTTAATGAGTCTGAATTATGACAGCTGTCTAGCAGCTCACACATGTTATGTTGTGTTATTCTTGAAACAGATGTGGACTTCATTTTGAATGACACTGACATAGCTCTCCTCATGACCTCTGAGACACTCAGCATTACCATAGCCTGGTTTTGATGTACATAAGTATCATACGGCTTGTGTAGCTGAAGCTTTTGCCTTCTACCAAGCTCTTTTCCACATCTGTTTGATTGGTCAGTGAATGGCAAATTCAGACCAAAAAGCATATGAATATGTGGTGGTAAAATTCGGAATGCAGTCTGGTTAAAAGTAATAATTAATCACTAAATGATGCTGCTGATATACAATAGCATGGTCTAAAAAAGTCATGATAGATTAACATCACAATGCAGCTCTTCTACTTTTAACCAGTGCTTGAAGTGACAGGTGGAAACTGCAACAACCTGGCTAACAACATTATGTTTTCCAGCTGGAAAAACGCTTCAAATATTTAACATTGAAATGAAGAGCAAAATGAAGGCTCATACAATGACAGATGACGTCACCTTCTGGAAGTGGATCTCTCTGAATACTGTTGCCCTTGTAACGGATAATGCAGTCTACCATTGGAGTATGGAGGGGGAGTCCCAGCCTGTGAAAATGTTTGATCGCCACTCTAGTCTTGCTGGCTGCCAGATCATCAACTACCGTACTGATGCGAAGCAGAAATGGCTACTGCTAACTGGCATATCTGCACAGGTAGTTCAGCTTAGTATGACAAGGTACTTAGTAACATTAACTTGCGTGAAATTGCTGGGCTGCATCTGATTGTTGTTCTCTCTCTTCTAGCAAAACCGTGTTGTGGGAGCAATGCAGCTCTATTCTGTAGACAGAAAAGTTTCACAGCCGATCGAGGGGCATGCAGCTAGCTTTGCACAGTTCAAGATGGAAGGAAATGCTGAAGAATCCACTCTCTTCTGTTTTGCAGTAAGAGGGCAAGCTGGGGGTAAGGTAAGACTTGGTTCTAAACTTGCTGTAGTCTTCAGTGACTCATCCTGATTACCTGCTTTCAGGAAACAAAGTGGTTTAATAGACCAGGTTGCCTCAGGAAGGAAAAAAGTGAAGGACTGTCTGTTAGCCTGGATGCTGCTTCTGTAGTGTGTACAAAAACTGGGGCATGAATAGCTTCACAACAGGACTACCTGATGTAGAAGCCTGTTTCCAGTCACGAAGTGAGGCGGCATGTTGTGACTGCAAACTAGTTAGCAGCTTGAAGGATGCAACTCCCAGTTTCACAAGTAAAGCTGAAGCGAAAAGCTGTCGTAACCTCTTTGCTGGTTCCCAGTATCAGACTTAAATTCCAAATTACTGGATGAAAAAAATGAAACAGTGATGTTGCCATAGTCAAATTACAACACGAGAATTATATGACCTACTGTAAATGAAAGTTGAAACAAAGTAAGACTAAAGCTAGATTCAGAGAAACATTTTCAGAGCTGTCTCTGTAGAATGTGAGCCAAATTGAAAGAGTGCATAAAAAGTGACCTAAGAGAATCCTTAAGCTTCCAAGTAGCTCATGCTCAAATCATTTTTGTCACATATGGAGTGTGAGTACAGTATGTTACACCTTACACCTGTGCAAATGTTCAGGAAGACTGGTTTAGCTCTTCTGCTTGCATAAGCTTTGAATTTAGGCTTGGCAGCAAAGGAATTACCATATCTTTATTGTTAAATCTCTTGTTACATGTGTTACATGGTAACTAACAAACTAATCTTACCTATTACACAGTTGCACATCATTGAGGTTGGCACGCCACCAACTGGGAATCAGCCCTTCCCAAAGAAAGCAGTGGATGTCTTCTTTCCTCCCGAAGCACAGAATGACTTTCCTGTTGCAATGCAGGTATGATAGCCATACACAGGAACCAATCTGCAGGTTTTCTTGGTGGATATGACTGAGTAGCAGGGCACTGGGAGCCAGGTGATCAGTATAAACCTGAAGCTTGGCACTAAACCTAACTTGTGTGATTTCTACTCCTGCTTCAGTAGTGCTGAAGTCAAAATGGGGACTTAAGCAGTGTGTGAAGATGGCTCATTCTTATTTATAGAGCAAATATCTGTGTATATTGAACAGACTTCCGAGCTATTAAAGCCTTAGTCTACTGTGAGAGTACTCAAGTATTCAGTAAAGATGTAGCAGCACTTTTAGTTCTTTTGAAGCGATGTAATTATCTGATTCTCAAAAGCATCTAATCATTTTATTCAGTACCAAAATTGATTTAATCTCTTCCTGTCTTGCAGATTAGTGACAAGCATGATGTGGTGTTTCTGATAACAAAATATGGCTATATCCACTTGTATGACCTGGAAACTGGCACCTGCATTTACATGAACAGAATCAGTGGAGAGACCATATTTGTTACTGCACAGCATGAAGCAACAGCTGGAATTATAGGAGTAAACAGGAAGGGACAAGTAAGGAATGGAAACCACTTGCTTAGCCAATCCCACTGAACTTTAATGATAAGGCTACAGTGTTCATATTGGTACTTAAGTCTTCACAAATGAACGAGACAGAAAACAGAGGGAGGAGTATGGTAATATCAGATATCTGAACATTAGTGCAGCTTGTCTAATAGATTTTTTTTTACAACTCAGGTTCTAATTGCATAATTATAAATAATTAAGTAAATATCTATCTATCTATCTATTTAATGGCAGTCAGTTGATCTAAGCACTGTCCTACTGTGAGGATAGAACTAGAATATACTTCCATTAAGGTAGATGATGCCTTATTACAGATTAATACACGTTAATGCAGTCTTAATACACTAATTTGAAATTCTTCATTCACAACGTTTCATTTCTGACTGGGTTGTGAGCCCCAATGGAAATGTGCTAATGTGTCTCCATATGTATCTCACTTGGTTGAAAAAGTCTGCTGACATTATACAGCTGTGCCTCAGGACTGAACTGTCTCAGCTGCTGTTGCTCGTGTTAACAATACTGAGCAGATTTGTTCCTATTTCATCCTCTAGGATTGGTTACTTAAAATGCTGAATACACATTACAGAATTATGATACTTAGAGCCCTGTTATTTCTGACTTTTATAAACAGTTCAAACAGACTGTTACTCATCTCCCTTGATGCAGTAAATGGTTAAATGGAGGTTCTTTCCAGCTAGAGGTATGTTTCTCAAATAATGGCAAAGCTTTGCCATTATCAAGAGATGGAAAAGCTTTCAGTGTATGCTATAGCTTTTATTTTAGAGATGAACTTAGCAGTTGACTTTCTTCTTATATTTGAACTAACTGGGAGCTTTCCTTGATAATTTATTCAGGTGTTATCAGTCTGTGTGGAAGAAGAGAATATTATTCCCTACATTACAAACGTGCTGCAGAATCCTGACCTAGCTTTACGAATGGCTGTCCGCAACAACCTGGCCGGAGCTGAGGAACTTTTTGCCAGAAAATTCAATGCATTGTTTGCACAAGGGAACTATTCGGAGGCAGCAAAAGTGGCAGCTAATGCTCCAAAGGTAATGGTTGAGCATCCAGAATAGTACTGGTCTCTGCTGGCTTAAGTTTTGTGCTTCAGGAAAGTTCTCTGGATTTCACTAATGGCAACACTAATCCTACTGTCCTAATTTAGTACTTCTTAACATACCTATGAAGAACCTGTACATGGTGTTCTGACAGTACTTGTATGCCAGAAGGTTCTAAAGCTGGGATAGAACCCACAGAGGGAGAGAGGAATAATTGAAGTAATGTCTCTGTGACTTAATGTTTCTAGTACTTACTTTAATCCCCTCTAGTGATAGGGAAAGCCTCTGTGAGAGGGCAGCCTCCAGCAGGGGCCATACCTGGAAATAGGGTAAAAAAGAGTGACTAAGAGCAAAGAGTATTTAGCGTGCTAAATTCAGGTGAGAGAAAACTGGTTGCAAGGACAAGAATGTCTTAATTCTGTAGGACTGTCCTTTGAACTTAAGTCTAGTATCAGTAGCAATACTGATATTATTTAATAGGCTATTATTGCACGTCTTCTGTCAAAACATCTCCAATGCAGTTTTAGCTATACTGCTTCTGACAATTTTTCTGGGTTGGAAAAACATAATGTTGCCATAGTAAGCATTTCTAACTTCGGCTTTCTGGAGGAACTCTTGCCAAGCCACAATAGCAGAACAGAAAACTGAAATGCATCTCTATTTCTGGCAGGGAATTCTGCGTACTCCAGACACCATACGCCGTTTCCAGAGTGTTCCAGCACAACCAGGACAGACTTCCCCTTTACTCCAGTATTTCGGTATTCTGCTTGACCAAGGGCAACTGAATAAGTATGAGTCTCTGGAACTTTGCAGACCGGTGCTTCAGCAGGGACGCAAGCAACTTCTGGAAAAATGGTTAAAGGAAGATAAGGTATTTTGGGGATGGATACTTCTAGGAACTTGAAGGGACATAACTGCCTAAAAATGCCTTTTTTTTTTTTTTTTTTTTTTGAGAGGAGAACTCAGCTGGGCAGCTCTTCAGTGCACTAGAGTCATCAAACAGCTGAAATAAGATGAATATCTATCAATTTTCTTCCAAGATGATGCTATCAATATGATTCTTGATGTTTTCTTGTTTGTTTAATAAATAAGAAGAAAAATAAGGAAGAACATAATAATGCACTTTAGTATAACACTGTCAGGGTTGACTTACTGTATTTATTTTTAACAGCTGGAATGCTCAGAGGAGCTGGGAGACCTTGTGAAATCTGTAGACCCTACGCTAGCACTTAGTGTCTATCTGAGAGCCAATGTTCCAAACAAAGTCATCCAGTGTTTTGCTGAAACAGGACAAGTCCAAAAGATTGTTTTGTATGCTAAGAAGGTAAGAGGAAACTTGATTGCTATATCCATTCTCTGCTTAAGAATAATTGGTATCATAGATTCTATGTAGTACCTACTTAGATCTAAAGTTCTGTTGTTATTAATTACTCCTGGACTTCATACGTGTGTCCTCTCGTACTTCCCTATGAAGCCTCCTCCAAATGAGGAAATTGTGACTGGGTTGTGTAAGCTGCTGACAGAGGCTCTTACTGAGCTCTGTGTGTAACAAAGTTTGTTCTCTTGCTGAATTACTACTTTTCACTATCTCTTCAGGTTGGATATACTCCAGACTGGATTTTCTTGCTGAGGAACGTAATGAGAATCAGCCCTGATCAAGGACAGCAGTTTGCCCAAATGCTTGTTCAAGATGAAGAGCCTCTTGCAGACATAACACAAGTAAATAATTTTACTGCTATGAAATGTTAACTCTCGAGTCCTTAAATTGATAAAAGGAGCTATATTACATACAGTTCAAAATCTTTCCCTAATGGTATGTTTGGGCTTACTTCACTGGGGCAGTGCCATATCTTGCTTAGTTTTAAGAATGTAAGTGGCAGCTTAATGCAGTAGAAGCTGCAATTGATGTTACTTTGTCTAAATGTGTTTCCAGGTCCAAATCAAAAGCCTGTTTTTTCTTTTTCTTGCAGATTGTGGATGTTTTTATGGAATATAACTTAATTCAGCAATGCACAGCCTTCTTACTGGATGCACTGAAGAATAATCGCCCCTCAGAAGGTCCCCTGCAAACACGTTTACTTGAGATGAACCTCATGCATGCACCCCAGGTATGCTTTGAGAGTTACACTGGATCAGGCTTGTCTGTAGCTGGACTAGCCACTAGTTTTTGTGGTCTGTATCAAATGCCACTGATAAACAAGTAAAATTATGAAAGCATCTCTGCTTTAACTGTAAAATTATAATTCCTTTTTTTTTTCTTCTTTTTTTAATAAGTATTTCAAACCCCTAAGACAGTTTCCCTTCACTTCAGATTATTTCTTGATAGAATTTCTGTGCGTTGCTGTTTATATGGAGCTAAACAATGATTTGTGGCAGTGCTGTAGCAACTGATCGTTATTACTTCTAGGTTGCAGATGCTATCCTGGGAAACCAAATGTTTACTCATTATGATCGGGCTCACATAGCTCAGCTGTGTGAGAAAGCTGGCTTGCTGCAGAGAGCACTCGAACACTTCACAGACTTGTATGACATCAAGCGTGCAGTAGTTCACACTCATCTTCTCAATCCTGAGGTATGAAATCAAATATCCTGAATCTAGCAAAAGCCAGGCCATTAATAATTTCTTTCAACACTTGATTTCAGCTTGTACAGTGTTTTACTTGGGTCTGAAATGGCTGATGTGTTTCTGCAGTGGCTAGTGAACTACTTTGGCTCCTTGTCAGTAGAAGATTCACTGGAGTGTCTGCGTGCTATGTTATCTGCCAACATCCGTCAGAACCTGCAGATCTGTGTCCAGGTAGCTTCAAAATACCACGAACAGCTGTCAACGCAGTCACTTATTGAGCTGTTTGAGTCCTTCAAGAGCTTTGAAGGTGAGTTCGTGCTCCTGTCTCTAGCAAAAGGAATTAGTGCTCATCTTTGTACAAGTTATATGAAGGACTGTCTTACCCGTTGAAAGCCATATTTAGCTTAAGTACCTCTTCCTCAAAACTGTCTTGAAACCTGACCTAAAGCTTAAAGCTCCTCTTTTAAGTTGGCACCAACACTCAGCGTTGCATATCTTGGTTGTCTGGAATATTTCAGTTCTTTTGAATGCTACCAGAAATCTTTAAGCTTAGGTAACCTAAAAAGTTAAGTATTGCAATTGAAGAAACTGCTAGCGTTCTTCCATCTCATCATAAATTTGTGTAGCCTTTGTAAACTTCTGCAGTAATCCAATGTCAGGTTTTCTTGTAATCAAAACTAGGCAGACTTTCTCAAAAGCTAATATTTCTCCAATCAGATACTGGAAAAATAACGTGTTGACTGTTTCCTTCAAGGTTTGTTTTATTTCCTGGGCTCCATTGTAAACTTTAGCCAGGATCCAGATGTGCACTTCAAGTATATTCAAGCTGCATGCAAGACAGGACAGATTAAAGAAGTAGAAAGAATCTGCAGGGAAAGCAACTGCTATGATCCAGAACGTGTTAAAAACTTCCTCAAGGTAAAATTTGGATAGTGGTGGATTGCCTTGAGTTGTCTGGGGTTCTGATAAAACGTGGTCTGTGTTGCTAACAAAATAAGGCAGCTTGGTGAAAGTAAGTCTTTTCCTTTGGAAACTTCAGCCAAGTGAACCGTGGTTTAGCTCTGCTAGGATATGCCAGTCAGTGTAAATACATGATAACTGACCATTCCTGCTGGGATTCAGAGCATTTGTAACATAGTTCAGAAGAGTGGAAAAAGACAGCGCACTTAAGTTCAGATTCTATAGCCTATTATCAGTACTGAGCTTATTGATGAATGTAACTTTGTTAGAAATTGTAGAAACAGTGTGGGAGGGGAAAACTTTATCTGGGAACATTTCCTGCCTTCGTGTTTGTCAGTTATGTAGTATAGTCTTAGATTTTGCTGATCGTATCTGAAGATGGCAAAACTCATTTTAAATGAGAATTCTATTTAAAAAATAAAAAAAAAAAACTGGTTTCACTGAGGTGTAAGGTATGTAAATTGATCAAGCCAGCTAAGTTAAGTTATCGAGCTGTCAAATTCCTGATGAAAGCTATTGTTTTTTGTGCTGTTCCATGTCTGGAATGTGCAGGACATGTACCAGGTAAATCTCCCAGTACAGGCCTCCCTGTTTAAACTCCTTAACTATAATTTGTACATGTAGGATTATATTCTGGGATGTGCATGTTCAAATAAGTGATCTGAAATACATGTCTGGACTGGTGTCCAGCACAAAGGCAAGCTTTAGTGCTGTAACTGTTGTAATCTGATGCTTGGAATGGTTTTAGCTAACTTAATCTGGTTAACAATTTTAGTACTAGTTTGATTCTTACTGTTCTCTAAATCCATTGCAGCAAGGTATCACAGGACACGTGACCCTTAAAGTCAATTCTGTTTGTAAGCTTTCTGTTGTGATCTACAACTCAAGTCTTGGTAAAATTCCTTTTGAAATCCCAGAGTGCTAATCCTGCACACCAAACACCAGTGGCAACTAAAAATGCTACCTAGAGCTTAGACTTACATTAGCTGTACTGTGTTGTAAAACTTTATAGATCTTGCCATGCAAAGAACCACAGTTAAACTTCAGAAAGCTTCTTGCTGTATGCCCTGATGTGGGTGTGAGTACTCCGTTGTGCTGCATATTGCAAACAATAAGTTGAGTAATACACTGTTGTTATTTAAGCATTGAATTTTGAGCTTTCGAGTTCAAGTGCTTAACTGTATTTGTCTGCTTAAGTCTGAGAACAGAACCAAATAATGGAAGTTCTTCTACTTGTAGGAAGCTAAACTCACTGACCAGCTACCGCTCATCATTGTGTGTGATCGCTTCGACTTTGTCCACGACTTGGTGCTGTACTTATATAGAAATAATCTCCAAAAATATATTGAGATTTATGTACAGAAGGTAAGCTCCAACTGGTCACTTGGCTTTAGTGAGTCAAACTGATCAACCTTTCTAGTATTGTATCCAACTATAAGCATAATGTTTGTAGTTATTTGGCAAAAAGTCTCATACTCAAGTGACGTCTAAGTATCTACTAGTGGCCTTTGATAAGCTAACCCTTATGGGAGTCACATCTTTTATTTATTCTCCAGTCAAACTGAGCAGTAACCCTGGTAAGATGCCTCATAAAGGAGGAAGACTTGGTAGAATAGCTGTGGGTTTCTTAAGATAGTTTTAACTTCCAGCTTTGGGACAGAGAGGGCAGGCAATTCTCCTGTACAGTTTCCTCCAGGGATAAATTGGTTTGCTCAGTAGCTCTTCCTGTGGGGAGTGAGAACTAGTGAGCCACTGACTGTTATGACTGGAGAATTGATTTGTTTTATTTCTGTGCTCAGAACCTCAGGAGATGGGGGAAAAGGGCAAGAAGGGGAGGTCACTCTGAGCCAAAGCACCCTTTATGTGGTGTTCTGGTGTACCTGTGCTGCATGACAACATGCTGACTTCTTAAAATGATCCTATTTAGGTGAATCCAAGCCGCCTGCCTGTTGTTATTGGGGGACTGCTTGATGTGGATTGCTCTGAAGATGTGATAAAGAACCTTATCCTTGTAGTGAGAGGCCAGTTTTCAACTGATGAACTTGTTGCAGAAGTTGAGAAAAGAAACAGGTATTAAATTTCTGCAAGTCTCCTAATACTGCTAGACTGCTAATGGTTATGATGTTCATTCATCCATGCGTGTCCTCATTAAGTAACTAAATCTGGTAATGACAGCCAGAAGCTGTCTTTGGGTGAGAAAGCAGCAGCAGTCTGCTTTAATTCTTGGCTGATGTGAGGACCTTCATTAAGTAGCCTTCAGTAGTGAAACAGAATCTAAGCCAAAATGGAGTACTGAAACTCTGGTTTAATTACTGACTTCCTCATACACTAAAGCTGACTTTCACAGTGAAGAAACTATACAAGTGGTTACTTACTCAATCTTTAATGCCAGAAAACCCACCTTCCTTCTAGGCTGAAACTACTTCTGCCCTGGCTGGAGGCAAGAATTCATGAGGGTTGTGAGGAGCCTGCAACACACAATGCATTGGCCAAAATATACATTGATAGCAACAACAACCCAGAAAGATTTTTGCGTGAGAATCCTTACTATGATAGCCGAGTTGTTGGCAAGTACTGTGAGAAGAGGGACCCGCACCTGGCCTGTGTGGCTTATGAACGTGGACAGTGTGATTTGGAACTGATCAATGTACGTATGCCCAAACGGTGGACTTGTGGGTTAAGTGCTAGCAGGAATATCACGGGGATAAGTACTTCAGGCTTATGGCTGACAACAGCATTTGCTTCCTAAAAAGTACTAAGCTAGAACCTGCTCACTTGCAACAGAATAGGTAGCTGTTTGATTGGCCTTCTGCACATGAATGAGAAATGGGACTTTCCCCTGGAAATTCTAGAATGGGGGACTAGTGGTAGTATCAAAGCCTGAGATTTCTAGCCTGCATCTCAGGGGAGTTTATTTGATGTTGCAGTACAATTAGTTTGTCTGCTAGTAGTAGGCTCAAGTGGTTGTGACTTCATTCTGAAAAGCCTTTGCCTTTCACTAGGTGTGCAATGAGAACTCTCTCTTCAAAAGCCTTTCCCGCTACTTAGTTCGCCGTAAAGACCCTGAACTGTGGGCCAGCGTGCTGCTGGAAAGCAACCCGTATAGAAGACCACTAATTGACCAGGTATAACAGCTACAATGCTAAAAGCCTTTATTGTCCTAACCTGACTTGCTTGCACCTACTCACCTGACTTGTCAATGACTCTGCCCACAGGTTGTACAGACTGCATTGTCAGAGACCCAGGATCCTGAGGAGGTGTCTGTTACTGTGAAGGCCTTCATGACTGCAGATCTTCCCAATGAGCTTATTGAACTGCTGGAGAAAATAGTTCTCGATAACTCTGTATTCAGTGAGCACAGGTGTGTAAAGCAAAACTGGGTCACAAGAAACTTGAGTTTATACCTGATGTGAGCGTTGAGCTGCTGTAAGGTGGAACAGCAAGCAAACTAGGAGCTTCTAGAAGAGGGGGTGAATCTCTTGTTCATTATTTGATTTACAGTAGTATTTTCTTTCTCTGTGTAGGAACCTGCAGAACCTGCTAATTCTTACAGCAATTAAGGCTGATCGCACCCGTGTCATGGAATACATCAATCGCCTGGATAACTATGATGCTCCAGACATAGCCAATATAGCTATCAGTAATGAGCTCTTTGAGGAGGCATTTGCCATCTTCAGGAAGTTTGATGTGAACACATCAGCTGTACAGGTATCCTAAAATCTGTCCATAATAACTGTGATCCTCACGTGAGGACTTTGTTGTTAACTTGTGACTTTGGTAGTTAACACCAATTAGCACCAAAAACTGCTCTGTGTCATGTCCTGTGAAGTAAAACCAGTATTTGGTGTGTATCCAATCCTACAGTGAGGGAGACTTCTTAAGCATGAAATCATTAGTATTGTGTGCATTGTGTAGTGTTGTCTGTTTTTTAAAAGCAACTGTGGACTCACTGAAGAGCTGTAATATGAAACACATATCTTAGTATCTTGTAAAACTTAATAGACAGTGACTGATCATGGTAACCCTCTCTGTAGGTATTAATAGAGCACATTGGAAACCTGGATCGTGCATATGAATTTGCTGAACGCTGCAATGAGCCTGCTGTGTGGAGTCAGCTGGCTAAAGCACAGCTTCAGAAAGGGATGGTAAAGGAAGCAATTGATTCATACATTAAAGCAGATGATCCTTCCTCATACATGGAAGTTGTTCAAGCTGCCAATGCCAGTGGTATGATGAAGTTTTATATAAAATTTTGCTGTTGAACTTGCTTAGGTTTTTTTTTGCATGAAACTGCAGTTCTGCCAAACCTATTTCTTGATGTAAGCAGAAGAATCTGATCCTTCAAAGACTGCCCTAAAAAAAGGGTGGGAGAAGATGCTGTACTGATTTTGCAGATAATTAGATGTCTTGTGGCTACCTTTTTTACATAGCTGGAGGCTTCTGTCAGAACAGTTGCATCTAAGGAGGTCTTTGCATGCAGTTAATACCAGAATTGACTCAATTGGGCCTGTCATAAAGTGACCTTATCTAATGTAGTGCATGCAGTATAAAGGCTGACCTTAATTGTTGGGGAATGTCTATTGAACTATTTATGGAAAACTAGATTGAGGTGGTAGTATAACTAAAGCACCAGTGGTGAGAAGTAAACACTCTGAACTCTGTTTGATAGGAAACTGGGAAGAACTGGTGAAATATCTTCAGATGGCACGCAAGAAGGCCCGGGAATCATATGTGGAAACAGAATTAATCTTTGCTCTTGCTAAAACAAACCGTCTGGCAGAGCTAGAAGAATTTATCAATGGACCCAACAATGCACATATCCAGCAAGTGAGTGAGACTGATTTTCGGTTGTGCTGTGTCAGCAGTGGGTGTTGTTATAAAGAGACATTGGATCTTCTATCTCTTTGGATATGTAGGTCTTGAACCTTAAAGGCATTTCCATTTTGATAATGCTTGAATGCTACATATTTTAAGTCTGACTGAACAGCTCTTATAACTTGGTTATGCTCTCCTACAGGTTGGTGATCGCTGTTATGATGAAAAGATGTATGAAGCTGCTAAGCTGTTGTATAACAATGTGTCCAACTTTGGCCGTTTAGCCTCAACTTTAGTTCACCTAGGTGAATACCAGGCGGCTGTGGATGGTGCTCGGAAAGCAAACAGTACTCGCACGTGGAAAGAGGTAAACTTACTGCTTGAATAACTTAAAGAACTCCAAAGCTCTAGCTTCTTCAGAGGCTTTTTACAAGCTATAACGCAATTGTTCTTTCCAGGTCTGCTTTGCTTGTGTTGATGGAAAAGAATTCCGCCTGGCCCAGATGTGTGGACTTCATATTGTAGTGCATGCAGATGAGTTGGAAGAGCTTATCAATTATTACCAGGTAATTAAGCTGACTGCTATTGTACAGTCAAAGACTTCATTGCCAGTAGAGAACTTAGAGTAAAGCTGACAGTCAGTCAGATTTGTTCCTAATGTGAAACATCTCTGTGATTTTTAGGATCGTGGCTACTTTGAAGAGCTGATAACTATGTTGGAAGCAGCACTTGGACTTGAGCGAGCACACATGGGGATGTTTACAGAGTTAGCAATTCTTTATTCCAAGTTCAAACCACAGAAGATGAGGGAGCACTTGGAACTGTTCTGGTCCAGAGTCAACATCCCCAAGGTAAGATGCCTCAGACTTGTTAAACCTGAAACGTAAAACACATCTGTCAGGATTGTGTGTACCCTAGCTTTTGCAATAGCAACACTTGAGTACTGTTGGATGCTGATAGCAATATATGTATATATTGATTGGAATTTCTAAAATGCTCTTTGCTTAGGTTCTGAGAGCTGCAGAGCAAGCCCATCTCTGGGCTGAACTGGTGTTCTTATATGATAAGTATGAAGAATATGATAATGCCATAATCACAATGATGAATCACCCAACAGATGCTTGGAAAGAAGGACAATTCAAAGATATCATAACTAAGGTATTACTTTCCTAGTGGAAGGAGGTAAACTTTTAAACTTTATGTGCACTTCCGTTCTTCACCTGTAGTCTGTTTAAAATTGAAAGTTCTTGGTACTGCCACGTAATTTCAAAACAAGACAACTACAGTAACTAAGAAAACTTCTAGAGACAGTCTTGCATTTGTGGCTTGGTTGTGCTGAAATGTCTTAAGGTTATGTCCATAGTTCATGTGGATTCCTTTACAGTCGAGGTTCTGCTTAATGTACGTCCTTGTTCATCTCTAGGTGGCCAATGTGGAGCTGTACTACAAAGCAGTTCAATTCTATTTGGAATTCAAACCTCTGTTGCTCAATGATCTGCTGATGGTATTGTCCCCTCGACTTGACCATACTCGTGCTGTCACCTTCTTCACAAAGGTAAATTTTCCACTACCCAGATCAAATAATAAGTTGCAATTGTTAAAGTATTTAGCTATAGTAGCATTTTAAAACATTCTGCTACTTCACTGCCTCTTAGGGAGGATGCTAACGGGTCTAGAAAGAGTTACCGTGACTTAAATTTATGTCTGCTTCCTTGAAGGTTAAACAGTTACCCCTGGTTAAACCTTACTTGCGCTCTGTTCAAAATCACAACAACAAATCAGTGAACGAGTCCCTGAACAACCTCTTCATTATTGAAGAAGACTACCAGGTATGTATTGTCTTGAAAGGGTAGTTGCTGAAACAGAAATGGATTTGTATTATGTGCGATTCAAAACAGAAGGATCTACTTGTGAACTTCAGATGAAATTCAAGCTGGCTTCTGTGTCACTATTAACCTAGTGTTCTAAGTCTGTCTTTAATGTTTAGAAACACAGGTTTCTCTCTTGTTTTCAGTAGGTTCGGCCTTCTTGCTGTTAACCTACATTCCTTAAAAGTATGTGATCTTTGTGGCTTCAAGCAGGGCTAGCCATGGCTAGGAAAGGATTAAGTGAAGAACTGTCAATGGCTTCTTGGGAGCTTTCTGGGTTATTCCTACTGAGGAGAGTGGCAGATTCCTACCTTGAGTGCTACAGATCTAGCTTTTATTTTAAGAAAACAATGGATGATAAAGAAAGAATTTGAAGAAAGGTCAAACAGTTATGTCTAGCTTTTGTACTGTTTGTAGGCTGTACAGTAGATATTCAGTCTCCTGACCTCAGCAATCACTGCTGAAATGTATAAACTGGAATACTCCATATGTGTCAAATGCTAGCTTGACCAAAAAATATAGTTCTTTCTGCAGGTCTAGTTAGAATACTTTATCTTCTTAGAGTTACAAATACAGAACAAAGATGCAATTATTTTCCATACATCTTAGAGAATGCAATTGTATTTGTGAGATGTGAGTAATTTTTGTTGTTCTTGACTCAGGCCCTTAGGACTTCTATAGATGCTTATGACAACTTTGACAACATTTCTCTTGCTCAACGTTTGGAGAAACATGAGCTGATAGAGTTCCGAAGGATTGCTGCATATCTGTTCAAAGGAAACAATCGCTGGAAGCAGAGTGTGGAACTCTGTAAGAAGGACAGACTGTATAAGGTAAGACACATGTGCAGATCTGGTTTGGTATACTTGACTTATTTGAGGTCTTTCAACTGACTCCCAAGCTCTCAAATTTGACCTCTTAACTTTCCAGTTGAGCTGCATCTTTTTGGATGCCACTAGGTGATGTCTCTTGGTACTCTTGCTAATCTGGCAAATCTTGCTGCAGAATTCTTGGAAACAAATTGTAGAATGCCTCTTCTCTGCTAATGTCAGTAATAAGTTGCACTTTAGTTAAATACCACATCCATGTCAGTGAATGTACCTTGGTACATTAAACTAACCAGTCTCTCTCCTGTTGTAGGATGCAATGCAATATGCTTCAGAATCCAAAGATACTGAGTTGGCAGAAGAATTGTTGCAGTGGTTCTTGCAGGAGAACAAGAAAGAATGCTTTGGTGCTTGTCTCTTCACCTGCTATGATCTTTTAAGGCCTGACGTTGTCTTGGAAACAGCATGGAGGCACAACATCATGGACTTTGCCATGCCATACTTTATTCAGGTCATGAAGGAGTATTTGACCAAGGTAAGAGCAGGTGCTGCTCCACCACTGAAAGCTTGTTAGTCACTGTGGTGCGTATGCCTTGAGACTGTCTGCTTGCTACTAACATTGATATGGGCTTTGTCAAATGTCTGTCTGTCCATGTCCACACTTATTTTTCAGTCCATCTGGGGAGAGACTTCGCCCTCTAAGAGACTGAAACATTTGCAGACTCCGCCCTTTCTACCAGTTGCAGAACATGCATCAGTAGTATTTGCCTGACCATGGGCAGTGTCTTAAGTAGCTCCAGGATTCAGGCTTTTTAAATGCCATGTCAATTGGAAATCCCAGCAGGGAATAAGCTAACTAAATTCTAGTCTGTATACTAAAAAAGCTTTATTATAGCTAGAACTTGAGTTAACTTTGTCTGCTGTGCATTTAACTTTAAAACATGGCTCTGATGCTTAATGACACTAACTATCTGTTTGACTCAATTCTTACTTCAAGTTGCATTAGGGTGGCAAAAATGCTTGGTAGTGTTCTGACAGACTTGAACGAGATTAGTCACAGCTAAATGCTAGCTGTCAATTGCAGAATTTGTCCTGCTGAAGCTGTTAGTGTATGTTAGTAGATAAAATGGCCTAAATCCCTTAATGTTCAAAACTCTTTTCTATGAGAAGTATAGTTCAGTGCTGGAGTCAGTGAAGTCCACAGTGCCTATGTCTAGTAGACTTGCCTGGCTGTTACACATAGAGGCAAGACTCTGTAGTCCTAAAGAAATCTGCTATCCTTAAGTGCTGTACTTTGGGGGAGGTGGGAGCTATCTAAGCAATAATGTTGCTTATCAGATATGCCTGATGTACTGAGGTATTATGAGGCCTCTCTTGGGACTGGTAGTCCTGGAGTAGGATTCTTAGATTAAAATGTGACCTACTGAAAGCTTAGGTTATAATTCTAGTTAGCTAATGAAATCAATGCAGTACAATCTGGCAACAAGCAGAGCTGCCTTTTTAAAGCAGATACTTCTGGTGTATCTTTATTTTCACTCTCCTGTACCTTAATTATTTCTTCCCTGACACTTTTGTTTCTACCTCTTATATGCTAAATATGGAATTTGATTTTTCTAAGCTGCACCTTCTGAATTCCTTTGCAGGTTGATGCAATAAAGGAAAAGGTGAAAGTTGATTCTTGTTTTCCATCTTTAAGTCTGGAGGACTAAGTCTAAGGATTCTGCATGAGTTTTTTTTCTTTCCTACGTTTATTACACTGCTGCTACTGCTTTTTCCCCAAACAAAATATCACTAAAGCATATGCAAATCGTTTAACTTTGAGTAGCTAGTGCAGTAGGACAAAAGTAGATTCATTGCTACTAATAAGCTAATAGAACCTCAGGAAGGGCGTACAGGTGATCAGCTGGATCACAGTCAACCTGATGTCAAAGGGATAAACAAATCTTGCTATCTGACTGCCAAACTGACCAGAAGAATAACCTACAGTAAGGAATAATTAAGTCTTCTCAACTGTCTTTGAGCCATAAATCAATATAGCATTTGCTAGTTACAAGGACTGTAATCCAGTTTCTGATCTCTTGACCATTACTAATGTGCGCTGACAGTAGGCAGAATAGATACTAGCTGCTTCAGAAGAGACTCTTCCTCATTCAGGTGTCCAGTTCTTATGGTGCTAGTTCAATCCACATGGTGCTCTAGATCCTGTAGTAACTTAAAACCCCAGCTTTTAGACCAAGTCTGTGGTTCCCTTCCCTGTAGTAAATTTCTTTTAGTTGTACAAAAAGAAACAAGACTGCCTTCCAAGCTCTTCAGCTTCATTAAATTTCTTTTGCTGCCTGTTTAAAAAAAAAAAAAAAAGTAATTGCTCTTCTGAGGCTACTCTGGGACTTGCCTTTTGCTATGCAATGTTGCCCCTCCTAAGGGTAATCTCTAAGGCTTCTGTCCATCTTCTTCTGTACAAATACCACTTCAATTCTCCTTAAAACCAGCCCAAGTTTTAGTTTTCTATTAACGTGGTTGAGCAAAGGGCAAACAAACTGACAAATGGCTTCAAGATGGACTATGTGCAAACTGCTTCTTGGTGATGAGATGGCTGTAAATACACCACTGGAACTCAAGGCTAACCTGACTAAAATGCATAGTGTAAGGTCCTTCAGCAGCTAGTAAGTGAGGCAGTAAGAAAGCGTGTGTGTGAAAAAAGGTAATTGAACTGCAGTGTTTGCATAAACTACGCATGTGTAGCAGTCATTGCAATTACATCCCACTATCCTTAAGCTACAAGGCATTGCTGTGGGCTGCGTGTGGTTTTTGGGGGGAGCCTGTATGGCAGTCATCTTCAGACCTCACTCCTGCTTCAGTACTTTTGCCTCTTTTTCATGCACACATAACACAATAACATTGAATGCATGTTACTTTTCCTCTGCAGCTTATTGCAGTCCCTGTGGAAAAGCCTTTTAAACAATCTTGTAACAAGTGTGTTAGGGTACTGAACCTGATGAAGCTCAAGCAAGTGCTGTAAGAACCATCCTGCAGGCTGGTTACAGACTTGTTCTTGGAATTGTTTGTTTAACTTTGAGGAGAGGCATCAAAACTGGGTCAAAAATGCATGGAATGTCCTGGGCTGGAGGCTTTCCAAGTGTACGTAAACCAGAAGCCTCTGCTGATTAGCAATCTCTGCACATTCTCCTTGGATCTGCATCTCTAAACTTGTGCTTTTATGTTCACTGTGTTGCTATTTGAGCTAAAACCAGTGCATTCTCAGCACGGTTTCTGGAAATGAGTCTTAAAGGATACACTCATGCACTTTGACAACAGCAAGCCAGATACCGGTGTGAGACAACAAAAAGGCTTGCCATGGAAGCCAGATCAATGAATGAACTCAAAGCTCAGGACTTACGCCACTTCCTGGAGTAGTGCCTCTAATTGAGGTTACAAATTAACAGGTTTAAGGAACATATATTGTAACTTGCAATTAAGAAGGAAGAAAGCTGTTAGTGCTGCCTGCAGGTAATTGCAGTTACACTGAAACCTGTTCAACTCGTAAATGTTGTAACTGAACAAGTCATGCTGACCCTGTGTAAGTACAGGAGGACCTATCTTCAAGCTCCTTTATTAAGGACACATGAAATGAAAGACTAATCTGGTTTGCGAGTTGTCTTACTGTTTTACAAAGTAATTGGCGTGATTGTTTCTGACTTCACTCTAAATCTTATCTCTCAGGTAAAATATCAATACCTAATTTGTATGGTTTTAGTTTCAGGGCCTGCCTTAGACCATAGCAATGCTGAGTTTCCTGGTATCTGTTTTAGTAGCAAACAATACTTCACTGCAGAAGAAGTTTCTTCTCTTCCTTTTTGTAGGGGTGGGCTAACAGCACAATCCCACTTGCTGTGCAGCAGAGTGAAGCTAGTCTTGTCCTGTTATTGTGTGTAAAGCTCGCACAAGTTGAGTATTTGTGGGTTTAGGCTGACTGCCACACAGTTCTAGAGTGAAAAAAAGCAAGTCTTATACACATGCATTCTCTGCATTTGAACTTAAATTGCATGAGTGAATGGGTTTGGAAAGTGAAATCTTGAGGCTCAAGTGACATGTCGGATGCTATTGCAGTCTGCTCCATACAAATACCAACTTCAGATTACTTTGCCTCAACGTTATATTCAGGGAAACCTCTCCAGGTCTGAACGCTGTCCTGGCAGTTGCTCCAGCACCAAAGATCTCCAGCTGACACTGTGCCAAAATCTGAGTTTGTGACTTCAGGCTGTTGGTTTGGAGCAGTTGGAGCAACATGAGCTTACTGATGTCAAAGTAGCTCTAGTCCAGTATGGGACCTTTCATACAGAGCTTCAGCCTGGAGCCACTTTCAATGAAGTTCCACAAATCCCTCAATTAAGGGTTTTTTTCAGGAAACGGACAATCTTGACTGCACCAGTACCAACATTGCTACTTGAATTGATCTGAATTTGTAAATGGTCTCCTTTTCTTGATGGGTGTTAACATACCACTAAGGCTTTTCCACTTCTCTGCCATGAATAAGTACCTCATCTAGAGGAGTTGTTTTAATTGTTGGTCTCGATTCCAGGTGGATAAACTGGATGCATCGGAGTCCTTGAGAAAGGAAGAGGAGCAAGCTACTGAAACACAACCTATTGTTTATGGTAATATTTTGGTTCATCTGTTGTAATATATTTGGCTTTTATATCAACGCTTCTTTATTTTCTTCCAAGAAATGTTCTTCATGTGAAAGCAAGTCTTAAGGAAATGTGTTCTGAAGTACAACTACAGTACTGCTGCTAAGACTATGTGGGGACTACAGGATTTAAGACTCATGTCCCATTACAGAAAGGTTTTCTTGAGGGAAGTTGCATGGGAGCTATCCTAGAAGTGCATTATTTAGTGCTATTTATTATCTTGTATATTCATATCCAGATTATTCCACTGATTCTAGTTAATTACAAATAGGAATTCTAACGAGTGATAAAGGAGCCTTCAGTCTATAACAGGCATCTCCAGTCACTGCATCCTGAAGCCCTGTGATAATTGTGGACTATTAGTTATAAAGCCACTAGGTGTGATGTTTCAAGACCTAGCTCTGAGTACTAAGCTGATGAGTAGTTTAATCTATATTCTCTCCAAAGCAAAAAATAGCAGTGTTTCTTTAGGCATGCTCAGCAATTGAGCATCTGACCATCTGAGATCCTTTAGGGAAATATCCATTCTGGCTGCTGAAGACTCTAAGTCAGTCATAGGGAATTATTGTTGAACACACGGAAGTCAACAGGGAAGCTGCAGGAATTCCATCTGAGCTATCAGTACCTAGCAATAAAGGTGGAACTTCTGTCTGTTCTGTCTTCCAGGTCAGCCACAACTCATGTTGACAGCAGGACCCAGTGTTGCAGTTCCTCCACAAGCACCTTTTGGCTATGGTTACACTGCACCACCATACGGGCAACCGCAGCCAGGCTTTGGGTACAGCATGTAAGGTGCAGCACAAGTCTGTTTGGAGCTAGCATATTTTCTTACTGAAACTCCACCGTCCCTCCCCGCTTTAACTCATAACAGGGAAAAAGCAAAGAGTTCTGCCTCGTGTTCTTGTAACCTTTATTTCATGAAGGACTGTTTTTTCTAGCGCAAACTATTTGAATCACTTATGTTAAATCTTTTTCACATTCCATGTCATTTAGACTTTACTTTAAAAGGGGGAATAGTTTAAACAACTTTGTTCAAGTGGGCTTTTGCAGGACTGCTTATTACCATTAAGTCTATTGTGAAGATTCTGATTTGCACTCTATAGTGTTAAACTCTAATATTGAATCTTAAGTTCATCGTATGTGAGCAGCTTACAGTATGTACTGTCTATTCTAAATGCATTTAAGTCTCACTGTATATTCAGAGAAAGCTGAAGTGAAGATACTTGTATTTGACCTTGCAAGACTGCTGACAGAGACAACACTAATCAGCATATCCTACCCTGGTTGGATTGCATAGCTCTAAAAGAATTTAAAATGCATACAGACAACCTTGCCTGACTTAAAAATGAGTAAAAGTTTTTTCCTAAACCTATGCAGGTTTTTCCAGTTATGCATATAGAAAATGCTAGTGTCTTTTTGCTCACTCCATATGTAACAGATGACCTTATGTTGTGCTGTATCCTGTGCTTTTGTGGGACATTCCATTCAGGAACAGAGCACCATGATTCCAATCTGTGTATTTACTAACCCTGCCCTGAGGTTTGTGTATGTTGGATATTGTGGTGTTTTAGATCACTGTTTTGAGTGTACAGAAGAGAGAATTCAAGCATATTGCTGTTCAGTTTTGTTTGTGCAATTTGAAATTACTCAATTTAAAAATAAATTACTGGACTGTGGACATGCTGCATAGTAGTAGCTTCACTTTACTGTTTTCAAAAAGGACCTTCAACCTCAAACCAAGTATTACAGTGCTAGTAGTATGGGGCATACAGGTGCATACACTTAAGGGTAGGAGGGGCCATTAGAATAGCAGCAATGGAGACCATTAGTGGTGTCTTGCACTGAGGGGATAATACAAGAAAATACATAATGCTTTTTCTATAGAAAGATTATGCCAGACAGAAGAGAATAGCACTTTTCAGTAGTGGGCTGCATTGTGGTCAGCTGCAGCATCTTTGACCAGATGATACATTAGGATTGTAGTAGGGTGTGTCAGTTAAATTGAGATTATGTTCTAGGTATGTAAGTTGCCTTAAATATATTTAGCTTCAAATAAAATGGACTTAAATGTTTCTCTATGAATACTGTCATATTTGAGTGTAATGGATATTAGAGCATTGACCCTATCAGAGCTGTAGATGCTTCTGTCTCTTAACCAGGAGCTGTTGTCAACATCAGGTTCCAGATTTGAGGCTCAGTCTCCCTCCTGCGTGCTCATGTGAACTTTGGTTGTACTGGGTGTCAGTTGAGCAGAGGTAGAACCTATGCACCGGTGTGATTTTAATTCTGCCCAGTTAAATCCTAAAACTAAGCGTTTCCTGAAATCATATCTTACTGAGGATTAGCAGCTCCTCAGAGGTTAAAATTAGTTCCTATAGGATGAACTGTTTATGTGTGGGTAACTCCCATCACGTTGGCTGAATTGGGAACACTGACCTGCCTGTGTGCAGCTTCCTACAGATGCAGGAGCTGCACAGCCTCATCCTGAAAGGCGTGCAGCTTGCATCCTCCCTTTAGAAGTGTTTACTGGCTCTTAAGCATTGAGCTGCAAACCCTGTTTAACTTGTTCAGTCTCGTACCAGTTACAGGGTATTGCATCAGTTGCCATATTGGAAACAACACAGTAATTTAGCTACAGCTCTCTCCATGTGAGTGGGGCAATCTTCAGCTGCTTCAGGATGTAGCCTTCTCTGAATTAAAGAATGTCTCTTTCAAAAAAGCAAGCAAACAAAAAAAAAACCAACAAAACTCATGCAAAGGAAAGGGTGGGGGTGGAAACATTTTTAGCACAAGCCCCATTCACTTACACCTCCTTGGAGCTACTGTTCAGCCAGTGAACTTCACACAATTCAAAATCCTTGATCCACTGCACAAGTTTTAAAAATACTGGATTCCTTCTTTTGGGTACTAAAACTGTCAGTACTATTTTTCCCAATGCCACCAAGCCTAAAATCATAGAATGGCTTGAGTTGAAAAGAACCACAATGCTCATCCAGTTCCAACCCCCTGCTATGTGCAGGGTCGCCAACCAGCAGACCAGGCTGCCCAGAGCCACATCCAGCCTGGCCTTGAATGCCTCCAGGATGGGGCATCCACAGCCTCCTTGGGCAACCTGTTCCAGTGCCTCACCACCCTCTGCGTGAAAAACTCCCTCCTAATATTTTCTTTCCCACTTCAGAATGCAATACGCAAGCTAGAAAAGCTCATCAACAGTATTAAGCTTTGCAAATTTACATCTTTTACAAAAAATGGTAACTTTATTTCTACTGGGAGAACACAATGAAACATCCCAAATCTGGGATTTTATCCCTTCAGCACTCATCTATATACCGGTGCACTCAAATTCCTTTGCTCCCCAGCTCAGAAGAGTTTTAGATGACCAGAAACTTTATCTACTACATCAGCAGGTCCCGGCCCGATACCGAGGACGGTCTGGGAGCCTGGCGCTATCTGAGTGCGACCAGCATCCTGTATTAAGCTCACAGTCAGTCCCAGGCGCTTGGCATCAGCCAGGAGCTGAATCAGAGTCTCTTCATCGGGAGCTTTGAGGACCACCTTGGGCTGCCCGCAGTACTCCCACTGCTTCAGGAGCTCGGGGTTCCTCCTTTGAACCTGCTTGTAAGCAGAAACGGCCGCGTGGGAACACTGCGCCGCTACTTTACCCTTCCCCATCTTCAGATCGTTGCGGACGATCAGCACCATCTTGAACTCTCCCGACTCTCCCATGACGTTGGTTTCGGTCCCGCAGCTGCCGGCGGACGCAGCCACGGCGCGGTGCTGCCGCAGGAGCCGCCCGCGGATGCCCCATCCCAGGCACACACCGCAGGCAACCCCCGCCAGGATGCTGAGGAAGCCGGGCTTGGAGAGGTAATCCATGGCGGCTTTGGGAGAGGGGCTACGGAGAAAGACAGAGCTTACTGTGAGCAGCTGCTTACTGACGGGCCGTACTTACTCATCGGCTGCTCCCTTTTCGAGCAGAGAGAACGGTCACAACACGCGGCCTTCCCCTGCCTCCCCAGCGGCCAAAGCCGCACGACTTCCCCGCTGGTTCGGGAAGCAGAGCCGCACGTGAGCGCAACCCGCCGACAGAAGCACCGCAACCTCACCGGCCTCACCCAGCCCCCGGCCCCGCGCAGCCGGAGCGATTCGAGGCCGACGGATGAAAGAAAGGCGAAACGTGGCCGGCTTCCCTCAGGAGAGCCGAGCCGAGCCGAGCCGAGCCCCGCCCCGCTCACCTGCCGCCTCCGCGCGCCCACCACGCCGCTGCCGCCCCGCTGCCGCCCGGAGGTGACGCCACGGCCGCGCAGCCAACGAGGATCAGCGCACCTCCCGCCTCCGCTCAGCAGCGGGCCGGAGAAAGGAGCGAGGCGCGCCGGAAGTTACGCACTCATCGACTTCCGGTAAGAGGAGGGTAAGAGGCGGGCTGGCTCCGCCTCCACTTCCGGGTTGGCCCGGGCCCAGCAGGAGCAGCCGGAGCGCGGCGTGGTGAGTGCGGAGCGGCGGCGGCGGCGACACGGCACGGCACGGCACGGCGCGGCACTGCTCGGCTTTTGGGGCGGCTCTCTGCCGGGTGAGGCTCTGCCTTTATCGTCCTCGCGGAGGCACTGCTTCCTCGTGGTGCCCCTCAGCGCTGCGGCCGCCCGGCTCCGCTCCCTTCAGGCCCCAGCCCCGAGCCCTCGTCTCTATGGCGACAGCTCCCCCTCAGGGAGGTGCGATGCCGCAGCGACCGGCGGCCCTCAGAAGCCGTGGCAGCGCTCGGCGGGGAGCGGAACCGCCGAGCTGTGCCGGCCCGGGGCTGGTGGAGGAACGGGAGCGGCACGGGAGGGGCCAGGTGGGGTCTGGGAGAGCACGAGGGCCGCAGAGCTGCGGGGTTCGGGCGGTGCTGCGGGCAGCTCCTCACCGGGCCGCCTGGGACCTGGGCGTCTCGTTGGGTAAAAGCTCGGCAACCCTGTGACAGAATCATCCTGTGACAGAAGCACTCGGTGCCTCCCGAGGGACGGTGACTGATGACACAGGGAGAAATGTGTCCTTTCAGCTGCGAAGGGTCGAATTCCAATGTCTTTCATCCTATTCTCTCGCATTCTGCTCCCCTGGTGGGCTGCCCTCCCTGTTCCCCCCCCCCCCCCGTTATCTGTTATCCCCATTCCCAAAGCACAGCAGTGTCCTGTCCTGCCGGCTTGGCTGGGTAAGCCCACATCCCCGAGGTGTCTCAGCATTACCTTCTGTTGATGGAAGTTAACACTCGTGTGTTTGCCTGGTTCTTAGCTTTTTTTGGCAGTTAATGATGACAGAAGCAATAAGATTCCTCCTTTCTTCCAGTTTTGCTGCTCAGACATTTTGACAAGTCACACAAGTGACTTGAGGGAAGGGTTGCTGTGTGTGTCACAGTGTTTGACAGTGGCACTTTATCTGCAAAATGCCACGAAAGCAGGTTATCTGCCTTGAGCTGCGTGTGTGAAACATCCTCAGGGTCTTCTCCTGCCCTTGTTCTCTCTGCTCTGCCAACAAGTGGGTATCCTGGTTTAGTTCATGTTAATTACATGGGTTGGAAGGGGATGTGGCATTACCCTTTGATGCCTTGGAGCATATGAGAGGCTTTATAATGACATTCCTCTTTCTTTTAGTCCATTGTTTCTGCAGCAGGAAATGGACTTTGTTATTATTGTTATTCCTTATTGGCAATGGATAATCAAAGATTACTTCATTCTTTGTTTTCAGAGGAGGGTTTGAACAAACACATTTCCAGTTGTGCAATGGGTGGTTAGTGCTACTTGTTAGTAGGAGCTGAGCTCCTTGTCCTACTTAGCAGTGAAATCAGTGGGACTTGTAACCTCTGTGGGAAGGGAGAGGAGAGCACTCGTTGGCTTTGAAGTGGGAATTGGGAATGGGAAAGGTGAGTGTGCTGGGAACAGGGGATGCCCTTCTGACTGGAAAATTTGCCATGTTCGCTTCAAAGCTTTCTGAGTTGTTGTCTTTGAATGCCTTTTCAGTCTGTCATAACTGTTTCTGACTGCATCGTGTTAGTACCACTTGTTAGAATGTCTTAATGCATATTTTGGGATCTCTTTGTGCGATTTTCTCCTGAATAAGTTCTAATTTTAAAACAAAACGATTGTTGTTCCTGATCTATAGTAGGAGTAAGCTGGGTTTTTTTTAGGTACAACTGCAGTGAGAAATTATCACCTTCAGTTAGAACTTTAACTGCAGCTGGCTGGACAAGTGTCAGTTGGATGGACTTTGCTGTTCCAGGAGGACGAAGGGTGCAGCCTCAGGGCTGTTGCAACACCGTGTGTTGTTGCTGCAGCAGGTTGGCAGCACAGCCATGACGTTTGGTGCCACACTGACCAGGCAGACCTGGGGAACAATGCAGGCTGATGGCAGTGTCATCAGTGTGTTTGGGAGCTGTAGAAAGAATATTCTCCCCACTTACAAGGCTCAGAGTCAAGCTCTGTGGTTCATGTTACAGGCAGGGTGTTCTTACTGGATAGCTGAGGCAGCCCTAGTGTGACCTGTACTGGTTCCATTAGTCTCTAACTCCAGATTCTTTCCTCCCTGCAGTCTAGCAGGCATTCTGTTTTGTGTGGATGTGTTTCCTCGTGGCAGTGATCTTCCTTTCCTCTCTGGGGCACGGGCAGCCTGTCCACAGAGAGCTGTGACACTGCCAGGATGTGTGCACATGGCACTTCTGCAAATTGTTTGACTTAACGTTAAACCATCTTTTCCTAACAAAGATGTTCTAAAATCTTTTTGGAAAAGTAGAAATTTGATCTCTAAATGGTAACATTACACTTCTTTTTTTGGTTATTTCCTCTGGCTAGGAATTGGAAAATAGGTCTGGTGTACAGAGGCATAACCCACAAAAAGGAAACCTGCGGTCTTTAACTGAATTACTTGCTCTTTCCTTTGAGGGATTAAACTATTTTAGTTAAAAAAACGTTGGGGTTTTTTTTCGTATGGGAATAAATGTACTCCTATCAAAGTAGCCCATTACAGCTGTATCTGTGGAGACTTTGTACATCTCTCAGATGTGTCCTAATTTACTTTAATTGAACGCTTCCCATGAGCGTTAAAGGACTGGAAAAATAAAGTAGTTACTTTTTATATTTTCTGTGGCTTTTAGGAGGGTTGTTAACCTTCATGTCAGGGAGCCTGTCAGCCCTGTATCACTTGGTGAGCAGTGCTGTCTCTCTGTAGGTTTGGAAGAGCCCTCACTTTGGTCTTGAATGCCTCCAAAGCTGAGGACGTGTTTGTTCCACTGGCTTCAAAGGCAGAAGAAGTAGTGAAGAGTGTCACAGTTTTACGGAGCCTAAGGGGTATGTAATGCTTTGCTTTGAGACCAATTTCATCCCTTGTTTAAAGGTGTTGGTGTGTGGGCAGTCTGCCTGCTGCAGGAAGGTGCTCTCAAACCTTTGCTGTGCCAGGGAACTGTCAATGTAATCCCTGTCCAAAACGCTGCCTTTGTTGGGGTGTTTCTGAGATCTGAAAGAACTCTGTGAAGCCCAGCTTTTGTTCTTTGTTTTCTTATTGTGACTGATGAGCAGGGAGGCAGGTGAAGAAGAAATCGTTATCAGAAAAGTTGAGGAGAAGGAAGAAGCAGAATATTGGCTGGATGGAACGCGTGGCTTAAAATGCACGAAATGAGAAAAGGCAGAAAATAGTTTGCTGCTGAGGTGTCTGGGGGGAACATCAGAACAACCTGAACTATAGCCACGGTTCTAACAGCTGAGTGACTTGTAGCTGTTAGAGAGGAGAGTCAGGGCTCCTGGGTTCTGCTGGGGGAGAAGTGGTGAGAATTAGGGATTCAGACACCATGTGGGAAAGCAGTGAGATCACCAAGTTAGTGTCACAGCTTCCTCACTGTTCCAAAGCCAAAGAAAGGAGTCCTCAAAGCATCCTTAGTGCAGAAGCAAGGATAGTCAGCTCCTGCCAGCACCCAGCTGCCTCATCTTGAGCTCTTTCCTTTGACGTAAGTGCAGCAGCACAGAGCAACCTCCAAACAGCAGGAAGAAGAGACTTCTGTCCTCTCTGATCACAGAGTGCAGAACTTGCAGTGCCTCATGCTCTTCTGCTCCAATAGCTTGTTATGCTCTCTTGCACTGACACTGAAGCACCAGTCACAGCCTCGATAAGCCCTTCTCGTTGGCCAATTTACATTTTGCCCAGCAATAATTGTTTTTTTGTGCTTAGTGCAGTCCATAACATTATGGCTGAATAATGCATTGTGGGCTGTTTGTTCAGCCCCACAAAGAAGCTCTGTGTGACCACTGCTCTAACACAACAACAGTTCCAAGTTGTTTTCCTCACTCTTTTAAATAGTTTATATCCATTTTTGCTGGTAACTGCTCAGTGCACCGGGTATATTTCTTTTTGGATATGAGCTGTGGGTCTTTTCAGGGTTCATGAGGAGTGATGGTCTGTTTAGCAGCTGGGACTTGATTTTCTTTGGTGAGCTCTCATAGGTTTGGTGTGGTCATGAGGACGTGGACTCAGTTAATGAAAGGTCACTGCAGTTTGGCTTGGTCTGTTATTCCATTTAATCTCCAGGTGAAGACATTCCTGCAGGACCCACTGGTATCTTACTGGTATCAAAGAGGTGGGCAGACTGAGGTGCTGAGCTGTTGTACAGCCTCCTTCCCTCACGCTAATATACTTTAAGTATAATTAGGCTGTGGTAAATTGAGAAGGGCTTTCTGCAACCTGGAAGGGGCTGCTTTCTGAATCGCTGCCCTTTGGGACTGACCCTGTGATGGGCACCAGATCTCCCAGTCACTTGTGCTCTCAGATGGGAGTTTTTATAGAGTACTTCTGCAGAGTGGTGGGGACTCCAGGACCTTCTTAACAAGTGCTCAGCCTACACAAGTGTGCGAGGGGGTTATTTGATGTAAATACTGATTTGTGTACTCAAGGTAGTGTTATGCAAAGCTAATCCCAGATTAGAGCCTTCCCAGGCAGGCAGGATGCAACTGGTTCTGCTGGCTGTGGTCGTGGAGGCTGTGTGTAGGTAGCAGCACAGCTGGGAACTGCAGAGATGGGTGAGTTTTGTGTGGCAGTGGTACTGAGTGCATTGCAGAGGGAGTACTGTGCACGGCTGAGACCTTCATGTCCAACACAGAAAGAGTTGGTATTGCAGTGAATTGGTTTGCTTGAAATGGAATGAAGCTGAATGCAGAGAACAAACTGAGGCTTCAGTTTTGAAGGCTGGATTTGCACAAGGAAAAAGGTGAGCTTCACAATGAGCAATGTGTGACTTCCACTGATGGTTTGAGTAAAATTTTGGGGTGTTTGTTACCTTTAAAAATGTGACTGCAGTTCCCTAACCTGGAACTCTCCTGCATGGTGCCCCAGGAGCAGCAGCACTCTGTGCAGCTGGTAGCTGTGGATGCCCACTTCATTAATTCTGTTCACAGAAGGAGCTTTCTGTGTGCAATATGTGCACATCTGATATGATATGTGTGTACGTGGATATGATATATGTGCATAAATACATCCCCTTATGCATATACAAAGCAACACCCCCGTGTAAGTGCCACCACTAGAAATTGAATGCTCCACAGTCTGCAGGGATCTGGTGCTCTGATGAAAGCAGGAGGTGGCTCAGCATACGATCCATATGTCACTGCAGCAAGTGATCTGTGCCCCGCAGTGAGGTTATGCTGACTCCAGCCACTCTCTGGGGTGAAGGAATTTTGCATTTGTCTGCTGTTGAACGGGTGGCTGCAGAGCTCCTGCTGTTCCACCTCAGTTCTCTGCTGCCCTGAGCTCCTTGGGGAGCCTTGCAGTGCTGGGCCCAGAAGCTGCAGTTTAAATGGGAGTCAAGGTCTCACTGCTATTTAGCAAACCTGAAGTGCTGCTTTGGCTCTGAAGACCTGTGTAAATGAAAGGAGAAATATTTTTTTGCCATAAAATTTTAATTTCCTGCACTGAGCAGTTTTATAAAACCTGTCATTTTAATATCGCGCTGTTTCCCAACAAAAGCAGCGTATCAAAGCCTGTAAATCAAGCTTCCTTGCAGTGAGAATTGTAATGCAAACGAGTTGCCTTAGCTTTGTGGGACTCTATTCTCCAAAATGAAATTCCAGAGGCTGGTTTAAGATTCAAAGGAGGATGTTTAATGCCGTGGCTCTGGCTGCTGCTTGCGTTCAGTTGCACAAGCATTGTCAAATGTGCAGAATGAAAGCAGCTCTTGCAATGTTCTGTTTTATGCTGGCTTCCAGTTGCTGTGCTATTTCCTTTCCTGGATAAGGAAAACCACAATGCTTCTTGTGAAACTTTAAGGCTGATCTCATCAGAAGAGAGGCTGAACTTGCAGAGAACATTGGCTTTTCCGAAAGCTTTCCATCAGGCAATGCAGAGCTTTTCTTTTCTGCTTTAAAGATATTAGACTGTATGACGTGAGATGCAACTCTGGACCTTAGTTACCATGTTGAGGGGTTCTTTTTTTAATCTGGGAGCATTTTGAGATCTGCTTGCATGTTACCTGGAGGCTTACCCACAGAATAGATGCTCTCTAATATGAGAGTCAAACCCTGAGCTTTGCTTTGGGAATGAATGGGAACTCATGCAATACTCTGCTCCTCCTGGACCACCAGCAGTGGGCTGGTGGGTGGAAGGGCTGTTTCACAAGCTTTTGTTCAGTCACAGAAATGAGGGAGTTTTGTCATTTAAGTGCAAATATTCGGATTTCTGTAGGTGGAAATATTTTCAACTTTGTCATTTGTGGGAGGGGAAACACTTTCTGCTTTTTCATGATGGAATGTGGGATAACTGTGGTTTGGGGAGCTGCTGGGTGTTTGCATGCATCCTTTGACTACTGAGTAAACAGAGTCTTTGTAACCTGCAGTGGAGACATGATGCTCTTTGCTTTTGTTCTGTTAGATCCCTGCACGTGAGTGATCTATGAAATGGCAGAGAATGGAACAGATTGTGACCAGAGACGCATAGGAATGAGCAAAGAACAGCACAATGGAAACTTCACAGGTAGGTAGGAAATGTCTTCATGTTTTCAGCTGGTCAGCTTGGTGTGTGAGTGACCAGCACAGGGTTTGAAAGGAATTTATGTTGGTATGCTTTATGCCCAGATAATGCAAAAGGAGACACCTGAATCAGTACTGGAAACTTCAATCTGAAATCTGGAGAACTTATGTAATGTAAAGCCACAGAATGGTTTCATGCTATCTGCTGCCATTCAGCTTCTCTCTTATAGACTTCTCCTTCCAGTGTTCTCACTCTGTAGCTCGTATGCATGTGATCCTCTAACGCTTGTAGGGGCTGCAAGCTAAAAACTTGAGTTGGTATGGGTAATAAAATCTGTTTTGCTCTGGGAGAAATCCAGTTTTCAGTCTCCCACTTTCTAGTTTTTCTGTTGACAACTTCACTGTAATTCATCATTTTCAAGTGTACGTCACTGGCAAAATAGTTAACAGCTTCATCTCCTGCCTTGCCTCTGTTTTTCTTACTGGTATGTCTGAAATCAGCTTGGATTGCTGTTTAGAATTTGTGAAAAGTAACCTGGGAACATTTAATGAAGACCGTTGTGTCACTGAATGCTCTGTGTGATGTGGAGATGGTTATCATCTCGGTTTGTTTCCTGTCTGTCTTGAATGTGCCAGTTCCATATTTAATTACGTTTTGTAATCAAGTGATTCCTCAAGTTGTACACAGGCTTACACCACTCTGCAGTCTCTTACAGCATTTACTAAAATCATAAAAAGTTACAAAAAAACCCAGGGCTGAAGCATTTTTATTAGACATATTAAGTGGGGAAAAAGTGGGGAACAGAACTTCTTGAGCAAGGAATGAGGTGAGGTTGAAAGAGAAGTGTGTGTTTGTGTGTATGGAGCAAACCAAAGCCTTCCTGGGGAATGTAGGTGTCCAGTACTTGCTGCTGTGGGGTTCCTGTTAGTTCATCTAGAGCAACAGGCACTTACAGCTGAAGAGCACAGCTGAGGAAAATGAGATGGGCACTGTGACTGAGGTACAGTTGGTGTCACAGTGGTACAGGGCGCTGCAATGTAACCAAATTACTGTGGTTAGAAGCAACGAAATGTGTTGTGTCAGTTTAAGAGAAGGGCTGTGGTGTATGAGTGAGCCCTTCTCACAGGATCACAAGGGCACTTCCCGTCTGGCAGGCTCCTTTTGGAGAAGCTGAACAGTGTGGCAAGGCTTAACATAGCCCAGGGATTCTTACTGGGAGGACAGATGCTGTTATCCAGTTACACGGTGACTGGGGTGTGTAGAGAGCACATGTAATTCAATCTGCTTCGATTGGAGCAGTCTGAGAATAACTTTGGAAGAGAACCAAATTCGAAAGTTCAGAGTGAAATGTGGTCTCTGCAGTGGGCAATAGAGATGCCTTTGGCCTGGTGTATTAGCTGATTGGAAACTAATGGTGCATAAATGCTAATACATTTAACAGACTTCTTGCACCCTGGGCCCATTCTTGAATGGTTGTCAGCTACATGGAGGAAAAAAAAAACACAACATCTCTGTGCTGGAGGACGTGTGATTTCTTATGGCTTTGGAGCAAATGCTTTGTGATCAGTGAAGATGATGAGTGGAGCTCATGTTCACTCCCTAACAAAACAAATAATTATCAGTATAAATTTGGAATCTGAACTGTCAACCTGTGCTTTCATATTTCTGTTGCTTTTCATTTGCAGATTCCTCTTTGTTGAGTGAACGGAAGCGAAGGGACCGAGAAGAGAGGCTGAATATTGTCCTCTGGAGACAACCACTTGTTACCTTGCAGTATTTTTTCCTGGAAACTCTAATAAACTTGAAGGAATGGACCATAAAGTAAAGATAATTTCTTTAACTTCTTCTAAGCATTCTGGGGAAACCCATGCTGTGATTCAGTAGGTCACTCTGACATCTCACTTTCCCTGATGATTCATAGCTTTAAAATTCTTTTTCCAGAAAACATTTATTTTTGTCCCTTAAAGGTGGCCACTGGAACATGCCACACTTCCAGCTGCATACTCAGACCTTCTGCCTAAATGACATAAGTGTGCATATGGTCGGGTCTCAATGGAAGATAATTGCAAACTTCCTTCCTGAGAGTTGAATATTTCCATTAGAAAGAATGGGACAGTGTTTAGGGATCCTGAAGGCAAGAGATGTTGTAGTTAGATTGCAGTGTTAAGCACTGATCTTTCAATGTATGTGTTAGTATCACTTTATGATCTTTGAGTAATTTAGCTAGGGCAAGGTTCAGGATTACGTGGAATTTGTGTTGATGTTTGTTTATGGTGCTGCAAGGAGGACTTTGCTTCTAAGCTGTGTGATCCCTTTCATAGCAGGAAATTACTTATTAAAGCACTTCTCAGCATCATTTACACCCTGCATGGAATGGGCTTTTATTCTAGTTGTAACTGCTAATTGCATATTTCCAGCATCTTCTGCTAATGCTCCTTTGCAGAGAGCTGAGATTGGTGATAATGGGCTTTGTCCATTGACTCTGCTGGGGTAGGTTTGATGTGCTGACACACAAGTTCAGTTAATGGAAAACAGAAGTTTGTATCTTCATCTTCTGCAATGAAAAATAGCAGATTTACTTAGGCTTAATCCCTTTTTGCACTCCCCAAAAGAATCTATTCCCTAAAGCCCAATTATTTTACATTCTTTCAGCTACCACTGGAAACTGTTTCTTTGAGCAGTCCTTTCCCACATCTTGCCTTAGCTGTTTCAAACAATCTCCAACTGTAAGAGAAATAGAATGTGAGGTGTTATTTTAAGCTATTTCCCAGCTGTCTAGATATTGCATTTTATTACAGATGTGCTGTGCAATTCAGGATGCAAGCACTATCTATGTTACGTACCACTACCCAACACAAAACTACACAACCACAGCTGTGTTGTGTAGCATGACCATATAATTGCAGAAAATAACAGACTGTACCATGAGCTGTGAAGGTGACCTCAAATTGAATCTTAATGGTTTCCTGTGTTCCACTTGAGTAAATTGCTATTTAAATGATGACAATCTCTTGAAAATCTAATTCTTGTAGTGATATGAACAGCTACTTTTTTTCAGCTTGCTAGATGTTGAAACATTTCTGAACGTATTTTTTTATTACACCTCTTGTATTTCTACATATTTGTCTTCTATCTAAATTGGTAACTTATGGTTATAGTTTGCTATGTCTGTGATTGTATAGCATTAGATGACAGAAGATAATAAACGTGGCCACACAGTTAAGGAATTTGCATCAAGCAGGATTGTTGCAACGTTATAAAATCAGTCATGCAAAAGTAGCTGGCTGTCAAATTACATAGAAAAACACTTTTCCCCCTTACCTGCAGTAGCTTGCTGATACTTCATAGTCAGTTAAAACATATTAAACTTTGAGCTGACACAAGATAGGTTCTCTTCAACACATCAAGAGAACCAGAGCAGTGTGTAGATTTTTGCTGTGGCTTTGCCCACCAGCACGTGGATTGAAATGAGCCCTTCTGTTACCCACTCACATCCCCTCCCCAGGGCCAGTGCCTGCTTTGTACTTTGCTTGATCATGAATGCTGCCCTGGGTATGAAACGCTCTTGTTGAAGCTGAGCATTTGATGTTTAGGTTGTGTTTGCTTCCAGACAGCAACCTTGTTTTTCTTTATTTAAAAACAAAACAGTGAGGTAGAGATTTTTCATAAGAACAAAGGCTCCCCAGATATTTTTGGGAAGGTTTGTGTTTTTATAATAGCAGATTTCAGCTGCCATTGTGCCTACTGACTGCATCCACGCAATCCCACTCCACAAAATAAGTTACTTTTAAATGACTGCAAAGTTATGAAAAGCTCTAACTGCTATTTGTCTTTTAAGATTGTGGCATCGGCGAAGTATCCTGGTGTCTTTTTTACTGATGCTTGCAGTGCTTACAGCTACGTATTATGTTGAAGGAAGACATCAACAGGTACGGCGTTCTCAACTGAATAATGCTTGTACCTGTGCTAAACTAGATGTACTGGGAATTGAATGGGGTCTTGTGAGATTGTAACATGTCTTTTGAACCCCTGTTTGCTTAAGGTTTGTTGTTGGTCATCACTCCCCTTGTATTGAGTGTGGGTGTGTTGTGTTTGAAAGATGGGGGAGGATCAGCTGTATCATGTCATCTATTCTGTTGCATATGTAGGTGTTCCATTTCTCTTCTATTCTTGACTGAGTAAGCACATCTCTGATGCTGCAGCACTCCTTCGCTTTAGTTGTGAACAAGTTTTCAATAGTGGTGTGAGCTCTGGGGAAAATGTTGATCTGAGTCATAGCAGAACTTCATGGATTTCCAAGAAATGTTTCTTTTGCTATGGAAGGGTGTCCTGACCAACCAGGGTAGGCGTAGATGTCAACATAAAATGGCTTCATGGCTCAGATCCCTATCTCTGTTGTATCTTATGTGCCTATTGTCTTAAAATGGCTGTTTTAAAAACTTAGTTGTTTGGGATTACGTGATAATTAATGCTTTTGCATCACTTGAAGTGCAGGCACTTGCCCCAAGCATAAAGAGATGATGTCTATTCCTTTCCCTTCTCCATTTCTCCTTGAGTTTCAGATTTTCCCTGGAGGCAGTCCTTGTTAACCCAGCAGGACGTTTCCTTGTGCAGCTGACTCATCTTAGTGCTGTTACTCTGAAAATCAGCATGTTCCCAAACTCAGGGAACTTGCTTACATTCATATTGCTATGGTGTGTTTCTAACTGATGGACACACAGATCTGGAAAAGGAGTCTTGGTCTTCTAGAACAGGTCTTGTAATGCAGTGAAATGATGCTTCAGTTCATAGCATCCTCACTCAATCCCATGCTTGAGCCCTAAGCAGTGACCATTTCTTCTTCCTGATGCCCAAACACCTACTTCATTAAAAAGTCCTGCTTTGGTGCCTTCATCAGCATGAGGAGCAGAGCTGGATGCTCATCACCACTAGATGGCTCTTACAAACTGGTGTTGAGGTGCACTGCCCTGAGGTTGCTGCTGGCCATGTGCTGAGCAGGGCAGTGCCTCCCCGGAGCTCTGCAGGAGGCTGCTGGGAGAAACCTGGCACCTGTGGGACCGGCAAGGCTTGTGCAGCCTGTAATGTCCTCAATTCTTCATTCCTCTCCTTGAAAACTTGTTGATCATAAGGCCTGAAGGCTTTTCTTGTCAGAGTGTTTTTTGTACAAGTCTCTGCTGTAATTGTAGTAAGTTGCAAATGGAAGAACCTGGTTCAGTTATTATCATGCAGACCACCACCTGCATTAGCTTGTAGCTCTAACATTCTCCTCTGAGAGACATCACCTCAATTGTTTCTCTTCTCTTTTGTGATTTCTCTTTCAGTATGTGCGGTACATGGAGAAGAAGTTCTTCTGGTGTGCCTACTGGGTAGGATTGGGCATCCTGTCCTCTGTTGGACTTGGAACAGGTCTTCACACCTTTCTGCTCTATTTGGTAAGTGTATTTTATGCCCCGTGTTTTATCTGAATCATGTATTTCAATTGTGTGGCTTTAAGGTCTTGTGAATAAAGGATCTTCCATAAGTTCCAAATGTCAAGTACTTCTGAAGGAAAAGAAATACTTACTGTAATACTGCAGTGCACTGGTGAGTACTCATTTTGCTCTATGCTGCATAGCCCTGCTGTGTAGCTTGTATGCTGTTAACCCTCACTGTGAAACAGAGTCAAAATCAGCAGTGCTCTATGCTGTTATTTGCTGCTATAAATAAAACATCTTGTAGTGCATGCAGCTCAAACGTTTCCATTAACAATTTTCTGGCACGTTCTTATAGCTTAAAATGATCACTTTTATATCAGAGAGACAAGGAATAGGCAGCTGCTTGGAGGTTCAGTCTGTATTCATTTTGCTGTGATAATAATGGCAAGGAAAATGTTTGCCTACAAAGAGAAAATACTCTGTGTTGTTCTGAAAGTGTATCTGATGTTGTTTATCTCAGCTCAGCTAGGAAAGTTGGGGAAATGTCTGGCTGTGTTTTGCTTTTGGCCATTGGATTAGTTCCTTGTTTATGAAACCACTGTCCTGGATTTAAGAAAAGGATTCATGGCCACAAAATAATTAAAACCAGTTTATGCAACAAATGTCATCTTGTATTTGGGACAATTACAGATGATGTTTACTTTCAGAACTGCTTTAATCATTAACAATAACACAGAAAGCACTACAGGAAACAAGGAACTTGTGTTTTTCCACGCAGTGAAGCAGTGCCTATGAAATCCAGTGGCATCTGTATCAGCTGCATCTGCAGCAGTGTCAGCCTGTCGATGTGGCTTCTCTCCTAAAGGCTGAAAGTACAGGAGAAAGGAAAGTGCTGCGAAACAGAAACGAGTTAATGCACACACAGCTTATAAGCAAGATTTCTTCTAACCAAAGGGATGGCATCCTCTTGGGAGCCATTTGGAGAGTTCATGGTATTGTTCCTAGTTTCAGTTTTTACACAGTTGTGTCAGAAATCTAGTAATTAACTGATGCTTTCCATTGTTTGCAATCTGAAACTGGATTATGTTTTGTTGTACATCGATAGGAAGCAGAATAGGAAGGGCTCCTGTTTTGTACCATGGGCTGCTCCCACATTGCTGTCCTATAAGGAAATCTTTATAAGCCAGCACTTTTTATTTTCTTTTTCTGAAGGAAGGTGGAATGGACTGAGCTTTCTTTCACTCTGTTGTTGGAAATAGGGCTGTTTCCTTAGTTCTGAGTTACTTTCATTCAGTGTCGTAACACATCGCTTGGGTTTTCCTGCGGGGTCCATGAATGTAGTGGCTGTGTTAGGCCACAACCTGCTCTGACATTTAAGTCTCTGTTGGCTTAATTAGCGATTAGCAAGGGTGTTAAGTTCAGAACAAATACACTTCTGGGGATTAAATGCATCTCTGGACGCAGGAGGGTCCTTAATGTGGTGGAACACATGTGGCTGTGTGCCACTAGATGGCAGTGGGAATGTAGGAACACAGGCTGATTGCCCTGACTGCACGTTGCCATTTTAAATACCAGATCTGTTGTCAGTACAGCAGCAGCAATACACATATGTAATACTCTCAGTAATATAGTCCAGTCCTTGATACCCACTGAGCTTGAGGCTACACCTTGTGTGAAAGGGAACAGGAACTTAAGGCAGTTGCTGTCACTTTTACAGGTAAATTATTTCAGGAATCCTGGATTTAACCCTCTGTGAACAAAGCACTTAGGAGCTCCAGCTTTCAAAAGAGTTTTAAAATAATTTACTGTTCTAATTGTGCAACAGGCTCCTCTAAAAGTCGAAATCTAATAGCTGTGGTGAAGTCACTGTATTAACTTTCACATTAATACATATCTTTCCATGTTTCATATACTTTAATTATGTTTCTTGATTATGGCAAACCTCATTCTTCCATTGATTTAAAGAAATTAAAAGTGAAAAAAACAAAAACAAAAAACAACAACAAAAAAAACCCCTCCTGTTTCAGTGCCTGGATTTGCAGGCAGCAGAGAAGAGATTCTGTAAGTGTTTTAAAATTGCTCATAATTAATTGCTCATTTCAAATCTGTGTGTAGGGTGAGATTGTTGGGAATGCAATTACATGCCTGGAGAACAATGCTCTCGGGCCCACCCATGAGCTGCTGGGCTCTTGTTGGTGCTTGCAGCATTGTCTTTGCCATCGAGGGTTGAGGGGTAGGAATTGCAGGCATGTAGGCACCTGTTGGTGCAGTGTGCTGAGTTGCTTCAGCTGTGACACAGGTGCATCTCTTGTAAATATAACCCTACTGGTGCCTGCAGCTCGTTCACAGCACGCTGTCTGTGAGCACAGCCTGGTAACTGGGCATTTCACTAGTTGTGCAATAGATGCAATACGTGAGTGACTCTGTTTGCTTTCCTGGCCCTGTGAGCTTTTTTCCAGTGCTGAGAACTATCATTTATCTGGATTCTTCAGAGCATCTACGCCAGCCGCTTTGTTGTAGGAGAGATCCGGGGTGAAGGTTAGGAAACAACGGGTTGGCTTAAAGCAGAGCCTGCAATCCTGAGCAGCCTCTGGGGGCACAGCACTGCCCCCAGTGCTGTCAGCTCACATCTGCTTCTGATTTTGTTGGTCACCAGAACGCTCTTGCTGAATGCATCTTGGTCTGAGAGGGAAAGGTGGGTTTTGGCAATAAAAAGCCTGCGATCAAACTGGAATTTCTGCAATTCAAGGACTTGCTATATATAATTAGAGGATCTTAATGTTATCTGCTGCGTTGGTTCCCAGCTCAGTGCTGTCTGCTCGGTTGTAGCCAGCAGTAAGTGTAAAATTCAACATAGCTTTTGAGAAAGGATCCCCCAGCTGCAGCTGGCACCGAGCACAGGGCTGGCACAGAGCAGGTTTCAGCACAGCAGTGTGAAAACCGGCTGCTCTTCCAAGAATCCTCTTTATTCTGACACATTCAAAACAAGTCTGCTGGCTTTTATTCCCAAAGCCCATTAAAGTCATTTCAGGATTCTTTAAAAACACTTTAAAAATAGTAATCACGATGTGGTGCTGTAGGAAATAAAGCTATTAGGATTAATGACTCCAAGGGTTTAGCAGCATACAGGGCTGTCGTTTCTGGGGCAGAGTTTAGACTCGATATGTCTGTTCTTATATTGCTGGTATATTAAAAGACAGATGGCATGAATAGCTTAATTGCTGGGAGGTGACTGCTCAGGAATTGCTCGTGCTTGTGGACTGAAGGAGCAGGCAGTGCTGGTGGGGTGCTGGGCTGGAGCTGCCCTCTACCATCTTCGTATTGCTGACTTGGTTTCAGTTCAGCTCTGGCAATGGATTGCAGATGATGTGATCGAGGGAAAGGAGATCAGCTTAGAATTCATGCCCATCAGAAAGCCTCGTGCGAGAGCCAGCTGATACATGTCCCTTCTGTATATATGCTGTGTTACGATCTGTAGTGCTGGGGGATGAATGGGAGCGAATTCCTTACAGGTCAGAAGTGCAGCGCGAGTTCTGGCTGTCTGCAATTGTTTGTGTTTTTGTTTTTTTAAATCCCTATCTCTGCTCTCTTGCTGATAGAGCCAAGTGGAGCAACTGCCGGAGAGCTCTGCTCGGTGGCTGGGCTGCAGGGCAACACAAACAGGAAATGTGAGGTACAATAGGAATGCTTTGTGCACGGAGGTCAGAAAAGAGCTGGGATTTTTTCAAATATGTGGGTTTGTCACCTAATTCTTTCTCGGGTGTTTTGCAGCAGAGAGAAGGAGCGTGGCAATAACTTCAGGCCTTGAGAAAGGACTGAAAACTGCCTTTCAAGACAAGCACGTTGCAAAGACAGTGCCTTCATTGACTGGGCTGACTTTAGAGAGCCCACTGGGGTTTATCTGGGCTGGAGGGTTCAACATCTTGCTTTTGTTGTGAATTGGTTCCAGGGCTTGGCTGTGGCCAGAGGTCGCATTTTGGCCTCCGGAGAGCACAGCAGCACACAGCCAGAGGGAGTCACGTTCTGGCCCTGTGCAAAATGAGCTGAACTCAGAATGGGAGCACTGAAAATCAGACACATCGTGCAATCGTGAGTTTGTTAACTTTTCCCCAAAAAAAAAAAAAAAAACCAAAGCATTGTTGGCGTGAATCATTACGAAACAAATACCCCCACACCCCTCTTTCCTGCCAGGACTACTGAATGCTCTTTAAAATCACATTTGTTTCGGTGAGCCAGGCCCAGGAGCCAAACTTGTAAGGAGACCCGAGGTAAAATCACAGAAGTAGTTCTCAAAAGAAAAGCTTACACAGCAGGGCTCGCTCCAGCATTGTGAAGTACACGTTATAATTTGGAAATCCACAGAATTTATTCTGATTCTTTCCTCTGTTAATTAGTGACTTTAATACAGGAGTATTAAAGTTTTCTGCTTCATAAAGAAATTTGCTCTCTTTTTTGTAGGGGGATCATTCAAAATGATCATGAATAACTTCATGGATAACTCATAGGTGATGTGTTCTGTGTGTAAAGGAAAAAAGCCAGGAGGAGAACCTGAGCTGCCCAACCAGGTGGGGGGAACACAGCCACGTTCCCCCTCTCAGCACTGAGTTATTGTTAAGCGTTCATATCCACTCCTTGCAGCTCTTCAATTCACATCAGTTGGCAAGCCTAAAACAAAGGAAATAAAACCTGGTTTAGTCTAATATCTGTGATCAGGTTACTGCTATTGAGTTAAGGCACTTAAAGGAAAATATGTAGTGGTGCAGAAGACAGAATTCAATTGTAAAGCAAGCTGAAATGGAGCCTGTTTGTGTAGGGCTGGTATGCAACGTATTCTTTCATTTGTTTCCTCCATGCCTTTAAACCTGCTTCCTCCAGCTGTCCTGCACTCTGCACAATGGAACATCCTGGAATACTTGAATCAACACAACTTACAAAATCACTTCTTTGCTTACCATCTCTTGTTGGGAACTGCTGCCTGCAGTTCACATGGGCTCTGTTCTGCTCGAAACTGCAGCATCTGTGTTTGTAATGTGCTGATGAACTGGGAGGGCCCGATGGGTTGAGATGGGCACTACTGCCAGATGAGCTGAGTTGTAACCTGGGTGTCTTCATTGCATTTAAAACATCTGAACTTAAATGTGGTTTTTGCAAGGGGAAAACGTTTCTAGAGTCTGAGTGCTGTGAGTGTACACACTGTTGTTTTACATGTCTAAATACTGATCGATACAGCCAGCACCTCTGTTTTATGTTCTTCTGGATTATGCTGTGAAGATGACAACTGTTGCAGCCCAATCTGGGAGGCCATGACCCCCACCTCCCCTCCAGCCTGGTGCCTGAATGCAGGGGGAAGCTGCTCATCCTGCTGTGAAGGTGACAAAGCCTGACAGGGGGCTTGGGGGAAGGCTGGAAGCAGGAATCTCCCTTCTGCCCCACTATGAGCTGCTGGGCTGCTTGAGTCAGCACCCAAAGCAGGATGACTGCCAGTGCCATGTATGGCCTCCAGTGCTGCTGGAATCACTGCACATCAGGAGCTGGACAGTTTATCTCAAGCTGAAACTGTGGTAGTAAACAGCTAATGGGAAGCTCCTCCAGCTGTGTGAGGTTAGCTCCCTTCCTTTGTCTTTTCAGAAGTCTGCGAAATTTTGATGTCATATTAATGTTTAAACTGTATGAGCCTCTTGGGCAGTTGTAGAGGTCTGAGCTTGCCCCAGGCTGCAGGGTCAGTAAGGCGGTTGGTGCACTGTTCTCTTCCTTTCAGTGGTTGATGGACTTTACCTTTCAGATGCTGACACTTGGTTTTCATTATCTGCTCTTGATTTCCTTGTGGCTGACCCTGGCTGCTGGGAGGTCACATCATGCTTTCTCCTCCTTTGCTCTTGCACTGTCTCTGCGCTGTTGGTTGTTTTTTCTTTCCAAATGAGCAGCCTGAACTTTATGCTTTTCTCATCCCCGCTTCCTTGAGCAGGCTGGAAATAATGATAACAGTGCAAGGCAATCTTTAATTGGAGGCATTAAAGCCAATCATCACTGCTAGTGTCAATTTGAGTAGATGCTGTGATTTATTCCTTAGTAATAATAAGTAGCTGACTAAGGAAGGGCGAGGAAAAAATGTTGACAGATTATTTTTGTCTTCTGTCAGCACCAGAGTATGAACTTGGATTCTTCCAGTTGTGCCTTTTCCTGACGTGGGTCTGTGTGACTGCTCCTATAGAAAGCAGCATGGGCATAGCTTTACGAAGCGTCTGCTTTTCTTGCTACTCCTCAAAGTAGCAACATGGCCCCATTCTGCATTCCGTAGAACCACGTGCCTCCTCCCTTGGTGGTTCATGTTCAGTCATATTCAGAGCTTGTGGCTCATCATTTGGAATTTCCATCAGCTCTGCACCGTGGGGCGAAGCTTGACTGAAGTGGGAATGGAAACTTGCTAACAGACATGTGATTGTAAAGTGAATACAGTGCTTGAAATGCCATGATGGTGTGCTAGAGCCCTGGCTGCCTGATGATACTTGTGTCACCAGATGCTGTAGGTATGGGATACTTCTTCATTCTGAGACCCTTTCTATGTCCTATGCTGCATACCAGACAACACATTAAATCACGAGACGTTTTGATCTCATCACACAGACAGACTGGATCAACATATTTACTGACCACCTCTGGACCCAGTTTTCCTCCTGTAATCACAGAGCAGTTTGCTTTGTGGGCAGCTGTTCGCTGCTCCTGGAGATAAAAAGGTGCTGTAAGATGATGTTGCTTTCTGGAGAGGTGTAGTGACTTCATAGATAAGTATGAGATGAGTCGCAGCCTGAGGCAACGCTTGCAGGATGTTTCCCATGAGAAGCAAGCTTTTGCTTTTCTGATTTTTCTTAATCAAATATAGAATGACATGTTTCCCCCCACTGTGGAAGGGCTGAGTCTTGAGGCTGGTATGAAAAGCTCCATATCCATGAAGAAAAGCAGATTTTTGGTGCATTAAGTTCAGCAATGAGTTCATGGTAATATTTTTCTTGCTGGCAGACGTATCGCTTTTCTAATATTTCTAAATTAGAATGAGTCTAAAATTATGTCTTCTCCGAATACAAAAGGTTAAAATTAGATGCTATTCTTGTGCTTGCAGCACTCGAGCAGGATGGCTGTTGTGTGCAGGGACACGTGAGAGGACTGCCTTTGAGATGCAGTTGTTTGCAGCTATGGTTTTATTCACAGTCTGGATGCACGGTGATTAATAACATGAAAATGTGATTCACTCTTAATTGGATATGCAGTCCCCTCTCCTCCTGGTAAAGACTTCTCTGTTGTAAATAAAATGAACATCAGTGTGTTTTTAGAGATCTGGCCTTGCAGAGGTGAATTTCCAAGTGTGATTTATAGATTTTTTTTTTTTTAAAGACTACTTTCTAGACATTCCATAACAATTTTGAAATAACTTGTTTCTAAGGATTAGCAGCATCTATTCTAACTGGGGTGACTTCAGTCACTAAACTTCCAAATTCTCTGAAGGCTGTGAGTTCAGGAGTTCAAGGTTGCCTTCTCTAAGAGTCGTGCAAATAGGGATTTCCACCCGTTCCCCAGATTACTATTACTAAAGCATAGATTTATGTTGAGTTGCTCTTGGTGACCAGCTCTTGTCCTGTTTGATTTTAAATGGCACAGATATTTCTAACAAATTGCATTCCAGCCTGACCACAGGCTCCTGCTGGTCGTCAGCAGTGGCAAGCAAATGCTTCTAGCTCGAGTCAGCAGAACGTTTCTCAATTTCTCCTGCGTTGGCCCTTGTGCCTCCTGCAATGAGGAAAAAAAAAAAACTTCATTGGAAGAGGGTGAGGAAAAGACAGTTGTGTTCAGGATCTTACATGCCTTGAATTTCTGTGACTGTTCCTGGTTTGGCAAGCAGCACGTCTACTGAGTCGGCTGGTTTAAGTGTTTGTTGTCTGGTATGAGGGTTTGAAGTAGTTTTATGGAGCTATTTTTAAAGGTAGAGTTGCAGAGGAGATGTCTTTGAGGTTTTCCTAAAGCATTGAAAGAGGTAAACCTCAAAGTATGTGCAGAGGGGGAGAAGGTGGGAAAGGATTGCTTGGAGAGAGGGTTAAAAAACAGTGTGAAAATGAGTCCTTCTGACTTGAAGAAGCACAAAGTGTGCAGCTGAGTGCCTATTTCCTGGGATTTCCCAAAGGTGGCACCTGGAGTCAGCTCCCCATCCTCTTAAAGCAGAGTTAAAACAGCCCTACTGCTGCCTACAAAGCAAAATGGTGCCTGTTCTGCAACATGCAGACCCCCCCCTGCAGCCACGGCCCTGGTCAGCCAGCCATTGTTTTGGGAGGTGCTTGGTAACCGGGCTCTGTGGAAGTGTTGTGCTCTGTGTGAGCTCTCAAAGCAGCACTTGAACAAAAGCAGATGTGGGGGGTGATGCGTGAGGATGCCGAGCTGCAAGCTGCTGGCCCTTTGACTAGCAGGACAGCTGGGCTGCACTGCAAGGACACGGGATTGTTCTGCTGTCCTTTGGCTCTGCCTGAATTCTAAGACCCCACGCTTCGTCGCTGTAAATGAACTGTTTATGCTTTATTTCTTATTCCAGTTAAAATGTGGTTTCAGTGGGTTCCATAACTCCGACTTCTTTCCATTATAGAATTGTTCACATTGCAGCAGAAGAATTGTGTTCAATTGGTGTAGTCTTCAGGTGGCTCGTTGGCCATTTACAGCAGCTTTGCAAATGCCTTTCTTTTTTTTCCCACTGGTAGATGTTTCCTTTTGCAGATATCTGTTGGTTGAGCTCTTAACAGGAGGTGATGCTTTGGGACTGCTGGGCCATTCTGAGGATGGTAACCCCATTGGGAGAAGCAGCTCATGGCAAGGAGCTCCCAGAGAAGGCATTTTGTCTTTGCATCCTCTTGGGAGCACAGAGCTTTCTTTACACCACAGTGTGCAGTTTGAGAAGAAACGCTGGCAGTGTTCTGAGTGAAAGCTTGCAAAGAGGATGGGGGAGCTTCGTTACAGCACGGATGATATTTTACTACTGTAAAACTGAAAGTAACAGCCTGCCATCACAGCTGGCTGTAGCTGCACCGTAGTGTGGTTGACCTGCCAAATTTTGTGGAACCGAAAATCATACTTCTTGATTCACACACCGTATCGCCCTGCCTCGGCAGCAAGCTTGTGCTTAATCTCAAGGGAACATAGGAAATGGTCATTTAAACTCAAGTGCGTGGGGATTTCCTCCATGCAAATTTCATGTTCAAGAGACTTCCACTGCCAATTTCTGCAGGTAAAACCCGTGAGTTAAGGAAGATGGCTTAAGAGATCTTTCTCCGTCCCAGGTTGGCTGTCAGACTGGGGAGGGGAAGCAGGGGGTTTAACTCAATTCTGTGAGCTTTAGAACATGGTGGAGGAAAGTTACCAGGTTTGCCATGAATGTACTTTGTGATTTGAGGAGAGTTTCAATCTTTGCCCCTGTCCTCCATGAGTAAAACAGAAATGCACTATTTGTTTAGGTCTGAAATTGCTGGGATGGGGGGGGATCTTGCAGCTGTTAGCAAAAAGGAGTCCATTGTCAGTGTGACTTCTCACAGTGTCTCTGGTACATCTTACAAGTCACTTGTTCGTTCTTCCTTCCATATTGAAATCACTACTTGTGTATCAAGTTCTGGATCTCTTCTTTCTTATTTTACTTCAGTGAACTTCAGAATTTGTATCTCATTGCCATGAAATAAGTTGCTGTGTGGATGTGGCTGTCTAGGTGTTCTGCTCTCTTCCTTGAGGCCTGAAATGCTGGCATGAGTGAACCCAACTAAAATCACCTGCCCTAAGTCTAGGAAAGGCACTGAGGCTTCACCTTTAGTGCTAGGCTGCAGCATCTCACCCTTTCATGTGCAAATGAAGACTGTAAGATTCCCATACCTCAGGTGCTGCATTTCAAAATGAGCTTTGGGAGCCTCAAAAGGGGAAATAGCAGTGTTGGGTTCTATCATACTTTCTCCTTTCCTCATTATTTTACAAGAAATCTGGCTTTGGGAGGTATTAGGCTCCCTTATTGGTCTAATAGACCTCATTTAAAGGGTTTCTCTTCTACACCACCTAATGCTGGGTTCGGAGTATGGAATGTAGCTGTAGGATTGTCTCTTGACTTCTTGTCTATTAAAATAACAGCAGTTCTTTAAGGTTGAAGCAGTTGAATTCTTCAGTCAACACTGATGTTCGTTTTTGGTGGTTTGCCCCAGAAATCCTTCAGTTTAAGGTGGAAAGCAGGAGAAATCCATTTATATGGCATTTAAATAACACCACAGTTTTGATTTACATTTCAGGCTACTTTTAGCAAACAGCAGTGAGGTCACTTTCTGGTACATGCAGAAACAAGGCACGAGTTAAAGCCACAGATCTTTGGAGAAAGTTCTAAAAGTTGTGAAGCTCCAGTGGAAGATGTGATAGGCTCTTGTTCAAAAAAAAACTTAACATAGGATTTAAATGCTTTCATCCTCTAAAAACAAGAGTAGGGAGAACACCTGCTCCAATAAAGCTGCTGGCTTTAAATGTCTTAATGAGACCATTTAAAAGTTTTGAAAATGTTCCTGTTTTAAGAAGTAAGGATTCTTTCTTTGCCTTGGCAGCACTGTCGTGCTGTCCAATGCCATGGCAGAAACTGAAAGACTCCTTAACATTTTTATTTGATAAGGAAGAATTTTTTGAAAAAGTATTAATAGTTCAGGTGGCACTTGAGGTGGTTTTAGAAAAATTCTGTGTTATTTAAATCATTAATGGCCTAAGTGAGAATAAGTTTTAGCCTACGTTCTTTGCATCAGAGACAAATGGGTAAATGCAGGTTTTTTTCTTTTAATCTTTATTACAACTCACATGAAATGCATTTGAAATTATGTTTTTCCAGGGTCCACACATAGCATCAGTTACTCTTGCTGCCTATGAATGTAACTCTGTTAATTTTCCTGAGCCTCCGTACCCGGATCAGATCATCTGCCCTGATGAGGAGGTGAGCGGCGGATCCATCTCTCTGTGGGCGATCATCTCAAAAGTCAGGCTGGAGGCCTGCATGTGGGTAAGGCTTGCTTTAATCTACACACCTGATTTCTCGTTCAGCAACACTCAGCAATTGCTTACTTGAGCCAAATGATGATGGCTTAACGCTGCTGCTCTTACATCTGTGGTACAAAGAGCTGCTTTCCTGATCAACCTTCTCTGCACTGGCTGTGTACTACTGATCCCCTGTAGTATTAATCTTGAAGTTCTGGAAGGACTGACTTATGAACTGCAGTGTTACACTGCATGCAGTTAAGCATTAAACTTCAAAAGATTGGAATTGATATCTTCAGGGAAGTTGCAGATATCCTTATAGAGGATTCAGGCCCTGATACTACAGCTGAGGTGTTTATTCTGGCTTCCATCAATGAATCAGATTAAATACAGTGCTATGTTAAGTGTTTTTGTATATTATTTCCTTTTCACTGCCTGTTTCCATCAGGGCAAACTCTTCACTTCAAACAGGAAAAGCAGGTTGGCTTCTAAATGAATCAGGAAATGCTGTCGTTGGAACTTCCTTTCTGTTTCTTTTATTCCCTCTACAGTTTTTGTATAGTTTGCTTTTTGGATGACTTTGATCAGTCGGTGTCTGTTTCATTCTGGATAGGTGACTTTAAATCCCAGTTTACACAGATGTGTCTGCTGAGAACTGTATGCCAATTCACTTTGCTGCTGGATTCCTCTTCTGAGTGACCGTTTAATTCTTAAATTAAATGTCAAATTCAAATGTACAGAGAGGAAATCCTGAAAACAAATAGCATTTGCTGTCTGTCCTCAAGTTCCCAAATACCTCCTCTTGGTATGAAAAGGTATCTTAAAGCAACTTTGGTCGCCACAGCTTTTGAAATGATCAGCAGCTCCACTGCCTGCAGGAATGAGGTTCAGGCTGTGCACATCATGGACCCAAGTCATGTCAGACAAAGTAATGTACAGCTCACAGTGTTCATGTGGAGCAATGTACAAATTCCATTGTGATTTTAGTAATGGAAAAAGTGGACTTGGAGCCCTCTCGAGAAGCAAAGTATATCTTAATTTTCAGTCTTTCTAACAGGAGGACAGATTTCCCTGAATGCTTGATGAGTGGCTGGAGGTACAAGTACTTATAAGACCATAAATATAAGCTTTTTTTCTCTTTTTTTTGCTGCTGCTCTGCCTCTGCTCGAGTTTGTTTAATGCAGACAAAAATGGCATTTATAATCGTGTTTCTAGGGTTGCAAAATACAAACGCAACTAAGGGTAAACACGCATTGCTTAATCTTCAGCATCTAGAATAATTGAACAATGATGAGAATTAAGCTCAGAAATGAATTAATGGCACTGCAAGCATTGAAAGCTTGTGTCCTTCAGAGGAGAACAAGCAGTACCTCCAGTCTTTTGTGAGAGCAGCATTTCTTGGTTCAGGCTGTGGAAAGGAGAAAGGCGTTGGAGCAAACCATCCCCCTCCCCTCCTTCCCTTCTCACTTTGGAGTTCCCTGACCACCACCTTTCTGCTGACCTCTGTCTCCACTCACTTTTCCCTCAGGAGCATCCCTGTCTCTCAGTGGTGTCTGGTGTAATGTTATGCTTTCTTGGAATGTTTCATGAATACATAAACATCGCTTGCTAATTTCCTGTAAGCCAGATCACGTTGGCGACTGCTGCTGCTTCTTCCAGTGTGTTTCTTTTGTCCTAATTCCAGTTCATGTTTTATGGAAGCTGTTGAAGAAACTTACTCTGGGTTCTGTTGTATCTAAACCAGATCCCACTGAAATGGAAAGTAACAGCAGCCTCCAGAAAACAAAGCAAGATGAGCTTTTACAACTCAGAACCTTACTAAAAATTCTTGATTTGAATTCATTTTCAGCTTGGAAGTGAAATGGGAAATAGTCAGTGTAATTCCTCATTGAATTTCATTGATTGAACTCTTTTTTTTTTTTTTTAATGGAAGTGGGAACTTCCAATTGGATGTCAAATCTGAATGTATCAGTGGATAAATGCAAAAGCAAAGCAGTGATTGGATGTGTGCAGATGTGCTCCTTGCACAGCACATGGAGCTCTGTGAGGAAGAGGTGCAATAGCACTGCCAGCTTCTTTCCTTCAGCCTTGTAAAGTGAAACGCTGTCGAAAGGCTGCAGAGTGAGAGCTGGCTGATCTCCCTGATTGTTTGGAAGGAGACAGGAGAGGGGTAAGAATATAAGATTTCATGTAAAATGTTGAAAGCAGGACGGTCCCACCGGGGCATTCTGCAGAGCTCTGCCTGTAAAGCTGCCCAGGCTGAGCATCCTGCAAGGCCTGAGTGCAGGGATTGCAGAAGGGATTGGGTTCAGATCACAAAAACATCAGCATTTGTTCCAGCCAACCTAAACCAGGTACAGCTTTTTCCAGAGATTAAAATCATTACTGCTCCCCTGCACGTCAGTGATTCTCATTTCTGTTGATAATGAGTGTTGCTGGAATTAAATACCACCGTATCTAAGGAATTATTAGGTGAAATGGAAATGATGGTTTTAAAAATCACTATAAAAATTGGCTCCACCAGTCCTGGCCTGCAGAAAGACTCCCCAAAACAATCTGCTAGGTGTATGCCAGTTTTCACAGCCTGCTATCCCACGGGGACAAGGAATTCAATAGTGCCCTACATTTTTAATGTGCTGCAGCTTTCTTTTTTTCTTCTTTTTTCTTTCTTTTTTTTTCTTTTTTTTTACAAGAAAGGAGAGGAAAGAATAAAAACATTTAATTGCTGGGGATTAGCAGAACAGGCAGCCTGTGTCCTGACTGGGACAAAATCAGTTTGAACAACTCTTTCTAGTGGAGTCATTTCCCCATTTCCTTTTCTGAATATACTGTGTAAAAGAATTTTGCTCAGCATCTATTTGCTTTTCCAATTTGCGGCTAGCAGAACTTGCATTCAGTGTTAAACAGAGAGCTAATGTTACAGAAAGCAGTTAAATAGTTACTGGGTTGTATCCTTAATTGCTTGCTTTATTTTTTTTTTCCTTAAACATACTTAGGGAACCTATCTTTGGTAGTCCTGAAATCATATGATATTGCTGCAACTCGGAGATGTTTTGTAATGGGCATGTGACTGATCCACTTTAATGAAAGTTCACGTCCAGTACACGCATGCAAACCTCTTCCTCAGCTAGCAGAACAAAGCCAAGGCGAATTGGCAGAGCCTGGAGGAGCAATGTGACTTTTTGTTCTTGCATCACCCTGAGAACATAACCTCAAGTGAATTTTTCTGAACCATCCTTGCTACTGTGTGCAGGCTGATCTCCCCCCTGTGCCAGCAGCAGGCAGATGAATCAAGTTCAGCTTGTTGCACCCGTTTGAGTTTTTCTGCTGTGGAAGATGAGGCATAAACGTGTGATGTTGTGCTTAAAGGGAGACCTTAGCAGCTGGGGTAATTGCAGGGAACAGTGGGATGGAAAGCCACAACCTGTTGGTTTGGAGTACCCACAGCAGCTGGAATTCTCCCTCACATGCAGCTGCATATAGAGTGGGAACAAAGGAAGTTGAAAGGCTTTGACATAGCTTCAAAGGGATAGAAAAGCATTTGTTACTCCTGACCCTAAGAAAGAAAAGCCATCTGCGTGCAGCTCAGTTTTAGCACTTTTCCAGTGTGCTGCCCGACTATTGTGTGTTACCTGTCCTATATTTAAACTATTCTGAGTTTAATCCAAGTTCCTGTTTCATTAGCCTCTGTTTATCCATATGTTCAGTCTCGGTCGTCTCTCTTTTCTACTCTTTTTCTTTGGTTAAGCTAAAGTTGTATTTACCCTCAAGACTGAAATGAGTCATTTGATGTCTTGAGAAAACAAATATAATTTTCCTGTGGTGAGAAAAGGAACCGTGCTTTCATCTTTGGTTCTCTTGGCTTTCTTTATTCCATCTTAAGGAGAGAGAAATCTGCAGATCGAGCTTTGTTTAACCTTATTTTCCTTGATCATAGCTGTAGTAAAACTTGACCCTGTTTTCTAAAAACACTTGCACGAGGTCTCATGACTTTGTGAACCGTAAGGAAACTGCATGACAGCACAGGGGAGGAGTTCCCAGATCATTCTGCAGGCTGTGCAGGAGCTGTCACGTGCTGGCAAGTGTGCCTGGCTCCGTGCAGGAGGCGAGATGGCCGGGCTGGGTCAGAATGTGGGATGGGGATGGGCTGCAGCACCCCACAGCAGCACACTGCTGGCCCCAGGGCAGGCAGGGCTCACAGCTGTCACCTTGCAGTGTGGTACTCTGCATTGAGAAAAGCTGCATTTCCCTAACATGGGAAAATGGGATCTCAAAGCTGATGGCTTTATATTCAACGTCAGGAAAAAGCTGTCCTGGTGGATGAAAGCAAGCTACTCGAAGGAATTGCTTTCCACAGCTCTGCAGTTATAACATGGCACACGTCTCTGGCTTCTAACGTTTTGAATTGTCTGTGCATATTGCATTTCTCATTTGAGAACAGAAATAAATCTGGATTATTCTTTTCCCAGGGTGCTGGCACAGCCATCGGAGAGCTGCCTCCGTACTTTATGGCGAGGGCGGCCCGACTCTCTGGTGCTGAACCTGATGATGAAGAGTACCAGGAATTTGAGGAGATGCTGGAACATGCAGAGACTGCACAAGTAAGAACAGTGCAAAACAACAGAATTAATAAAACACAGAACTACTAGATGGGAGTAAATAATCATTGCAATGAAATGGGAATAGGCCAAAGATCAGTTGGTGCAAGTACACAAGGGACTTCCCAGGGGTGGAGGGAGATTCTCCATCGGGTAGAGATACTTCTGGGGGTAAGAGATTGAGAATTGAGCTTGTTAAAGCACGTGTGGTAATGCAGCCAAAGCATTTGCTACAAATATTGCATTTATTTACAGTTCCAAAGGCAGCACAGTATGGGTAGAGAGAAAGCAAACTAACAAGTTGGTGACAGAGGAGAGGCTGTAACAACCATGGTTATGGAAAAGCTGTATTTAAAACCTCCCTGGGCCAGGTGACTGTCAGTCAGCTCATCCCTCCCCACATGACCTTGGCTGCTGACAGCCTCATCAGTCAGAGGAAACATATTTTTCCTGATGTGAAAAATGCAGTGAAACTGCTCTGAATCCCTTTATGTTGTTGATCTCGTAATTTGTTCTCTTGAAAGATTAAATACCATTTATGTGATAACATAGTTTGCAACTGATGCTGTACGTCAGTCAGATGTTACAATTCTGCATTCAGGACAGGAGCTTTCATCTTCTTCAGAAGCCATCCACAGCCATTCACTGTTCTGCTAGGGAACTTTCTTGATATAAATAAATGCTTCTCTTCCCCCCTCCTCGATAGTGGATGAAGCTTTTGGAAATACTGAGTGCAATCTAGAACTGCTAACAGTGAACCCTGTGTTTTATGAGAGCCTCCCCCTGCTAAAAAGTTCCATAGGGTTTTCCTGCTATTTCACCAGTAAATTCTTCTGTTTCTTTGAAGATGTAGTGGAAGGGGGGAAAAAAAACTGCTTTGGTCTTTGTTGTGCTGTCAGTCTTTGCTTGGCAAAGTAATCCCCAGCTGTATAAAAAGCACGTCCCATTTAAAGAAAAAACACCAACAGTCAAATGCATGACTTGAGAGCTGAGCTGCTATCTGTGTTTACTGAAACTGTCCCAGCAAATTATATGCACATAAAGCTCTGGGAGCAGCCAGAGCCGTTTCCAGAATGCACAGTGAGATTCTTGGGCAGAACATTTTTGCTAGAGAGTGTTTTATCAGGACAGGCCAAAACGTGGCTGGCTGTACGGACTGCTCTGAGGGAACGGATGGCGTTGTGTCATTCATTAAGGAAAACGGTGCTGTTACTTAACAGTATTTTTGATTTTATTTTCTTGACAATTGAGTTGGGATTGAAACATGTTTTGTGGATGGATAGCCAGAAAAAAAAAATCTTTTTGAACTACACTTGTGGTTTGGTTTCTATAAAATTCTCTTAACATGAGGCTTTGACAGTCTGATTAAATTGTATTACACTTATAAAACTGACAGTTCAGTTTTTTCCACTTAATAACATGACTTCCTTTTGGTTTTTGGCATCGATCGTGTTTTTGCTAGATGTCTGTGGGAGGCAGGCCTGCCTATTCCTATGACCTTGAGTAAATCCCAATTGTTAGCGTAGCTTATCACTATTTGTTCTGTAATTGCAACTCCGTGACCAGTTATAAAGCCTATTTTTAAATAGCTCAATAACAGTCTTTATTACCTGCATCAGCTTGTGCCGTTCTCCAGGTTTAGGTTTTACGCCCGTGAAAGCAGGGAGTGTGACAAGTGTGTCACACCATGGAGGCTGTTTGACGTCAAGTGACAGAAGCCTTCTCTCAGCATAAAGGTCTCACTTCAGCCTGCCTCATTGAAGGGCATGAAATCGGGTGTGTTGGAAGAATAGCCTCCCCCTCTACTTCTGCTGAGTAGAGAATGCCTACAAGGCACAGCCAAACAGCTTGACGTTCTGCCTGCGTGTGTTTTGTTTAGAGCTGCTTGCTGCTGTTTCTCAAGAAACAATGGTAATTTTGAGAACCAGATGAGGATCTTCTATAGTGAGAATAGACCATGAATTGAACATCCAGCCTGACTGATCTTTGAGGGGGGAATGTTCCTGCTAGTTTGGCAGCTTAAAAAACAACCACCAAAAAAAAAAAGGGAGCTTAAAATTTTACACTGTTCATTCCTTTTAGTCCTCCATTCAAAACTGCATGGAGTGAAATATTATTTACTTTACTTTAAAGAGTCTGTTGGGTGATACTGTGTCAATTGTAAATCCAAGTGACCTTTCTCCTTGAGCTGGGTTTTGAGAAAACCCATTATCCTGCAGATGATGTGAGTCTGCCTCATACTTTCCCCATTGCTGTACTTCGGAAAAGCCCCTCATTTTAAAGCACACTCACTTCTCCTTTCCAAGCATCTGTGCATGCTGTAGAACCAGTCCTGTTTGCACACACCGAGCTCCAGAGCTTCTCCTGCCTTGTAGCTGCTCTTGTTGAAATTGAGTGGCTTTGCCCCAGAGAAGGAGTGTGGTTTACAGGCAGGGCTCTTGTTTCTCAGAGCTGCACACAATGCAGAGCCCAGCGTGCTATAGGAGCAGAGCAACTTGCTCTGATTTGTTACTGCTTAGTGTTTTAGAATTATACATGTTTCAAATGGTGTTCAGTTGCTCTGAACTCTCTTCCAGTCAAACTCCAGAGCAGTGGTCATTTTTAGCAGAGCTCTCCTGTGGCAGTGGGGCATCTCCAGCACTGCGTTCAAACCAACCTCTCAATTAGGGGAAGTGAATCTGCTGCTTAGTGCTGGGGCAGCACATTGCTAATCATACAGTGTGAGCAGAGCTCTGTGCAGCCTCGTGGCCACACACCCGAGTGCAGGGCTTTTCCTTTTCTCCTGATTAATGGTTGCTGATTGTGAAGTGCTCTTGTGTTTTCTTGTGCTGAATGCCATAAGCTGGCAGAGGTTTCTGGTGCACATGGAGCTCAGAGCCAGCTGCCCTCGAGGTTCCTGCTGATGGATGCTGCGTGGGCCTTGCTGTGCCACAGCACTCTTTGCTAAGAGGAGAGAAGTACCAATATCTTTGCTATCTATCTAATCCTTAATGACTCCAAGTGTTTGGATTCATTAAGTAGCATATTCTAAAGAACTAATTATTTACACATTAGGCTTTGCTTCTCTGCAAGCCAAATTTCCACGTGAAAATATTTGAGTTGCCTGTGTTACTATCAGCCCCTGCTGCTTGCTGACTTCCCAGGCTGCATCCTGCTTCTGCAAGGATGCAAACTTGACAAAGGGTTAAATCTGCAGAAATGCCTGGATGCAGCAGGACCCCTGGTAAATGACCCAGTGCCATCTGCACACTGGCTGCCCGTTGTTGCTGGGACCTGTTTTTGCCTCCACTGAACCTTTACTGGTTGTGGTTTGTCTGGCCATCACATGACTTCTCTGAAAATTCCCCCTCCCCTCCATTTCCAGTAAACTGTTTGAACAGGAGTGACTCAGACTGAAACCAGCTTCCCTGTAACCACAGGGCTTGTTAAAGAATTTGTCAACGTGGACTCAAGAGGGTTTGTATTAAACTAAGCTGCAACTGCTTCGGTTTGCATTGCGTCAGGAGTTCCACCAAACAACTTCCTGCTCGGAGAGGCGGCTTCTTGTCTGCAAGGAGTTAAAGAGATGAACTTTGTGATAGTGGCAGTTGGACACATGTGAAAGCCATCTCTGCTGCACTGCTGAGAGGTCCCGTGCCTTGAGCTGGATTGCTTTTCCATGTCCTAATGCAGGTCTGTCAGTGCAGGAGCAGAACAAAGTGCGCTCACCACACCCAGCAGTGGTTACTCCAGCACTGTGTTCCGACACGACACTGTGACTTCACTGAAGTGGAATGATTAGGTTCAACTAATCAGCAAAATATTACTTAATTAGCAGTGTAAAGGTGGCCAAATTAAAAAAAAAAACAACGAATCTCTCCCATGATTAAACTAACAATTAATATCTGGTGAGTTCCTGCTTGGGAAAGACTGCTTGGCTGCTGCTGGTTTAAGCAAAAGCTTTGGAGGGTATTCTTTACGAGAAGGAAGAAGTTAAAGCAGACCACAGAGAGCCTTCTATAAAGCAGTTATCATAAAAATGGAAGTGGTAAAGTCATATACAATAACTGGAAAACATTGACTTCTCTTTTTTTTTTTTTTCCCCAGAAAAAACCTGTTGAAACCCAACATCAAATTCTTTACATCATGTTTCTTGCTCGTTCTTTCAATCTCCCCCTTCTCTCATCAGCTTCCTCTGTTAGGTCTGGGCAGCCTGATAGGTGCCACCATAGGTGTCTGCATGCAGATCAATGTGTGCTTTTGTTAATGCACGGATGGAGGTCTCTCCCCTCCTTATCTTAGCCCATAATTAAATGTAAATTCAAAATGAATCAAACTTTGGAGCTTCAGTGGGTCAGTGAAAGCTTTAAATAGGGAAACTGTTGATAGAGGGACCTTCCTCAGGAGGGAGGGAGCAAAGAGTTAATATGTGCACAGGGCTGACAATGGGAGCTGTGAGTAAGAAATGTGTGAGCAACCTCCTTGCTGCATTTCTTTGGACACTGGCAGGAGAAACTGGCAGCCTTGTGCCTGCATTGTTCTGTTCATTTGCACACCTGCTTACAGATAAGGAAAAACCAGCGTTAGCTTTGCTCGTGGTAACCTGGAGATGACTTTTTCATATTCTTCTTTGAGCTTTTCTTTGTGATACCTCTGTTAGCTAAAACTCACAACCTTCTGCCTTCTTTTAGTGTTCAGTGTGAAAGTACATAAATCAGTCAAAGCATTGAAGAAATCAGGATTGCTTTGCAGTATTTTCACTCAGTGTTTGGCTGTTGGCTCAGAGCAATTCTGTAGTGCCAAATAAGTCACACTGCAACAGAAATTGACCTCTTAAGAAAGAATATACCCAAGTTTATTGTAACTCTTCCATACTGCTTGGTCTAGAACTCTTCTGTTTCACTCTTTCAGAGTCATTTGGGCTTTTTCAGCTTTGTGTGCTTCTCCATAGAGGAGGAACAGTTACTACTTGATAAACCTGTGTGGTATGGGTGAGCTTTTGTGGAGAATTTGGATCTTGGGAGAAAAAAATTAAAAAAAAAAAAAGAATTGTTTACAGATCTTCTTGAGAAGAAAGTTGGGCTGTTTTTCTCTCGTGTCTTCACACAGGGCTCTTCTGAAATATTCAGATTAACATAAGAATTTCTACTATTTCATTTCATGGATAAGTAGATACAGTTATTTTTCACTTTGTGTGGACAGATGGGTTGTGTTGCCGTGCTGGAAGTCGCTTCTAAAATATTGTTGGCCCAGAAATATTTTGAAGGAGATAAGGAATAAATGAAAGGTTGAAAAACTTGAATTTAAGAACTCAGTATTCTGATAAAGGCCAACCAGAACTTAGGATCACATAAGCTGCTTCAAATATTTATTTTTCAGGGAGCACCTTCAATAACTGATACAAATTAATTATGGTATCATGGCCTTTTTTTTTTTTTTTTCCTGCTCCAGACACTGTTTAAATATCCGTGTTGTACAGGAGTCTGGTATGCAGACCACTTCTCTAAGCTGTCTGGGAACCTCTGCTCCTTCCCAGGGCAAACCAGCAGAGGTATGCTTAGCTTTGCACATCTGCTGCCTAGGTTGAGTAGGAAGACTGGTGTGTGCAAAAGGATTTCTCAGCTGTGTATGAAATCGTTTACTTTTATTAAACAAGTGTTTTTTCTGTGCACAGGCTTCTTCCTTAAATTATTTCTAAGTTCCCTGTGGGGAAAGAGAGTGGCTTTTTTCACTTCTGGTGACTGTGGCTCTGTTTTGTAAGGGATTGAAAAGGTCAGTCTGTGTGTCTGGTTATCACAGATTGCTTCCTTTCTTGATGACGATAGCTAAAGTAAAGTAATAACTCGCTTAATTCCAGCCCCTCCTTGCAATGCCCGGATCTTAAACCCAGCAAAAATAGGATTTTATAATATGTAAGGGATTAAAAAAAAAAAGTCAGCAATATCCTGGAATGCCGCAGTACACATCGTGCTCTGTAAGCAGACTGACGGTGCTGTGGCCACAGTAGCTAATTGCGATTGCAGCTCTGAGATAAACGAGCACTCACTGTGCAGCTCAGTGGTATTTTAGGCAGCCAGCACGTTGGTGGAGGCAATGCCAGCACACGCTTCCAACTGCAGAAGCAAAGGCTGCAGAGGTCGATGTCTGATGTGTGGGAACGGGGGTGATGGGGTGTCCTTTTGCTTCATTCTTCTCTCTGTAGGTGGCTGCTAGTATCTGGCTGTGGAATCACAGAAAAGTTAATCTTGAAAGGGACATCAGGCAGTCTGTAGTCCAGACTTTTGCTCCAGGCTGGGTCAGCGATGAGGTCGGGTTCCTCAGGTGTTATCAGGTCTGCTCTTGAAAAAAGTCTGCTCAGACTGCATGGCCTGGCTGGGTGATCTGTTCCAGGGCTGGCTGACGAACTGAAAAAATACCCACAAGTTCTTGATGCTGGCAGTCTGCTTAATCCTGGTAAAGCCTGTGAACTCAAGGGCCTCGTCTCATTGCTCTTCATCCTATTTCACACTGGACTTCCTAAAATTATGTTTTCATTTTCACCACGGACGTGTATTTGTCTTTTAACATCCCTGAATGTTTACACTGTTCCTTTTCGTGAATTTAATGTCACCAAAGACCCAAACCCCTTGTGAAATTTATTTCCTTCTCAAGCTTAGAATTTGAACTGCTTCTCTTAATCTGCAATATCTGTCCTATGCCTGTCACATATAAACATCTTTCATCAAATGCCGTGCTGCTTTCAGTAAGTCTTGAAAACCTGTAACTTCCTAACAGCCCAGTTTTCATTAGAGCGCCTTTCTTTCCAGACTTCCCTAGTGATAAGTAAGCTTAAACCTTACTTCTTCCCCCTCTTCTCTCCAAGTATCAACATGGAAATACTCCTTAGTTTCCCTTTACTTGCATTAACCTAGGATTATTTTTGAGAAAGTTAGAACAGAAGTGTGGGGTCACATTCCTTCTGTGCACGTGAGGATGCTGAGAGTCATTACAGCTGCAGGAGTGGAGATCAGGACTGCCATGCACCACTACCAGAATGTTCCTCTTTGCAGCTTAGTGGAACCTTACATCTGACACCTTTGATGTCATGCAGGAGGAGTATGAAACAGCATTTCTGGTCCCTGAGTAGGGATTTATTTGCAGTGATAGGCAGTGGCTACTGACTGTATCTTCATCTCCATTCTTGTCATCTTAATTCCAGATTGCTGTGCTGATCGTTAAACGTTGACTGAGCTGCTGCTTCTGTTGCATGGGTGTTTGTTGTAACCTCTCAGCCCATAGGTAGCTGTCTGTCGTCTTTAAAGCTGCCCTTTTGCAGTTAATATGTTATTTCAATGAGTTAATAATTCTTCCCAGTCTTCTGAAATTCTCGAGTTGGCTGCCTGACCACAAATGGTCATTCTCCCGTAAGCTGTGTTTGATTCCATTGTGCTGTAATAGAAAGCTGAAGAGACAAAATACTGTGCAGCTCATTTTTAACATAACTCAGATTTTTACATAAAAAGGAGCGCTGTCTTTGTAGGCAGCTTTTTAGATGTTAAGGAATTTATCATTTCAATAATCTGAGACGGTAGCTTCATACGGTGCCTTCAGTCTTGGGAGAAAAATGTTCTCTGAAGTTTTCTAGTTGTATTATTAAACTTTGTTTCTGGTAAGAAAATATGATAAGCATAATATATATCATGCTCAAATGTTGGAGTGATTGTCTGATTCTTCCTCACATGGAATCTATATTGTCCCACCCTTCCCCATCTTTATTGGCCTTTCTCTTCTTGCTTTATTGGTGCCCGTAGCCCAGCTGACAGCGTATTTGCAAAGTGCTTATTGTATTGATAGCAGAAAGAAGTTGACAGAGCAAATGTTCTCGTGGCCTCAGGTCAGCCTCGAATCATCTCTTTCAGAAGCTGACAGCCATCACTGCTGCCTGTGTGCCATGGGGTTCATGGTTTGGGGAGGGTCACAGCTTTCCTGATGCAACTTCATGATGGAAGATGAGCTGTTATACTGCATAGTGATGGGAGGCCCATCTGCGTGGTCTTTCAAGGAAGTATCTCCTGCTGAAGTCCCAGTGGCTTGTTTCTGTGAGTGCTGGGATTCAGTCTTATTCAGAGCTCCTTCACCATCAGCTCATTGCTCTGGTCCATCAGCAGCCTGTTTCTGGAAATTAAGAAAAGGAAAAAAAGGCATTCACAATTTATTTGTGAACAATAAATTGTGACCTTTCTGTGTTCTGATACTGAGTCAGCGTGATAGAGGAAAAAGGCTCACAACTTTGTGTGTGCTGGAGTTTGTTAACTAAATCCAGTGAAACATTCAGCGCTGAAATAACTGAGTTGTTTTAGTTTGCGTTTTATTTTACAGTGAAGGGAGAAAGAGGAAATAGAGATTTAAGTGATAAAATGGAAGCGAGGTAAAATAGAGAATGGGGAGAAGCCTTGCATTTGGGACAGGATTGCCCGTTCCTTTTCCCAGAAGCAGGGCTGTCTTTATGGGAGTGGATGCTCACAAAGGCAGATGTGAAGCTTCCCGAGGCTGAGATGTGTGAATCAGAATTCCAGCTCTGACCTTTCGATGCCTCTGATTTCCATTCCAGTTGTTGAGATCTTATGATTAACCCAATGAAGTAATGCTTAATCATTTAACCTTCCTTCGCCTGTGTTGCAGCAGTCACAGGAAATCTATTTCCAAACCAAAATAACAAATCATCTTTGAGAGGAACATAGTGAGCAAAAGTGTCCCGAATCACGGTAGGGAATGAATCACGTTGAGCTGAGAGTCGGGTCCGGTCCGTGTGCTCTAATTTTGGGGGATATGTTGTGCCTGTAAGTAGCTGATTTTTTTAATGACTTTCTCTGATTTCTTTTATTTTTTTTTAAAGCAGTAAATAATGGAAATTGTTTGGCTTTTATTTGGAATGCTTAGAAAAAAAAAAATTAGCGAAAAGATTGTTCCCCGTGCAGGGTTTGGAACAGCAAAAAATCTGTTGTGAAATAGGTAAAAGTTGTGAAACTGGAGATCGTATTCTCTGAGAAATGAAACTTGGAAGGTTTTTTTTTTTATTATTGCAGATGTCGCAAAGATTTGACTAATGAAATGTAAGGGAGCAAACGAGCAGAACTGAACCTGTTTACATTGAAGTAAATGTGGAGAGTCAAAGATATACTTTTGTTGTGACCTTGTTGTGTACATTACCATGTAAATTATTTCTATCTGTGACGACACCACATCATGGGAAATGGGAAAAAATGTCCCAAATTTATCTTTTTTGGCTTATTTAGAAAGTTTGGAACAGAAAGAGAAATTCCCCAGTGCAGTTTGAAGGACCATCGCTGTGCTTTCTGTGGGTCCCTGTGTAACAAATAAGGAATGTGGAATAAAGAAATAAAACAAAAAACCCCACAAACTATTTAAAAAAAAAAAAAAAATCTAAGTTTTAAATTAAAAATAAAAACTCGTAAATTAATGAGGTGACAAAAAATGGTCACAACTTATTTGTTTCAGGAAAAAAAGAAAAAATCTGTTGCCCTCTTTGCAGCACTTTGGTTTTAAGGCAGGTCCTGTTGTTAGCTGGAGGTGAGCAGAATGGATTTCAGGTTTTTAGCTGGAGGTGAGCAGAATGGATTTCAGGTTTTTAGCTGGAGGTGAGCAGAGGGGATTTCAGGCAGCCTGGCATTTTGCAGCTGTGCAGCAATCCTTGAGGAGAGCTGTTTTCTCTCCAGAAATGTGACCAAACCGATGCCCTGTGCAGACATGAAGGTGATACAGTCAGCCTGTATGGAGTTGTGGTGTATTGAATAATTGCAGTATGTTGAGTCAAATGAGAATTACACCTTACAGCTTTATTAAACCAGCCAGACTGCAAATGTTAATATATAGATCTCCTGCTAAAGAGTTCATTTCCAGCTTGTGAGCAGTAATACAAAAGTGCACAGGTAATGGGTCTGTATGTTAAAATGAGAACATTAACTTCATCCATTGAAATATAGTGTGGATGTATCTGGACGATGGGATTGTTTTATTTCAAACATCCTTTATGATGAGATTTACAAAGCTGTGAAAAATTCTGGCTTGTTTTGTGAAAGTGCAAGTTGTGTTTTCATTGTGAGCATCGTGAAATGTGGTGGAAAAAAAAAATTAGGAACTGAAAAGGCCATGGTCACATTCAGCTCAGTTAGTTTGGGGCAGACATCTTATGAAATCCCTGCAGAGCAGGCACTGCTCACCTTAGCAAAGAAGAAATTCTATATTGGAAGGACAGCATTACTGTTATGTTTAGTAACTTTTTCACTTCAAACAGCGCTGAAAATGTATTGGTGTTTTAGCTGTAGGTGTAGGAATAGGAATACATGCTGCCTCCTCCACGTGTGGGGTTTATTTCCTTCTAGCTGCAATCACACCACAGTGCTGCATCCTTTGCAGTTCACATCCCAGATGCTCCGTGGGGCTGAGTGCTGCGTGCTGCTCACTCCATCTGCACTCAGCTCTCCTTCGGCTGCTTTGGGTTGTTAGATGTAAAACCACCATGAGGGAATTGTAGTTTGGGAAGGAGCAGCCCTCGATGTTGCAAGATTTTTGAACTTAGCTCACTGCTAAGCTATGGGATTTTGGTATAAGTAGCAACGTTTGTCAAAAGATGTTTGTAAATCATTGTGAGACATTCACAGACCAGGATGTGTCATCCTGAGGTGTTGCTCCATGTTAGAGATAGCAAATCTGTGCCTTTGGGGTTCTTCTAAAAACCTTTCATATTCTGCTGAGGTTAGAAAGATGTAGGAAGTCTCATTTCTTCAGCTTTTTCCTTTAAGTTGCAGTATTTAATTTGTTGGATTTTATTATGAAATCGAATTCTGGTGTCAATAAGATTTCTCTTGAGAAGCTGTTAACGTTTTTTACAGCTTTGAAGTGTTGATAAACTGCTGTTTGAAGAGGGTATAAAAGCACAGCAGATGGCATCATCTCAGGTCTTAACCTGGCACGAGAAGTGATGTCTGTTGTTTGGTTCAGGATTCAAATAATAAGCAAACATGAAGCAGTGGTGGATGATTTGCTGGTATGCGGTGTTGGAGGTTTTGGCAGAACTGTAACAGTTCCAGCTGCAGAAGTTGAATTGTTCTGGATTCTTCTGTAGTTGTCTCACAGTGGAAAATTGAGAACGTTATTAATTACTGATCAAAGTCACTTCTTCGTTAAATGCATCAAAGATAACAAAGGGATGCAGGTTTTGTAACTGCTGTTGCAGTGCCTGTGCAGGTAATCCTGATCCTACTTAACTTCTTGGGCACTTTTGCCTCCAAAGACTTTTCCTCTCCCCTAATTCAGATGAACGTACAATGCCTGTGAGAATCTTCATGTTTGCTTTTGAAAAAGGTTTACTGTTTACATGGGAGATGCTGACAGTCTGGAGTTTGCTGTGAGTAAAAGCAGGTAATGCATTCTCAGCATGGCTTCATAAAGAGGAGCTCAGATCTCTTACAGTCCTTCGGTTCTGCCACCTTTCTTTCTTTTATAGCAGCCTAAATGTAACTCTGCAGATGTAGTGAACTTTGCAGTTCTGTTTTGGAATTAGCTGTTTTGAAAAAGGTCCCGGGTTTGCAGACAGATAATGGGATTGTTGTATTCTGGCTTTGTTTTGGGAAAATAACTTTTGTTTTTGTGAATGATATGGAAGGAATTAATTCCTTTTGCTTGGTTAAGGAATAAGGTTGTAGGGACACTGGGAATACAAAGATACAGGGAAAGAAGCATTAGAAACGTGTTTCCATAGTAATTGAACTCATTGCTGCTTGCAGAATTTTGAAGAGCCATCTCTGGAAGGAGCACCAAAAACTCAGAATGTGTGACACTGACCATCTCTCTCTTCCCTCTAAGGACAGAATTTCAGTTTGGCCTTTTTTTATTACTGACAAAGTCCCAAAGCAATCACGTACATTTTGAGGTGTGTTCAGTTTAGGATTTGTCTCACTAATAACATTCTCCTTTTTGTTTGCAGGATTTTGCTTCCCGGGCTAAGCTGGCTGTCCAGAACCTGGTACAGAAAGTTGGGTTCTTCGGCATTCTGGCCTGCGCCTCCGTAAGTGCACTGCAGTGACAGAGGGGTTGTGATCACACGTTGCAGGCTGACTGTGGCACAGTGAGGTTAATGCTCTGAGCTGTGTTTTGTTTGAAATCCATATGGATCTTTGCATCTTGTTTGCTATTTGTGTTCTCAGTGCTGCGCAGGGAAATGGGATGGTTGTGGTGTGGCAAGTACAATAGGATGGAGAAACTCCAGTCCTAGATTAGTACCAAACACAGTGAATTCTGCATGAATGCACAGCTGACAGTAGTTACCCTTCCTTCAGCTTTACCTTTGGGCTTCATGACGCTAGTTCTCCTGGCAAAGTAGTGCCTTTGGAATACCAAAGTTTCCTTTTTAATCCATCAGAAGAGTACTGTGCCACAGAGGATCTCCTCAGTTCCTGGGTGGCTTTTTTTGTAGAACAGCTCATTCTGTAGTTTAGCATGGCACAGGGAAACCTGCTTAAAAGAGTTAGTTCACTCAGGATGCAAGCAGCTTCTTGCAGCAGGCTTAGATAGAACTGAGCTAAGGTTCCCAAAATTGACCAAGTGTCAAATGCATGCTGCAGCTCCCTGCTCTGTTGGTGGGTGTCTGGCAGATCAGATCGTGTGCCCCTGACAGCTCTCCTGTTGTGACTTTCCCAGCCCAGATTATTAGCTGACAAGTTACAGCAAGAGCTATATTGTTCCCTGTAGCTCCTTCTGGAATTGTTACCTACAGTTTCTGCTGGAATTGCTGTACCTACATTTAGTTTCTGCTGTTTCTTCAGATGTTTGTGTCATGTGGCTTGACATTTTCAGATTCAAAGATAAACACCAATTGAAAGTGACCTGTACAAACCCTGACTGGGATAGCCATCCATAGTAGTTCTCATAAATCTGCTCAGGAGGTGTCAGTGGGTTATTAGGAGCTGGGAGGAGCAGAATGCAGCAGACAGTTTCAGCCATGGCTATCTGAAATGCTTGTCGATTTCTTTCTCTAAGACAGACATGGTATAAGCATTTCCACTGATGCTATTTTGGTGCTTGAAGTAGGCTAATACTGTTCTTTTGAGTTACTGTCTGAGGTTTAAATCTCTCTGGAAGCTCGACGAGAACAAGTAGGAATGATGTGCCTTACTCTCCAATCCCACACACAAACGCACAGAAATGTGATTACTGCAAAGAGGGGAATTGTTAGGTCCCCTATGATCCCATTCTTCTGGAATAACCACAGCCATTAGCCAGCTGCTCAGCTGATGAGCTATTAATTCCACACTTGTCTAGCATCTCTCTTAGTTTCCTAAATTGTAGAGATGGCAATGTTAGCTATTTGTTCAAATGTAAGTAACCTGTGTTAGCTGGAAAGAATTAAGCTGATTACAGCTGCTGGCACACAACTTCTGTTTACTAATCTTTTGAACTGCCTTAATGTTTAGAGTGGAGATGTAGGTTACAAGCTGTTCCTTAAGTCTTTCCGTCCTGTGAGCTGTGAGGCTGCTCCTGCACTCTGACTCACTGCTCTGCAGTCACCATCTTGTGAGCCATCCCCTCGTCTGTCTGTCTTGTGTAACAAGAGCAGCTTGTGGTCAGCAGGATGAGTTTCTGGGGGAGCTGGACGAGGTGGAATGTGAACAAATAGGGAACGTGAGGAAGGATTGCTAGATGGGAGAGGTGATGTGTAAGCTCTCCATAGTTCCTGCTTAGTGATAAACATTTGCTTAACTTCTTCCCTACTTGGTGCACTGTTCCTCCGTGTGCCCTGAGCTCCAGCTTCCTTCTGCTTATATGCAGCCTGCCCTGAGCTGGGGGAGGGATGGGAAGTCGTGGATCCACCACAGTGCACTTGAGGACTTGTAAACGTTGGTTGCAGAATAAATGCAGAGCAGCAGCAAGCAGAGAGGTGAAGTGTGGGAGGAGGCATTAAAAAAAGCATAGGGATTCCAAGCTGTAATGGCTTCTAAATGCTACATAAAAACACAGTCAAATAGAGTTTAAAACTTTGCAAATGTATGCAGTGAAATCAACTTGAGTGTAACATGCAGTGGCAATAGGAAAACCATATTATTGTCTTAGGCCTAATTGCTATGTAAAGGCAGCTCTGGGAAAGGAATGGAACAAGGAAGAGATTCTTACTGTGGTTGCTAGGAATTTGTGAGTGTGCCCTCCTGTCTCTGTGGGTGTTTTTGGCACTTCTCAGTACTGCACATGTGTGTGGTTTTTTTTTAAAAAAAAAAAGCAAAAGGGGAGAGCCCCTCACTGGCCAGCTCATACAATCCAATGTGCACAACCCAACATGCAACCCAACAGCTAAGTCATCTTTTTACTGTGACACGTTTAATGTGTTGGTGGTATGCACAGGTACCCGTACCAAAGCATGCTGCTCTTTCTATGCTGATAGCAACACAGTAATTAAAACACTCTGTGAATTTATTGAGGTGGGGAAAACCCAAAGCAACCAGCCAAGGAGATAGCTGAGCCCTAGAGCAGGCAGTTGTGTGGGTAACTCATTTACCATCCTCCTGTGCCCGAGACAGATGTCAGAGGTGAAGAGGATTTGAGTTAAGTGGGGCATATTTAAAGACCGTTTCGGATTTCTTCCTATGCAGGTGGTGGTGTGGGTGCTCATAAATTTGAATTGCCTGTCTGTAACAGCTAAGTATAACCCCAGAGCTTTGTCACAGATTTCAGATTACCATTCTCTACTTTTTATGATCTTAAATATCTACACTACATATTTGTTAGTGCAACAGTGCTACTGTGAATTAAGCATCCCCCTGCGTTACTCTGACAGAGTGTGAGAGGTTGGAATTTGGATTCTTTTTGGTTTAAGTTCAGAAATATTGCACAGACAGTATCACAATACCAAATGTCAAGCCAAGGGCTTAACAATAAAAAAAAAAGATTCTAATTTTAAATTAAATGCATATGCTTAATAAAAATCTCATCAGTGCTTTTAAACTGGATGCATATGACTCTAAATGCCAATTTTTAATGCACTTTCTCAGATGGAAATCACTGGAGATGGTTTGAACACTGGCTTCCAGGAGCGATGTGCTTGTCAGGGGGGAATTTGATAAATCACTCAGAATGGCTTTGCTGTGGTTTCTGTGCATTTCACAGGGAAGACTTTTTTTAGGCTTCTTTAAAATCAAGGGGTAAGGAGGGACCTTCAGGGTGGAATGGTCTGCAACATGTCTAGCTGAATCCCTCAGACTTATGGGTTGTAATGCTCTTATTTTTGTGAGTAGTGAGACACGAGAGTTTTGGATCAAGTCGAATAAGGGGGAAAAGTTCATTTTTCCTGCTCCTGTTCTTTAAGTAAAACACTTCAATGCATGCCCTTTTTTCCTTTGTACTTTATAGATTCCCAACCCTCTGTTTGACCTGGCCGGGATAACATGTGGACACTTTCTGGTTCCCTTCTGGACCTTCTTTGGGGCCACTCTGATTGGGAAAGCAGTAATTAAAATGCACATCCAGGCAAGTACATGCTCCACCTCCCTCCAGCCTCTGGGCTGAAGGCTTTTCTTACTCTTCTTTTTCTTTTGACTGTTACACTGTGTTACTTCGTAATGAACTGTGGAGTCTCCTTTCCTGACCTGAAGTAATGGAAATTAATTTGGTGCAGAGGATTTACAATAAAGGATCTGCTAGGCTTCTCACACTCGAAACTTAGGCAACTGAATAATTTATAGCTACAAACTAATGAGCTCACTGCCCACACCGCTCAGGAAATTGGTGGTTAGCCAAGTTATTTACCTACGGTTTTTACCAGACTGAAAGGAGTTCGTGCTCACAATGAACTTAATTTTGGTAAGAAATATTCATTTCAGAGGGCAGTGAAGCTAGCCTTTACCAGTTAAGTGGCGCTTTTAAATGCTCCCTTTTGTCCAAATATAGGGAAAACCCCACTCCTTTCATTCCCTGCCCCCTGCAGAAAGCACTCTGGGTATATCTCTGAGACTGTTGTCCATCGTTTCCAGGCGTGGTTAGCAATTTTTGGTGTTCTCAGTCTGTTCTTTTCAAAGGGCCTGATTTCAGAGAGGGCCTCTTCGATTTTTTTCTTGCGAATTCAGAGTCTTACTGGATGTTCTGAATTTGGCAATCAGAATCCCAGATTGCTTTCAGAAATGTTGAGTCTTGCTTTTAAAATGCATCACCGTTTTGTCCAATGAAAGATGAAGTATCGATCCCCCAGTGATGGTTCACTTGTGGCAGCATGGTTAGCACGAGATCATGAACTACAGCACTCCATTTGTAATGATTAGAGCCTGAGATTTCAGCTCGGGCTTTTTTAAAGCATCTCCATAGGTCCGTGCCTGTAGCTTTGTTCCTTGGTAGTCTTTGCTGTCACTACTTTAAAATAACAGAAACTGTCAGCAGCTTACTCATCTAGCACCCATATGAAGCTGCTTCAAAAGTTCTTCCTTTTCCCCTAAGCAGAGGCTTTATTCCTCCACTCTCTCTTCCCATCTTTTTGTAAATGGTTATTTTGCTTCGCACACTTTTTCAACAGAAGATAACAAAAAGATGGGAACATTCTTTCACTTACTGTGACAGAACTGCTTTTTCTCCATATTTATTTATGAATTCCCTGAATTCTTCTCCTTTTAAACACATGTGCTGTTAGAATTTGGCAAATTGAAAACTGAAATGGCATTTGGAAAATACTTCTTTCATTTGCTTCAGTTAGGTAGAAGAATGTTTGCTGTGTAGTTCATGGTGCTCTGCACGGATCAAATGTAGGGTTAAAAAAAAAATCTTGTCTCTTGCAGTGTTGGAAAATCATCCTATTTTGTAATAGTTTTGCTCTTAGAATTCTGTGTGATGTTTGATTTCAAATATACTCTTGTGCAATAGCCCTGATTTTTGCAGCTATCTTGCTGCAATTTGGAATTTAGGAAATGTCATGGTCATAGAAGAGGTTTTTGATGAAACCTTTCTCCGGACAGGAAGGAAGTGAGCACGGTGGCTGTCCTGGAGCTGCCTGTAACTGACCTCTTCTTCTGGGCCACAAAATCATTTCATACAGTTGTGGTCACTGCCCTTATCTCCCCACTAGTGAATGCATTTCTCGTTAGATCATGCTGAAATTGATTTAAGGAGGCTGTGGGAACTGTTTGCCTGTATAGGCACATCCACACACGGTCTTGCTCGCTTTTTGCAAACAAACAAGTTGTCAGACACAACAGAAGAGAAATCAGAAAAAGCTACTTTAGATAAATTATCACTTTAGAAGGGAGAGGTAGAATTACAGATATTTGGACTCTATGCAAACTAAGCCACGTGTTCCAGAATTATTCTGTTTCAAATTATCTCCTGCCTTACAGACTGTTCTGAGTGGGTAGGCAGCCGGGGGCTCTCGCTTCACTCTCCGCTTTGTGTTTCTTTGGGAGGGTTCTCACATGAACATGGGGACTAAAAGATGTATAATGTTCAGTTCTGTGATCTTTAAGTCCATGTGTTTGTGTAAGGGGATGTGAACTCTTCTGTGCAGTGATGACTGTTTTTCCATTAAAACATTGTTGATGGAGTAAAGTGACCTTGAGCTTCTGGGAATGTAAGCTTGGGGAGGATGCGTATGGCTGGTAACACAGGCTACAAAAACATTGCAAGAAATGACATCCATGAGGAAATAGAGTAATAAAGCAAATAGTTCTCCTCTCTTCTCTATTTTTGAAAAGTGTACTGAAAAGCAGACAAGTGAGGGTAAAGCTGTGTCTGAGTGCTAGAGAAGCTGTTTGATCAGAAAGGAGCACAAGTCGTCTTGTTCCATTCTTTGCTTGCCCTTCAATCAAACATTTCTCTAACTGATGTTTTCCTTCCTACAGAAACTTTTCGTTATTATAACATTCAGCAAACACATAGTGGAGCAGATGGTGTCCCTCATTGGGTGAGTAACTCTTCAGCACAGTCATGCCTTCGCTCAGTAGATGGAAAAGTACTGGAGGAGTCGAATCAGATGCACTGAAAATGGTGCTGTGCTTCTGGGTTAGGTCTTGTTTGTCACTGCATTCCTCACCTCAGAGGTTTCAAGTACTTCAAGTGTAACAGCGTTGAAGGTCAGATGGCCTGGATATGTAATAAATCCATTGAGCTTCGACCCAGCAACACGATACTGCTATCCCAGCTATAGATTGCTACACTTTGAGCTGCAAGTGCTGTTCTTGATGGTTTTCCTCAGTGTTGTATGTGATCCCATAACAAAAAAATGACAGTTGTTGGGATTTATGCAGTGTTTCAATAATAATAACAAACACCTTCTGAAATTTAAACTGCAATATAGCTATAAAATCTATTGAATCTCTCATAGAACAACATTTCCAGTCTGGTAATCTAGCAGATGAAATCTTGGCAATACCTGTTTAACTGTGGAGAACTTTGTTGAACTTGAATGCAAACAAACACGCAACTCATTCATCTTTAATGCATTAAATGAGGATCAAATTAGAAGAATTTCATTTTAAAAATTGGGCTTAATTCTTCAAAGGAGCAGTTGTGCTCGGGTTGAAAGCTGTGGCCATTTTTTCATTACACTGCTTTATTTCTGCAATATCAGGGATGGAGGTTTAGAACTTTGAATACGATTAACATTTAAATAGAAAACTTATTTTTGATGATGGTGGGTTTTTTTAGTTTCTGTTTTATGGATATCCCAAGCATAAAATAAATTCCTAGCTGTGCTTCCTTTTCCAGAGGCTTTCACTTTTCATGTGGAACAAATTGATTGATATTTTGCTCCCAAACTTTAATTGCTCTGTTCACGTTTAAACAACCGAACAACAACAACAAAAAAGCCACACTGCTCAGGAACATTTTCACAAGAGGGGTGTCTGGAAATAATTGCTCTTAAAGTATGTAAACTTGAAGTAGTAATGCTGTACAAAGGAAAAGGAGTGTCGAAAGAAACATGGTAGGGCAGCTTAGTAATGAAACAAATCCCAGCTTTATTACTTCCTCATCTTCTGATCGGGTGTCTGGTTTGTAACAGCCTTCAGAATTAATTTGTGGCTTTCAGCATTTTTAAAAAGAAAACAAGGGAAACACGGTGACTTTTAGCAATCGTTAGTTAGCTTCTCTTAATACGTATTCCAGCAGATAACTTAATAGATTTGTAGCAGTGTTACTAGGTATGTTTCCAAAGGTTTTTCTCTCCTGCAAATCTTTGAGCCAAAACTGGTAGTTTTTTCCTACTTCATCTGTCTTGGAGATAATTTTACATCCAATTACATAGAATGCATTCACAAGACCTCTGCTGGATTTGGGTTTTATTAGGTGGTTGATGTCAGAGTTAAAAAATGTCTTCGAGAGACAGTAAGATTTTTGGAATGTCCCGGTACCCTTGACTTTTCTCAATCTGTCTGCTAGCATTACCTCATCGATTCCTTCCTAGAGTGGAGTAGGAAACATATTAAACAATAGCTTTCATTAAATCCCTTATTATTAAGTAAAAGCGTAGATCCATTAAAATATAGATCTGTGTAATGGTCAGTAACTTTATTTTAATCAAATTCAATCCAGCAGTGTGACTTAAGCCTTTTTTTTTTTTGTCTGAGATATTGCTTTTACACAATAGAAAATGTCTAAGCTCAGTACTTTAAAATAATGAATCTTACTATGTGGAATAAGTAGAAACTGGACAGGAGATGAAGTTGAGATATGAGATAAAGTCTCATTTGATTTTTTTGAGCCAGAGAGTTTCTCGATAACGATACAACTCTTGTTGACTCAGTCAGTAAGCAAAATGATTCACCTGCAGACCATCCTGTACTCAGTGCTTGTCTGCTTCCGTCGGTGCTGCTGCTTTTGCAGACCAAGCCTGCCATAACCAGCATTCTTAAATATAATTTAGGGTATAATTTAGGGTAGCTTTGTCTATTACTAAAAGATCATAAAATGCACCTTATGTTGAATACAGGAAGAAAAGGGCACAGAACTGAGAAGCTTTTTAAAAAAATGTTTTGAAAATGTGGGCCTTATCCAGTGTAGAGAAGGGATGAGAAGGGTTGGTTGGTGGCAACAGCACCATGCAACAGCCAAGGTAGCTAGACAGAAGGGGATGGGAAGGATTCAAGGAGTGAATGCAGCAGAAGCTTTGCAGTCAGAGCTGGAGAGGATTACAAAGACACAGGTAGCCCACATGGGGCTGCTAATGATCAACCTGTTCTACCAGTTAAGGAATTTGTATTATTATTGCTGTTTAAAATGCTAAAAGAATAATGCTTTTTGTGTTATATTACCTCCATAGGCTCTTGGTGATGAAGGATGGTCTGTAAGGTTTTTGTCTTGCATTCTTGTCACTGAAAGATGAAGTCAGCTTATTGATCATCCACTTAGAATACTTGGATCCTGCTTTTAGCCCAGACCTAGCTCATTTAGTGTTTAATCATCATGTGTGTTGTGGGTTTTCTTGGGGCTCTTGAAGCTTTCCTTTTAATTTCTTCGTTACCTACAGCTGCAGGATTGTTTGTGCAGTCACACTGAGCATATTGCTTCTAAGCACCGTCATAGTTCCTTTGAAGTGGTAGTTTCAAATGTGGATTAAGAATTCCCAGAAAACTGCTAAAGAAATAGCACTCGAAGCACACACCACACATACCATCCCCACAGCCGTCTGCCATCAATTCTGGGTAAATATTAAGAAAAATGCTACTCTCTTTTAAGTTCAGTGTGGTTGGTTCATATTTTGTGAAAACGAGCTGGTAACTCCACAGCTTCAAAAGAAATCTCAAAAACTCAACAATGTGTTTTATATAGCACCAGGCTCCCCGTGGCCTTCACCACCACAGCAGCTGAACGTCACCAGCAGTGGTGTGGCTCCATCTCTGCGGGACAAACCTCACCCTTCGGGCACAGCTTCCTTGGGGTGAACCCACAGAGGGTGAAGGGAGGTGTCACTGCTGCTTTGGGTTTGTGTGGTGCAGTGGTTGAGCTCTCCGTGCAGCAGGAGGAGTAGCTGCTGCCTGTAGCAGATCCTTTGCTGATGGTCAAAATAATGTAGTTGATGAATTAATGAATTGAAGCATCACACTGATTTGAAGTTTGATAGAAGCCACTAAAATGCATGTAAAAAAATAAGAATTGCATACTTGCATAGATTTTAGAAATTAAATTTTAGTTCCATGTTCCAGGGGTGAGATGTGAGCCACGTTAACACTGTGAAATCCATTTCAACAAACTCACACCTGAAAAGCTGCCCAAAAATAGCAGTTTCTGAAGGGCTTCTTAATCTGATGTTTTTGGGGAACGAATTTTAATGCTCTCCAGTGGTGCAGGCCAGTGTGAATGATGGCATGTCCTAAAGGAAAAACATTTTGGTAATAGGCCACTGAACCACTGCCTTTACAAACCACTTTGCTGCTATTTATTGTGCCATAATTCTTTGCTTCACAACTGGATCTCAGTTGATTCTTGCAGGGAGCACGGTGTTCCTTCTGTGAAAAAAATACATGTGGAATTATGGTGACTGACGTAATTGGAAGCAGTGCTTAAAGGTCGTTACGTTGTTGGTTTTTTTTGTCCAAAATTGTATACAGCATAGATTTAACTAAATTCTTTAGAATATAAGCAAGGCAAGGAGCTGCAGTGATGGGAAAAGGGCTGCGCTGGGGATCAGTTGTCCTGAGGTGGAGAGGTCCTTTTTGTGATTCACACTGTGCCACATGATTCCCCTTCCCTTTGAGAGCACAGCCTGGCCAGGTGAGCTCCCCACGGCAGATCTACCAGCCGTGCCTTCCGGCCCTGTGGGCCTTTGTTTTGCATATGCCATAAATTCCATATCCGGTGACTATATCCTGTTTTTGTCAAGGGGTATTTTGAATTACAGTTCCCAATCAGCATTTAAGTTAAAACCTGTGTAGTGGGAATCAATGAAAATACCCTGAAGTGGCCAAGAACACGGATAACTGAGCAATGATTTCAAAATCGCCTGAAATGAATGCTCCTGGAAGCATATTGCCACACACCTGATGTTTCTTGGGACAATAAAGCAATGGCTTTCCTCCCATGGGTGTATCAGAGACCTGTGGGACCGTGCCCTATAATACACCCTGTGCACAATAGATCAGCTTTGCACAAAAAAAGGCTTTAGCATCTTGAAAGGGACGCGGATGTTAGGGAAATTTGAGCAGCTTTGGTGTTGACAGCCTTCCAGTGGATCACAGCAGAACTGTAAAAAGTTTATTTGCAGAAGGCTTGTAGGATTTAGCTCTGAACAAGCAAGGTTTTTTATAAAGTGTGTACAGAAATAGCGCTATATCTTTAAAGTACAACCAGAAGCTGCCTTACAAAGAGTAACATTGAGCAGAGTTAGGAACGAGCCGTTCGAAGATGTTGCAATTCCTATTTTTGAAAGCATTAATTTTAACATAACAGAATGTCCCAAGAAGTGCTTTGCAGACAGCCTTGGTCAGCACGGGTACCGGAGCGTAGCGCCAGGTAGAAATGATGTCAAACGTGTAACATTTCAGCTTAGTAATCTGCAAGTGAGTTGTTTTCTTTCTTCATTTTCTAAAACCAAGTGAATGTGCCAAGCAGCCTTTTAACCCCTAAAATGTTTCTCTCAATCCTGACCATAAAGGAGATGTATTTCCACAATTTCAGACCACTGGATGCAGATGGAGTGTAAGTTTCATCCAGTGTTCTGAAGCCGAAGTGGCAGCAAGGAGCTGGAGCTGCAGTTCCTCCCTCTGTGGTTTTCAAGCCCAGGTTTTGCTGTGTGTGAACGTTCTCTTGGAGCACCTTGGGAGCCCGTCCAGATCTGCTGCAGCGCAATCTATCAGGGCTGAGTCAGGCCCAGAGTCTGAGGTCCGCTCTGAGTCACCGCAGCAGTGTCCGGGTATTGGTGGAGCCTCAGGGAAATTGATGGTTTAAATACTGTGAGAATCTTTATCAGCACAGGAAATGACAGCTCATTAAAATACTAACCGTTAAGCCTGTTTAGATCACTGTCTGGAAGAACATTAACCATTGAAGGCTCAGATAACTTGCAGGAAGAAAGGTGCTCTGTTCGGAGAGTGAACACAGTATGCAAATCCATCAGCTTTGGTGATTGTCCACTGCCACATAAATATTTCCACTGCTATCTATTTTTTAAGCATTTATACAATTTTTAAAGAAGTTGATGCCATATTTGAGCAAAATTTGTGGTTTCTTTGAGGGGAAGAATGGCAGAAGTAACCATATGTGGTGCCTCATTCAGAGTGCCTCACTGCTTTTTGAGGTGGATTTTATTGTTGTTCCTACAGGAGAAGATCAGGTGTGAATCCAACACAGTGACACTCAGTGTGGGAGGAATAGGTGCTGGTGTGTTGGGTTCAGGAAGTTTTGTGCTCAGCAGGTGAAGGCCTCTGTCCAGCCCTCTGGCCCAGCTGTCAGCAGCATGCCTGATTTAAATCAGTGCATCTTTTAAAGAAGGTTGGGAGTACTGGAGGGGGCTGCTGTGTCCCAGCACACCCCTCCTTCAGCTCACTGCGTTCTCCAGTGCCACGTCTTTGTAGCAGGAGATATCTCTGGCCTCAGGCCATGCTGCTCCAACAGCAGGATGAGATACCAATGCGTGCACCTCGTGCTGATAGAACACACAATGAAATTTCCCTGGTAGCTGGGTTTTCTGTTGTCTTATTTTGAGTTGTAGCTCTGGCATTTCCTAAAAGGATGTTTTTCCATAGCAGGATGAGCCCAGATAGTTGAATCTGAGCAAAATGTGACAGCACATTGTGTCTCCAGACCCCAACAGGGCTTAGACAAGGACAGTGCACTCCTGGCAGCCGAAGGGTCTGGGAACATCAGTCTCTGCTTTGAGTTAAAGGGGTTTTCCAAATGAAGCTGTGGTTCTGAGAGATGATCCACCAAATGGGGTTGTGACTCAGTGCTGTATCACCTTTCCAAGCAGAGCTTTGGGGTTTCAGCCTGGGAACCCGACGCTTTGCCATGGCTTCAGTTATTATCTCTCTGATTTCCCTTCCAACTATGGAGGGACCGATTCCAGTTGCTCCTGTGAGCTGCTGAATAGAGTAAGGATTTCAGAACTGAATGCCACTGAAGTCATTATTTACATTTTTAATTTCCATCACAGTAAATGGAGTTTAAGAACTGCTTAATCAGCTGCTTAACCATTTGTGGTCTCTTACAAATGAGAAATTTCACTAACGTTAAAAACAAAACTCACCATATTAATGTTCTTAAGTGTTCTACAGTGGCAATGTTGCTAATTCTAACATTTCTCTTCTGGAAAAGCACAGAGGTGCACACAAGTAGAGATTTATAGAAGATGGGAGTTCTGTATTCTGAGTTGTAGACCCATGGTTAATTGTGAAATTAGCACAGGGATTAAAAATTGCAGCTTTGGTACAGAACTGTAGTGCAGCATTAAGCACAGCTCATAATGGTCTGTGTGTTCCCAAACTCTGGAGGTATGGGTTGTGAAATCAGCAGCTCAAGGGTAACCCACGCTCTTTAAGATCACTTCAGGAGGAAAATATGTCTTTCAAAAGTGCAAATATCGTGATTAAATGGTTAGAAACTATTCTTAGTATTAGTAATACAGAGTTGACTGAAGTCCTGAAGAGGGTAATGGTTTGGGTTAAGCTAGCATAGGGAGAATGGTTTATCCTCTTGGTTTGCTGCTTATGCCATCTGCATTTGCAGAGCTCCCACCTGTAGTTCAGAAGGCTCTGTAACAAAAATAAGTTCCCTGAAAACCTTTCCCACCCTCCACACCTACTGATGTGCCCTTGAGGTTCAAATATCGATGGTCGTTCTTTTACATTTAAAAGCAGATGAATACATTGCAGAGCGGGCTGTAATAAACCGAGCTTTGCTGTTACTGGAATGGAAGTTTTAGGACTAATTAACCACGAATTTAGCAAACGGTGGATAGCAGCAGGTTTTTGCTCAGCAAACGATTTCTAGGGAGTGACTTTATCTTTGATTTGAAGTCCTCCAGCAGTCCACATGCACTATGTTTTTTAGCTCTTAAGGAGGGACAGGGGTTGGTTACTTCTTTTTTTGTCAGTGTTTTCTTATTTTTGGCACATAGAGACTACAAAGTATGGATCAATTCTGCTGTGCATTTCGTTTTTTTTTTATTTTCTTATCCTCTCCTGTTCTTTATTTGAAAGACAAGAGGCTTCGTGCTCACAGGGAAATGCAAGGAATTCCTTGTAGGTGATATTGCAGGCAGGGTTATCTCGCAGCATCTTCCTTCCAGTCAGATGTGTCAGTGCCTGTGGTTCCATTGGTCTTCTGACCATTCGGTCGCTTTTGAAGATGTACCTTAAGGTCTTTACTAAGTGGTGCAGAATTCTAATGCTAATGTTCCTTTGGCATTTGTGCCTGCATCTGCCTTCAGTCTAATACCAAAAACTGTGACAGTGTCCCCTCCCTCCCTCTTTGGTGGGAGTTGAGCTTCACTATCTTTGTGAGGGCACCTCTCATTTCTTAGTATTTAAAATGAAAATGAGAGGACTTTTCTAAAAAGAAATAAGTAAATTCATTCTAAAGCAGTTACTACCCTTTGAATTTTACATGACAAATCAGTAAGTCACAGAATTTTATTGGAAGAGTGCAAATAACCAAAACTAAGTCACTGAAATGGGAGTTCAGATCTTATTTCTAGAACTGGGGCTACAGTGGAAGTTGGTTTTCTAGTGCCATTCTGCTTCATTGTATTTGTTCTTTTAAATCTATGCTTTTTTCTTTTTCTTTTCTTTTTTTTTTTTTAGTATTAAAGCTGATTGTGCAAAGAAACAAAGGTCCTTATGTTCAGGATTTTACAGTTCTTCGAAATAACTGATAGAACCGTGTCACACCCTTCACTGTTACTCATGCTCACAAAAGAGAAAATGCTGAGTACTTTTAGTGGAAAAAAAAATTGAAATAGTGGCAATGCACAGAATCTCTCCGAGCCATCCAACTTGGTCTTATGATTTAGTTCTGTTGTTTAACACTAATTTGGCACTGACTTGGTTCAGCTTTCAAAAAAAAAATAATGGAGAACTTGAATAACTTCTGTTAATCATTCATCTCTCACAGCTCTCATACTCTTCCTTTCATATTCATGCAAAATTTTAGAAATAAAGTATTACCTTTCAGGATCTTTCCTGGGCTTCCATTTGCAAAAGGAAAGAAACCCGAAACAGAGCTGCTCTTTCCAGCGGTGACTCGTAGCGATCAGCGAGTCATTCCGAGAGCGTTTCAGACAGTCAGATTCTGAAGGGTGGGTTCCGAAAAGCTGGGAACCGTTCGTAGATGTTGACATGCTCTAATGCAGAGTGTGTCCTCGATGTGCTTTAGTTTCAATCCTTTTTTTTTTTTTGGCTGAAAATGTACTGGGCCGGGCACAACATTTACTCACCCGTTGGTATCGGCATATGGTGAATCATGGAAGACACAATCTTCTTCTTCTGATAAATATGTTTAAAAAGCAATTTGTCCTCTTGGCAAGTGGAGGGAATAGTGAATTGTTTTGTTGCTTCGCTTTGTGCGTTTTCATAATTGTTAAAGATTAGAAAGCTCTTACTTAGGGATTGGGATTTAACGTGGAAAAGCAAACACTGTGTCAACATGGGAGGCTGGGGGAAATGACTGCAGGGGTGTGGGTCCCCCATCGTGTAATTCAGAGAAGAGATGATGGTTTTTTAGCCCTGTCTGTGTGTGGCTCAGTGAAGCAGATGTTACTGACTTCTCCCTGAAGTGGTGGTGTAAAGACTCAGAACTGTAGCACTGAATCAGGTGACTTTTGTAATGTAGAAGACCATATTGATTTCTTTCAAAAAAGAGAGATTGAGAATAAGCTGATGATTGGCAGCAGTGGGAAATCTCCCACCTTAGCTGCTATTAGCAGTGTTGGTATACACACATGGCTCAGGTTGTGCCTGGCTCTACTACCACCAGCTGCTGGTGGTAATCTCTGCTGTGTAATGCTTAAGCTTCTTTTTTTTTTTTTTTTTTTTTTAAGTGTAATGACAGTTTCTTTACCTCCCCAGTCCTCTTGCTTCGTAGTGTGGTGTTCAGATCTACAGGAAAATGATCAGTGTTGGATGTGGATGGGCTGTGGTATTAGCAGGATGGAAGTCGGTGGCCGCTCTGTGCAGCGTTAACACCTTTGTGCTTTGGGAGAGCGTTCGCAGCTCCAAAAACCTCTTGTCAATCTTTATAATGTGAATGTAGGAACAAGGTGTTCAGTAACGTATTGCAGTTTTTGTGCAAGTCATCTGCCATAAAGCATGAAATGATTCAGAACAGGGTTCATAGTTCTCTCTTTGTTCCTTTGTTAATCACTGACCGATGGGAGGAGCCTGCAGAATTTGCTAATGCATTCTTTCTGGATAAGGATGACGCACAGATTGTCCTAATAAGGACTTAGTTTGAGAAAGGGGCCGTCTCCTTTGAGGAGATAGGGGCAAGTCATAGGGCGAGCAGTTTCTTTTTTAACTGGGGGATGACACAAGCACAAGTCATTTCCTTATTAATCGGTTCAAACCAGTTCTTACAGGAACTGCTGGTGATAAATGTGGGACTTCTGAGAAGTCATTCATTTCATTCTCAGCACCACATCAGCGCACAGCCCTGGCTGCCCTCTCCCAGGCTTTAAGGAAACTTTGTTCACTGCTTCTTTCTGTGTTACCAACAGTGTATTATCACTGATTCGCTCTGAAATATTTTTCTTTTTAAACATTTTGAAGCTCTGGGGAAACATGTCCCTTCCAGAAGTATCAGATTAAAGATAAAATACACTTTATTTTGTGCTTATCTGCTTTCCCAAGCAGCAAAGCACTTCTGAGCTGTAGCTGTAGCTCAGTTGGAACTTTGTTCTGTTTGGGTCAAGGTGGTAAGTTTTGTTGTTTTTTTTTTTTTTTTAATATGTATGGGTTTTTTTCTGTTTTTTTTTCTCCTCCTCTATTTTGTCTTGTTCCCTGGGAAAAAAATATTGCATCAGTGCTGTTCCAAGTATAGGTCCTTCTCTTCAGAAGCCATTTCAAGAATATTTGGAAGCTCAGAGGATAAAACTCCACCACAAACACGACGCCGGTGTGCCGCAGGTAAGAGCCTCTCTGCCTCCCCAGTGAACTTTTCCTCCCTCTGCCTTCTCCCTGGGTCAGCTTTGCCAATTTAACTCTTTATTCTTTGTGAAGGGTTTTGCAGTGGCCCAGGAAATAGCTGAATAGTAATTTAAAAAACAACCTGGGAATTAACAATAATAAAAGATTTGTATGCAATAGATGCAAACCTCCTAAATAACACAGGAAACAATAAAATAAGACTGATGGCCCATCTTGCCTCTCTGTTAGTGTGTCTATTTTGAAGGAGAAATAAAAGCAGAAAGAAGTTATGCTTAGAGGAGGAGTGATGGTAAACTGTGTCAGTACCAGTGCTTGGGAAGGCAGTGGGTTCTGTCACTTAATGGCCAGTGAGAGAAACAGAATCCACGGGGGTCAGTGTCCAAAAGGGAAAAGAAAGATACAGTGTTTGGTGTTGGGACAAAGGGGCAGAAGTACCCTTTCATACAAAGCAGTGCAAAAACCCAAAAATTTTTAGTGGCGACGGAGCAAGTTTGTAAACTTGTAACGAGCTCCACTCACCCAAGCCCATTAATCTAACTAACTGCTCAGTAGTAGTTGGAGCTCTTATGAATGTTTTTTGACCAATTTCTTAATAGAAAAGAGGTTCAATTAGGGAGAATCAGTCTGGGATAAGTAAATGTGGAGATACCTCTCATTTGCATTGATGTGACTGTTGTGCAGTGCAGTGCTGCCCTCCTTTGACAAAAAGCAGCAGTGAGGAGCAGTGGGGGAATGGAGTGGGACTGCGGATGTCATCGTGTTAACCTTTAGAAGAAGAAGAGAAGAATCTGATATTAATGGGAATATGCACAGTTTAGGAAAAAAAAACGTTGTTAACCAGTGGACTTACTGTTTTGTTTGCAATGAACAAGACAGTTGGTGGTTGGGGATTTTTAATTCCAAACTCTCTGAACTGTTAGCAGAGACCAACCAACACTGGGAATAATACATCACTTCATCAGCACAGGGTGAGCAAGCAAGGGTTCGTTGTCTGCCCTGCAGTGTGGGTGCAGCCCCCCGTGCCTTGTCTTTCCAGGGACCAAACTCAGCTGTACATATAGCTTGGTTCCTGTTTTCAATTTGATAGATTAGTTCTAAAAAGATGTTCAGGTTTTTCCCTTTCACTTATAAAATGGAGAGAACTGCCTTTGTGCTGTCCACTAATCTCCGTTTTCCTCCTTGTTCTGTTTTGTCTTTGTCTTCTTCAGGGTGAAAACTGGCTGTCGTGGATGTTTGAAAAATTGGTGATTGTCATGGTTTGTTATTTTATCTTATCTATAATCAACTCCATGGCCCAAAGCTATGCCAAAAGGCTGCAACAGAAGATGTACTCCGAAGAGAAAACCAAATGAGCTTGGAAAAAGAACTGTGAATGGGCTTTAGCAGACAAAAAGTGACGCTTCTTTCCATACGTATAAAATTCAGCATTATTCAAAATGGGGGAAAACTTTTTAACATCAACTTTGAACTAAGGCAGGTTTTTATTTTATTTTGAAAATAATTTGGCTATTAGAACAGACGTTTCACTGACAAAACTTATAGGTGTTAAGGTAAGGTATGAATGCTTTATACATCTGAGTTGTATCATATGGCATGGACAAGGTGATGTTAAATTGTGCTTAACACAGATCTTGTCCATCCGAATTACTTCCAAAACCGATGGTTTAGTATTTCCTGATTTCATTTCAGACTGACCTAAGGGTAACCTTTATTTTGAAGGGCGGCTCTTTTGTTTTTTTACCTTAACTTTCAAGACCATCAAGATGTATATAAATGAATAGAAATTGGATAAAAACTGTTGCATGTCCCTCGTGGTAAGGTTATTCCATTTGAATTCTCTGGTGTCCCATTGCATTGCACGTGCTCTTGGTTGGAAAAGCCGCCCTTTAATCGTCACGATGTTAGCAGAGATGATTGATGTCAAAATGCTGAAGCTGACATTTTTTTATTCTGTATATTTAGAATGAAGTTAAGATAAAACTTTATAAAGTCATCTTTGATCATTCCAGAATTTCTTGTGTCAGTCTTTTTAAGCTGTTTCTTTTCCTTTCCCCTTTTGTATGCTGAGTTTCGTCTTTATTAAGCCTTAATCCCACGGGTTGCATGCTTTACTCATCCTTCCTGCACAAATGGTGCTGAAACCACCCTTTATTCTTTTTTCCCTTTTTCTTAAGAACTTCTTATCGGAACAAAGTAGAAGGTGTATCACTGGGTGGAGTATGGCTCACTGCTTGAAATAGGCGAGTTTAGCTATGATTGTTATCATAAATCGTTGGTCGATGTTTGCCACTGATAACAACATCGTGAGCTGTGAAGGAGAAGGGGGAAGTGTAAAGATTCCAGATGAACACAGAGAATTGGTGTCAAACCCAGCAATTGTATGTGGAGTCATAGAGAACCTCACACTTAGGCTTGAAAATTCAGATGCTTATAAGATACTGCTTTAAGTCAGTGTGTCGATTTTAATGTATGTGAACGTAATCCATATTAAATCAGATCTCTTTCCTCTTTAGAAAGTAGACAGCCACACTACTGCTGCTGTGTATGTATTACTACTCCTGTAATTTTAGATCTATTGTTTTTGACTTTTAGCCTAGGGGGGATTAGGAGTTAATTTGACTTTCAGTTAGCATTATCAACAGGTGGCACACAAGCACGAGGCAGGCTTGATTTCGCTCTTGCTTGGGTTGTATGTTTATGCCTGCGTTAGGTTAGGGCAGATCATGAGCAAGGTGTGAGAGTAAGGATTTTGTTCAATCCTGCCTGAATGTCCTCCTGTGTTGCCGGCCGTCGTGACATCCCCATGGCTGTACCATCCTGTCGGATAGCTTATCAGACTGATGTTGACTGTTGGATCTCATGGCAACAACAGTCGGTAGGCTGTCTGACATTTTGGTATCTCTCATCTGACCGTTCCCTCATCCATCTCCAGCTGTTTTCATTGAACATCAGTGGCATATAAATGTTTTTCAGTTTTGATGGAAATGAGTACACCAGCCATGCAGTGTGGCAAGCTGCGTCCGAAGCATCTCTTAAAGCTCCATCTCGGTTGTGTGTCAGGTTTGTAATGTTTATCTTGTATGCTTTGTGTACAACTTCAAACATTATTGAGTGAACGGGGAGGCTTTAAATATGGACTTTTCTTAATGTAGCCATGTTATATTTAAATATTTGAAGCTCTGAGTGCTGGGAGGTAGTTAAAAGCAACAGGAGGGGAGGCAGCATGAGGCCATTAAACGCAATAATGCCCTTCATTTGCCTCTGCTGAGTTTTAAGAGGTGAATAGTTTTTCTGAATTCTTGGCCCTGGTGGCTTTTTCTCTTTTGGGCCTAAATAAGCTCTTTGACAATTACATAGCAAAGAACTTGTTCTAATGCAATACACATTCACAAAATAAAATTTAAAAAAAGCTCTTTTTGGTACTTTGCTTTTTTCAGTCTGCTAAAAGTTTAATTTTGCACATTGTAATAACTCATGTCAGCAGCTCATGGCTGTTTGTTTCGTTTTTCTTCAGCGTGTTTGGGTTAGTAAAACAGCTGTTAACAACCTTTCTTGCTTCTGTGCCATTGTTTTTTCCCTCAAATTTGCCATTTGTTCATAGGATGCTGCTGTTTACTTTTACTTTGCAGTTCCAGTAGTGTCTTAAGGCCTTTCATAGGAGTCTATGCCATCTTGAGGGCATCTTGAGATTGTATTAATAATTAAAAAGGGATGGAAGAAGCCCCTTGAGCCAATAAATGGTAACTTTCTGAATGCCCTAGCAGTCTACTTGTAATGATGCCTCTTTGCCCATTGATTAGTGAAAAGTTGCTGAATAAACTCACAGCTTCCCCCCTTTTATTTCAATCTGTTTGCACATTGAAAAGTAAAGTGAGAAACAAACATGCAGTTATTCATGTCACGTTGTACACGACCACTCCGATGAGCTGTGCCATTGTTTGAATCTTTCTGAAAGCGTTTAACAGAGGAACTGCTCGTTCTCCTTCCTCCTACTTTTTCAGCAACGGGAGATATTAAGGTTTGGTAAAAGTTAATACAAGGTAAGGTTGTGAAAATGAAGAGTGCTATGTTTGCTTAAATAAACAAGTAACAGATTCCTCATGTTTATTCCAGCTGGATTGTTTCCTTTTTTGTGTATTGAATTTGGTTACACTTTGAAATTTGTTATCCCAAGTGTTCTGTGGTGAGTGTGAAGATAAGTTGTGTTCACAGTGTATTTTGTGGCTACAGAGAAAGGCCCAGAGCCTTTCACATCTCATCTGGATGTGTTTTGCTGCCTTAGCCAATGGTTTTATCAGGAATACTTTCAGTTGTGCACTGGAAGCAGTCAGTCATGGATTTTGATGTGGGTAAGGCCCAAAGTGAGCTCTGTTTGCAAAGAGCAACAGCCTCAATTACTTCACTATGCTTTATCTGATGGATAAGTTGAAAAGGTCACACTGCTTTGTGCTAAATGGAATCACCAGTCCCACACTGCTCCATCACAGCAAACAGGAACTGCTCCATCTGCAGTTCCTACCTCCATCCCAGTGGTTCCCAGTAATGCAAGCTGAGCTTTCCCTGCTGCTGCTTGTGCTGACAGACACCCATCACTGATACTTGAGGGGCTCAGTGCTGTTCCTCAGCGTTCCTCTCTGCTTTGTTTTGGGGTTTCATTATTTAATTCATTAGAACCAGCTTCCTCCTCACTCCAAGCAGCACTAATTGCAAACAAGAATACTGTGGATCATTACATGCTTATCAAGCACAAACATGACTGGTAGTGAACAAAGCGTATTGCAGGTGTAAAAATAAGTGGTGGCTGGGGGTGGTCCTAGAGGTAAAAATAATGGCAGTTGTCTTTGAAACACATGGTTAAAAAATACTTATCATCAGCAGTTGTAAGGTTGATTGCAGTCATGGAGGTAATGGAGGTGGCTCATCTGGGATTGTGAGTTCTGAGGGTTTTTTTGTTTTTTTTTGCAAGTTTGTGTTTTTTATTTTTTGGAGCAGGAGAAGGAAAAAAAACTCCCAACAGTAAGTGCTTCCCCTACCAATGGGGTCATGGGACTGCAGCACTGAGTGCAACCGAGGGGGAAGCAGGGGTCTGGTGATCGCTCTCTGTGGAACACCCCCAATGCCTCCTGAGTAAGATAGAGGGTAGATATTTGCCTATGCTCCTTGCAAACTCATTTTTAAAGAGATTATGGAGGAACCTCCTGATCCTGCTGTGACTTTTGAAGTTCACACGTGTCATTGAGGACAGATCTGCAGCCTCACGTTTCTTCCTCTGTTTGACTTGGTGGCTGCATGTACTCAGCATTCCCAAGAGGCAGCTGTTTGGTCTCAGTGTGAGCAGGAGAGATGTCACAACCTGAGCCAGTGAGAGGAGCTCAAATGTAGAAATGGATATCAATGTCCAGAAAACCATCTGCCCTTCCAACTAAAGGCAGACAGGAAAGGCCCAGCAGTCTGTGATGGGCTTTGGGCACACACTAGGAATTCAACACAATGCTATTTTGGTCAAAAATGCTGCAGGCAGCTCTGTGTTGGGTTCAGCCTGTTGGGCTCTGAAGTTGTTCTGCATATACACTGCTGGTGATGTTCGGTTGTTTGAAAAATACTCGTGAACCTGTTAAACAGGCTGTCTTTGTTTTAGTTTGCCTTTCACATTGCTCTTTAATCTGCTGGAGGGGTTTTTATTACTGTTCACTTAAGGAATGATTCTGTGCATTGACTACATGAGCATTAAATCAAAGGTCGCTTCTCTCTAAACCTCATTTAAGCTGTTCAGATATGGATATGTCAGTGTGCAGCACCTCCCGTGGTTCGGGGGAGTTGCTCCTCCCTTAATTGTTCTGGTTTCCCAAGAAGCTGAAATGTGATGCCCAGGCAATTGGCAATAAGGAAATGAACTGCTGTTTCCTGGTGAAAGGCAAAAGATAGGACTTGTGAGCTCTGTGCATTGTTCCTGCTCTGATAACTGCTCCACTCCACCCCTGCCTCCTGATGGCCCCAGAAACTGCTGTTCAGTCCATGTAAGAAATACAGATTGATGACTTCTGTGTTTCTCCTGCTTGGGTGATCCTCTGTCCTTAATACCAGCAATTTAAGGCATAATCTATTTTTTTTTTTTTAAAGTTACATGTGACAGAGGAGCCCCACAGGTCTGATTTTGTCTCCCCAAGTGGTTTAAGCATTTTGTTTCCCCGCGGCATTGGTAGTGTGTGTCATTTTACTGTTCTCTGCTATAATGGAGAATCACTCCTGTCTGGAAGATATCTCACATCCAGGAGATTGTGAACTCCATATGTCTTTAAGTTGGAAATCTGTGCTGTCCTTTGGCAGTAGGGTTCGGCTGTAACAGAGGGTTGGTCATTCTGATTGAGTAATGAAGGTGCTGGTGTTGATGGCAGACTGATGCTCACTCCTGGTGAGCTGATGGCTCTTTGCTCAGTTCCTGCAGTCCCAACTGCCTGTCATGCTCAGTGCTCTCTGTACGAGTTGAGTTTGGTTCTTGAGTGGAGTTTTCTGCAGTTTGAGTGAGATCCCACATGGATGTGTAATTTCAGGTTTCCTTTGTGGATGAAAAATAAGCTACTTTATCGCAGTACGCATTTGGTTCACATCTATTTATTTATATAATTCTCCACAGTGAAAATACTGAGTTTGGAAGACAGTCTTACAGAGGAAAATGATGTGAAAAGCTGAGTTAAGTTCTCGCAGGGAGGGACGTGATTTATGGCATCAAATAACTGCATGTATACATGCAGACCTGGTGACTCAGTCATGTAGGAGCTGCTCCATGTGGGGCGAGGAGGAAATAAATACCCCAGTGTACTCTTTGCAAGTGGTAGAAACAGCTATTCCACTTTTATATGGGAGTTCATAGTGAACCCAGAGCCCAGAGAGTGGTGGTCAATGGAGCTAAATCCAGCTGGCGACCGGTCACGAGTGGTGTTCCCCAGGGGTCGGTGCTGGGGCCTGTCCTTTTCAATATTTTTATTGATGACCTGGATGAGGGCATTGAGTGCACCCTCAGTAAGTTTGCAGATGACACCAAGTTGGCTGGAAGTGTCGATCTGCCTGGGGGTAGCGAGGCCCTACAGAGAGATCTGGACAGGCTGGAGAGCTGGGCTGAAGCCAATGGGATGAGGTTTAATAAGACCAAATGCCGGGTCCTACACTTTGGCCACAGCAACCCCAAGCAACGCTACAGGCTTGGGGTGGAATGGCTTGAAGACTGTGTAGAGGAAATGGACCTGGGGGTGTTGGTTGACGCTCGGCTAAACATGAGCCAGCAGTGTGCCCGGGTGGCCAAGAAGGCCAATGGCATTCTGGCTTGTATCAGAAGCAGTGTGACCAGCAGGAGTAGGGAAGTAATTGTTCCCCTGTACTCAGCTCTGGTGAGGCCGCACCTTGAGTATTGTGTCCAGTTCTGGGCCCCTCACTGCAAGAAAGACATTGAGGCCCTGGAGCGTGTTCAAAGAAGGGCAACAAAGCTGGTGAGGGGTCTGGAGCACAGGCCTTATGAGGAGCGGCTGAGGGAGCTGGGATTGTTCAGTCTGGAGAAGAGGAGGCTCAGGGGAGACCTTATTGCTCTCTATAACTACCTGAAGGGAGGTTGTAGCGAGCTGGGGGTCGGCCTCTTCTCTCGTGTAACTGGTGATAGGACTAGAGGGAATGGTTTCAAGCTTCGCCAGGGAAGATTCAGGCTGGATATTAGGAAATACTACTTCTCTGAAAGGGTGATCAGGCACTGGAATGGGCTGCCCAGGGAGGTGGTGGAGTCACCGACCCTGGAGGTGTTCAAAGAACGTTTGGATGTTGTGTTGAGGGATATGGTTTAATGAGAACCATTGGTGACAGGTGGATGGTTGGACTGGATGATCTTATAGGTCGTTTCCAACCTTAGTGATTCTGTGATTCTGTAACCCGGTATTGTTTGGAGCTGAGTAGCAGCTCTGAATTGTTGCCCAGCTCTGACTGTTCTGACTGAGGCTGCCACAATGACTCTACTGCTGCCCTTGCCAACCAAGAATTACAGAGTCAGTGTTTCATTACACCTTCAGTGTGTGGGATGAGGCTGCTTTCCATTTGGCTCCTTGGGTGGTGTGCTGCTCACGCGCTCCAGTCACTGATCTGTTACATATAGGAGCTTGCTGGGCAAAGGCTCAAACTGAATCATGTCATCTGACCACAGCTACACCATTCTCAGGCAACTGAATTGTACTCATGTGAGCCTTTGAATAAACATTATACCATATGCGTAACCAAGTAGGTACAATAATTGTTTCTGGAGAACGCACTCATTTAAGTGCACATACACTGTTTACGATGGCACTTGTTTCTCATCATATATAATTAGTGAAGGGAGCTCACTGCTTCCTGAAGCTGAAACAGGAAATATTGAGAGGAGTTTTGGCCAAGAGAAAGTCCTCATTTTTCTTATTTTTCTATCTCATGAAACCTTATGGCCTTGCTAATCTCTTTCCCCTAGCCATCTCCAGACTTTTCCAGCTTGCTCTGTATCATTGGCAATAACATTTGTTTGAAACACCACCCGATGTGCAGCTGTTGGTGCTTCTGGGAAGGGGTTAAGCTTGTTCTGCTGATTCACAGAGGTGGGTGACTCATTACCCACCCGGACAGAGGGGAAGTGGCTGTCTGGAGGGAGAGGATTCATACAATGTGTGCTCAGAAGGGGCCATTGTGAACATCCAGTTTGAGTGAAAGAGCCGGAAAGGCTCTGCAGTTAAAATTTGGGATTATCAGCTCTGCATCCAGGCGCATTAAAAGCTGTCGGAGTGTCCAAGCCGTGCTGCTGGCTTGAGGAAGAAGCTTACACTGGAATTTGCTGCACTGGTAAAAGTGTGGCTGGGGTGCCCTTGAAAGCAGTAGAGAAATGGCAGCAGCTCTGCTCTTTTTGTAGCTTTTTGTAATACAACAGATCCACAAATCATGTTCCTGGTGGCTGTTGTTCAGCTTTTAAAGCTGTGTCCAGCAAATCTCAGGCTTCCTTAAAGTACACTTTGACATCCGAGAGTACTTCCTTTAGGATGTTTGGGTTGTCATTTCATAGCACTTATACTGAATTTATTAACAAATGCCAAAGGAAATGAATGAATCATTCAATACCTTTTTTACCCTAACATTTCCTAGTTGTGTACCAGCTGCTAATTTGCACACAACTTCCTTTTTCCATATTGGCAGAATTCTGGTTTTTGCCCTTAATCTGGAACTGTTCCTGTTGCTAACTCCATGCTGGTAAGTCCCCTAAAAGTCCATTTTTATGGTTCGTATCCTTTTTTTGCTGCTATGAAGTCTTACTTTACAAACAAGTCCAAATAAATTGCATCATTGTCACTGTCTTTAAAGTCACTGTCTTTAAAGTACTTGTAACTTAGGTCCTGTTTTTTCTGGTGACCAAATAAACTTATCCTGTTCACTCAGTATTTCTGCTATAGTTAGTCCTTGAATCAACTTCCAGGGGACTTGCACCTGTCTATGACAGCAAACAATAGTGAGATTTGATGCATTGTTCCATGGTTCATGAATTTCCTGTGGGTAGTTTGCCTAAAAGCAGTGGGGTCAGGGCCACTGGTGCTGCCATCCCTCAGTTCACCATTGCCTTGGGAATGGCCTTTGATCTACCTTGCTCATTTCAGCTGCTAATGAAGTAATGGCCCTCTGCCAGGCTCAGGCTCTTGTTTACCCAACTAATTTTCTCCATAAAACAATAATAAAGAAAGAATTCTCCACCTTCTAGTATAATTTGAGATGATGTATACTTGAGAATAGTTATTCACTTCCTGCCACTTGACCCTCTGCTCTCCACATCCTGGGGAAAAAATAGAGGAATTCAGCCACAGATGAAGGCTTAGTTTGGGAGAGGGTGTGAGTCTCAAAACTGAGGTCAGCAGCAAAAAACGCTGGCAGGAAGAGACCTGGAGAAGCCAAAAATAATTCCTGTCAACCTCAAGTGAAATCGAGGTGATCGTAAGAGCTAATGCAATAGTTACAGTTCTGTTTCTACCTCCAATTTCTGTAGCTTCAAGAAATCTGCGTTGTCAAAATTCAAAATTTGATTGGCATCTTGTTAAGCAACAATGAATTTTGTGGCATAGCTAAGCCATTAAACAAACAAAAACCCAAATATGCTCCTTTGTTAACTGAAAGTGACATACTCCATTAAAGAATAGATGCAGCTGTAAGGGATGGGTGAATGGCTCTGTGTCATTGTGGCTGCAGTAAGTGCTGCTGCATTTGCTTCATGCTTGGAATTGTAAATACACAGACATAATGCAGTGGTATTTCTGCAAGTTACTTATGTAGCAGTACAATAGCCTACAGCTCTCTTCCTTGTTGCGGAGAGGACTTAACCTGTTGTAGCTGTTTAAAAGCTCTTTTGTAACACAGCGTCGCAATGAGGAAGAATCCATCCCTGGGACTCAGTCAGAAATGGAGTTACCTGTTTTCATTTCTGACACTCGAAGAAATCCTTAGTCTGACAACAGTATCTGTAGCTAACACTAGGAAAAATGATTTCTACCTTTGCTAAGTATCCTGTGCCTTTTGAAGGGGGGAAGGAGAACCTCACTGTTCTGCTTGCTTTCCTAACCCTTTGCTCTTTGCAAACTTGAACTGCCCGAGCTGGTTCTCTTGATGTTTTGTGCAATCTTTCCTCCAGTTTATTGTGTGAGAATACCCACCCAGCTTAATATTTCAATTGACAAAAACATAACACTAGAAAATCCCTTTTGATCGAAACAGTCCCCTATCTCTGAGCCGACAGGATGTAACTTAGTGAAAAAAATATTAAATCATCACAAATAATTGTCTATAAAAACTATATGTGGTTTTAAATGAAGTATATCTGGATAACTGAACCATGATTATTGTGTCCTCCTTTTGAGAAGGAATTGCTAAAACAGGAATTGAAGCAGCTGAGTGAAAAGAGAAGGCAAAGTGAGCAGAGTGTTGGATGGTGCATTCTGGTCTGTAAGAAGAATAGTGTCAAAATGTGTTGTCATACACATCAAGCATCTTGAGTGTATTTACCCCACTTGTTTTCTTTGTTTTCCCTCCTGAATTTTTATTTTTATTTTTATTTTTTTCTGAAGGCACTAGAGATTAACATTGTTTGTCTTTAAACTCCCATGAAATGTATCAGAATCCACTGTGGCATGCATTGAAATTACATCCATGACAGTGATCAGCTGCTGCTGCTTCTGTATTTGAGCAATTGTGAACTTACCCCAGTACTTTCTCCAGAGTCAGTTGTACAGTTACTTGGATCGTGTCAGATTTGTTTATCTTTCCAGATCTCATGCTCCTGAGCTACTTTGAGAACAGCTGTTCCTGGATGGATTTTAGCACTTCTGTTCCTGACCTGAACAAAAATGAAGAGGTAAATGAAACCAGGAAAGGAAGTATAGATAATATACAATGTCTGCTGTCCTCTAACTGAAGCCCAGCAGAATTACAAGGGCATTTCTGCATCTACTGCTGTGTTAAGTCACTGCAGATTTAAAATCTAGATTAGAATTTCTTACAGGGCAAGACTTCTGTGCAGGCCATGTTGCAAATGCCCTTAACATATTTACTGTTCTACATGCTTGCTCATCTTTTAGTTAAAAACTCAGTGGCCTGGAGTGAAATAACTCTGAGACTTAAACTGAAACTGTGATATTTGTCCACTTCTCAAAGGAAAAGTCCTTGAGATTGATCTGATTTTTTTTCATCTGAGTGGTTTTTGGTCACTTTTGCTTCTCTACCTGGCTGCTATGTTTGCAGGCTGCAGTTTCACGCTGGCACCACCTTGTGGTCGTTGTAACATTTGTCGAGAAAATAAAAAGCCTGGTTCTTAAATTTTGAAATTACATTATAACATTACAGAGTTATCCATCTGTAATCTAATGGCAATTCTCCTCCCAAATCTCTTTAAGTACTAAAAAGTAGATTTAAAAAAGAACACCTGCTTGCTCTTCTAATACAGGAGGAAGAGCAAGAGTTAAGGTTTTCCCTGTAAATGTATGGAAAACATGGAATCCATTGTGATCTTTAATAGAGGATATAAAGAAAACGAAGACCCCCATTCACAGGTGTTTTGTTGTGGTTTCTTTTTTTTCTTCCCAGATGGTTCAGAACTTCCAGTGTTTTAAGCCTTGAAGTAGAACTTAAGCCTTACTTTGCTTTAAAGCACCATGTGGCAGACTGTTGTCTCTTAAATGATACCCAAATGGAGTCTGGCTTAATAATGCTGATAGTGTGTGTTTTTATCAATTTTAAAGCATTCCAGGGCAAAATGTTAGCATGAAAAATTGGAACTGGAGGAGCTGGAATGCCTAGAGGGAAGCCCTTCTGTATAGAAATTCTTTATTAAAAATATGCAAGTTCTGAAAATGACATTCAAAGATTAAGCTAGAACAGATATCAGCTGTTTTGGAAAACAGCTACTACATCTGTTAAATAGGAATATCTGTGCATATAAACATACTCAGTTCTCATCCAGTTTGATTCTAACACACGCATGCCTTGCTCACAAGATTAACTATTAGTTGTAGTCCAGTAATTTATATATTTGATAGTTGATGGAAGGTCTTCCAGTGCTGGGTTCTTTCAGGAAGAAACAATTTCAAAAATCAAAGGTTGGTGTAACTGGAGATAACTTGTTCCAGAGCTGTGAAACTGTCCAAAAAATCTTCCTCTTCAATTCCAAACTTAGTGTACTGGTGAAGGTAGGCCCTGTGTGTTGAAGTCACAGTAGAAAAACAGGCAAGACGTTAGAAATCTATGAAGAGTCTGACACATTCAATTAGACTGTATAGTTGCTGTAACAAATTCAAATGGATTTTGGTGGTTAGGTTTCACCTTTCTCTCTTGAACTCATTTTGTAATTCATACTTACTGATAAATCATGACTTATTTCTAATAGCATTTATTACTTTGAAATGTTGGCTTAATGAGACAGAATTGCATCTAACAAAATTCAGCTAACTGGGAAATGGAAGGAGCTATGATGATTAAATGAGAAAAGTAATTTATGAAGTAGAGATGTAGAGCCTAAACCTGTGTGTACAGGATAGTTTGCTTCCCATCAATGCTGTTTTTGAAGCAGGGTGGTAAAAATAGGAACACTGCTAGTAAATGCAGTATTTCTCCTTTGACTTTTAATCACTGAATTCCTGTTTATCAGGTGTCTGCTGTGACACCCAGTTACCTTGGGTTCATGGTGACCAAGTAAAGAGGCAATCATTTTCTATCCCCTTAGTGTTTTTGAACTGAGCCAGGAACTTGTTTCCTGGAATGTGAAGCACGTCTGTATATAATTTAGAAACTGTATGATCAGTAAAAGAGTTTCTATGTATTATTTTTAGAACGGGCAATCTGGAATGCACTAAGTTTAGGGAGCTAGAATACTGAGAAAATGACCAAATCAATAGCCCTAGAATATGTGGTATTGCTAATCCACAGAAAATAAGCACTGTTCTGTGCAAGGTAAGCACCCTGCCATCATGTCTGAAGTGAAAAAATGTTTCTGCTGAAGTGTGGGAACAGTATTCAAGTTCATTCACCATTACTTTGCTGAAAGAGATTTTCTCTGCATTGATTTTGCTACCACTGAAGATAATGTCAGCTATAAAGGAAATGAACAGAATTATTTTCACTTACTTGGAAGCAAACATATTCCAAGCTTTTCCTACAACACTGTCAAGAGGTTTCAGCAGGAACTGGCTATTGCTAACCAGAGAAGCAGACTTCTCATACTTATTAAATGCTCTTGGGGTTTTCCACGCATTAAAAGCAACCTGAGGATTTAGCCATGATGTATATAATGAGGGATCTCGGAAACTTCCTGTAGTGGAAATAAGATAAATGTAAATATTTTGATACATGTAAAGCTACAGGGTCTTGCATCTTGATCTCATTAGTCCCATGTGACCTAATCAGCACTCAGTGGATCAGTTCAGCCCTTGAGAAAAGTCTGGTCAGTTTCAAGTGTACTGAATGTTTGAAACAGTTATACTACCTAGGAGTGTACTCTGCTGTCAGTACTTCCTATGTGAGGTATGCTTGTCATTCCAGAAGCAGAAAAATGTATTTTCAGACAATATTGCTAATAATTCTACTGTATATATAGACTTCAGTCTTTTTGTCCTTCCCTACAACTCTTCAGTTAATATAGAAGTCTTAGCTGTAAATACAACAGTCCTAACTAATTACACATGGCCTTGCACATTAACATCTTTCTAGAGGAAATACTGATTTCATTAGTCAAATACATGACCTTTTTTTATTTTCACTTTCACGCGAAGAAAACAGTTGAGATGTGAAACAAATGACTGAGATGTTGTGCCCTTTCTTCTCACCTAAGTCTACACTGTGTGTATCTTTTCCTCGCAGGATGACCAGGTTGGCAATGGAAGTATTGAAATGCAGCAGCTTGTTTGTGGAATGACTGGAGGAGATGGAGTTGCCTGGACATGGCGGCTGTACTTGCCAATCAATACCTACAAGATTTTTGCAAACAAGTTATAAAACAAAGTTAATGTTTCATGAAATACAGATTCAGACTAACTCTGTGTCCCAAGCTGAAATCATACTAAGTTTTGTAGTTTCTGCATGTCGACTAAGCAGCAATTACACAATTCTCAGAGGAAAACCGAGCTTGGCCAGCAGTGTTTTCCTGGTAGTCACTAATCTTACCAGAGAAATGGATACTTTTTTTCTGTAGTTAGCAATCTGCCAGCCCATTCTTTGCATAAGTGGAAGCTTTGCTGAATTCTCAATGTAAATGATATGGGAAAGCTAAGCATATGATTTTTATTAGTAGGTATAACAAGAAAAAGCATAGTAAACACATGATTTAAAGAATGTTCCAAATGAATCACGTAAATTAAGTGCATGACCAAAAACTGTTGTTTTGCATATTTTCAATAGTTATAATTAACTGAGATGTCTGGGAGCAAAAACATGAGCAAGCCAGGAGTGGCAGCTGAGTGAATAGTGCAGAAGCAGCTGGCTATGTGGAGGCAAATTCCTGCTGTCCGAGGGCAGCAGCTTGCTTCTGAAAGGAGTGACTAAAATCAGTGAGCCCCACAAAACAGTAAGCTTTATTTCAACTGTAAAGATATATTCTTAAAGAGTGATGGCTGAGTGAGTGCTTCTTACCTTCCTCCATTTTAGCATTAGCAATGAGCATTTGCCTCAGATGTTTGAGGAGTCCAGGCCAACTGAATGAACTAAATGCAAGGGAGTTTTCAGGCATCTGAGGTATGTTACGGAGACCCAACATTTTGAATTCAGGATGTGGAACTAAAGTTTCCATTAAGTCTCCTGGAAAAAAAAAAAGAAAGAAATAACAGCTGCTCATGTTTGACAAAAATATCACATAGGCTAGTTAAAATAGAAGAAGAGCATGAGGGATTTTACAAAGATCAGTAACTGAAGGTAAGAAAGCAGAATATGTAAAATTTAAATTTAACAAATATACAGACGCATCTGACAAAATGCAAAGATTTACAACCTACCACTGAGTTTTTTATATAGGAATTTAACAGCTCTTATTTTACAATTTAGACTTGTCCTCCTTTTAGTCTAGCTCAGAATCTTAAGGACCTTCTATGCTTCTGAAGAGGTGGAAAGGAAAATGAGAGCTTAATTTTACAAGCAGATTCTTCGCAAGCCAGTTGCTTGTTGCTACCAGGTTGCATGCTAGTGTGTTTTCTGAGCTGAACACAAAACTAGCATTTTGATTGTACAAACTTCTAACCTAATGTTAAATGTTAAAACTCAGTCTAAAATTACTGCCAGGCAGAAATTTCCTCTGAAAGGTAAATGAGTACAAGAGTGGTAGTCATTTGAAAAAGAAGGAACATGAGTCTTTTGGTAAAGAACGAAACGAGAAGCTGGTTATCTATTTTTGACTGCTACAAAATTAGGGTTGAATTACTAAGTTAGTCTTTCACTTCCCTGTCTATTTTTACTATCTTAAGCTTGGGTTATATCCAAATAGTTGAGTAAAAGAGACTGAAGAACTTAAGTACCCAGAATGAAATGATTACAGAAAGATGTGTAAGAATGCCTTAAGTATCTACAATGCAGTTAGATACCTAAAGGGTTTCTGCTGTAGTGTAAGCCAGCTTCTGCTGTGTGAGCAGGCTGGAAAACACTCCCCAGTTGATGTGCAATGACTTGATTTACATCCCTGAAGGAAATCTGTTTAATATGCATCAGTTGAGCACAGATCTTGTGGATGACATCATTTTCATGAACAAGAAGAGCATCTGATGACTGATACAGATGTGACAGAGTCAAAACAGAGTTATAGTTTTGAACAATGACCTGGAAAAAGAAAAAACAAAAAAAAAAAACACTACATGAGAGTCAAACAACTTGATCTCTTTCTATAGTTTAATATATTCCTCTGGCTACTGTCATTTACTCTGTTGTGGTTAAGGAAGTGATTCATTTTCTTTGCCAAAGTGCAGAATAAGGTCAGGAGCCGTCACAGCTTTTTCATGGAAATGGAGCAAGACCTATGAAAATCATGTTACTCATCTCAGTTCAGAATGAAACTTGTCTGGGAACTGATTACCATGCTCAGATACTGTCATAAGAGATTTCTAGATAGCTAGTAGAACTTCTCATGAAACTGCATTATACCATAGCGCTTTTATAAGTACATGTTAAATGTTTTCTTACAAGCTTGAGATATCCGTGATTTTTTTATTTGATGGATGATAATTTTGATTTTTTTTTTTAATGAAACTACATTAAACTACCAAATATGAGGCAAACAAATTCCTTTGTGTCATGTGGAACTTTCAAAGAATGAAGTGTTTCTCTTTTCTAGTTTATTTCAGTTGCATTGCATTATTTTGTTTTACTCATGAAAAGCAAACAGCTTACTTAAGTTTCCATTCCTCTATGATCACAATTATAATCTTGCAAAATATCTCTGGGAAAAATGACATTCACCTCACCAGTGCCATAGGGCCAGATAACGTGGTTTAGTATAAACGAGGTTGGAAAAGCATCTCTTAAACACTGAGTCACAAATGCTCCTAGGCCAGAACCTGTACCGCCAGCCATGCTCATTATTGTGAAAAATCCACTGAGTTGGTCACATTTCTCTACTTCTTTTTGCACTAGATTCATGATTACTTCTTTGTTTCTAGGCCCGTGAACAGAATAACTGTAGAATAAAGGAAGAAAAATGGCAGGTGATATAAAGGCAGTAAGGTCAGCCTATTCATAAAGGGTACTTTTCTTTGTATTACCAATATATCCTGGCATTGTGTCACTCATTCTACTTGTAGTAAATAATTCTCAGCTGTGGCATTTATTTTGCAAAAGAGCTGTTTATAAATTGTGCTTATTGTTAACCCATTGTTAAACATATTCTAAGCCATTACATTTTCCCTGTAAATACCAATTTCATTTTGCAAAAAGCAGTGTAGAAATGTTGCTGTATGTACTGTTTCTCTACCTAAAGTCATTAAACAGTGTTTCTTACACAGCTGCAACAGTATCACTCCTAGAGAGCACAGACAGCTCATTATCCCCTACAGCTCTGGTAGTGAAGCTGGAAATGATGATTCCTACCCATTTGCCCAGTTGTTCCCAGAGCCTTGCTTCTGACAGAAGTGTGACTGATCGTCGTATTTCCAGTGGCCGGACCGGGCAGCTATTGATAAAGTTTGGCTGATTACTTTAGGTTCCATGTCAACAAGCACAGCCCGGGCAATAGGTACTGTATGGGGAAGAGAAACAAAACTAAGTGCCAATATCACAACTTGCTTATGTGAAATACAGACTTGCATCATGGCCCAAGTTGTATTCCTTCCACCCACATAAGCCCCAACTAGAACATAAAACAGGATGCAGCAGTGTCCTGGATTTCAAGGGAACTGCTGATAGTACTAAAGATAGATCTGAATAACAGGGACATGGATCTTTTGGGAAAGTAATGTCTCAGTTTGCTTGTTAACTCTAGATTCAAATAGTCCAGACCCTGCTCCATGGTATTATCTGCCTACAATGGGAAATGTGGATATTTGGAAGGGAAGATTGTTTATGCATACATGTGCCATTTCCAGCTGTGTTACTGGCAGACACAATTCATGGTCTCAGACATTCTACCAGCTGTTATTTTGCTTCTGTAAGTTGTAAGCAATGTCAGGAAGGCAGAAGGTTGGGACAGTTCTTCCAGACTGAAGGTAGAACTTGGATGATGTCAGTACCAGACCCTCTGTGGGACACAAAACACCTAAAGGCTGTACCTCCAGACTCCGCCTCGCTGAAAAACCGTTCTGTACAGGCATCGTGGTAGGCTTCATTCTCCTTCTTGGAACACAACCCATGTGTGCCACGGACATCACCACAGATGGTGTTAAACACCTCACGACCAATTTGGTTACCACACTGGCCAAGCTGGACTGCAACTATTGACATTCTAATTCACCTCGTGTTTAGCCCTAAAAAAAAGAAAAGCATGCCTTTGGGGGGGGGGGGGGGGGATGGAAAGTTAAAAAGGTTCTGACAAGCAGAATTCCGATCACTTTTGTAATTTTTTACAACCTCTAGCAAGGACGAAAATACTGCAGTACAACCAGCGGCTATTTCTGGTGAAATACCGACTGTCAGCACTCCAGCCCGAAGTGAAAGGCCGATCAAAGAATGCAGATGGCAGTTTTGAGGCAATCCTCTGCGTGTGGCACCGACCTCCCCGTGCAGCCCGCTCCCGCCCCCGGGGTGCCGCAGTCCCTCACAGCGCCGCGCCGCCGATTTCCCGCCCGCTCCCCGCGGCCGCCATCTTCTGGGACCGCCCCCACCGCCCCTCACGTCGCTCGGCCGCCTCTCCCTCCCAGCTGAGGAGGGACGCCCACCTCCCCTCGCCTGTCCTTCCCGCCCAGGATCTCCCCTCAGCTCAACGCTGGCTCAGGAGGGGCGGGGTTCACGCCGCAGCCCCTCCTCAGGGCTGACCTCGCAGAAGCGCTCAAGCACCAGCAGCGCACGCGCGCCTCAGCGAGCCCCCAGCCCGCCGCGCCTCGCTTCGAACGGCCTGCTGCGCGCATGCTCAGAGGGAACTTCGGGCAGTTCGGGCACAAGCGGCGGGCTTCGGGGCTTCGCAGAGGGCAGTACGCACGCTCTGAGCGAACGGCTTCGCCGCACCATCTACGCAAGCTCCGTGCCAGGAGCGAGGGAGGTGGGCGCGTATCGCGCGTGCTCAGCTTCAGCTCTACGCCCGCCTCCCGGCCGAGGCCCTCGCCGCGCATGCTCAGTTCGGCCCCGGCCGCCGCAGGATGGGTTTGTGCGCCTGCGCGGCGCCCGCAGCCGGGGCGGGAGCGCATGCGCGGTGAGGCCGGGCAGCCGTGATGGCGGCCGTGGCGGAGTTGGGGGGTGCGGGCCCATGAGGCGGCCCAGGCCTCGGGCACTCAGCGCAGCGAGGAAGGGGCGGCGACGCCTCGGTTCACACCCGCGCCATGGCGGGCGTGTTCGACATCGATCTGGACCAGCCCGAGGACGCGGGTTCGGATGAGGAGCTGGAGGAGGGGGTGAGAGCGGAGAGTCTGAGCGGGCGGGTCGGGAGGCCGCCGGGAGGAGCGGCGCATGGGGGAGCCGTGAGGGGGGCGGCGGGGCGGGCCGGGAGCGGCGGGAGCGGCTGAGGCGAGGCGGAGGCCCGGGCCCGTGCAGGTGAGGCCGCGCCCCGCCCCGGGGAGCTCCGGCCCTGATCGGGGCCTCCGCCGCACAGCGGTCGCGTTCAGGCGGAGCGTTTTTCCCTGATGTGTTGGCGGTGGGTTTTGTAGCACGAGCGTGGCGGCGGGGTTTGGTGTCACATGTGGGGACGTCAGTGCGGGAGTGCTCGTCTGTCTGGCACTGTATAAAGGGATCGCTCTGGCGCCAGAATCAAAAGCAAAGCTTTGAAATGCCGAGCGGATCAACGCGTGTGCCCATCTCGCAGCTCCCCGGATGGGTCACTTCGTGATCTGTGGTTTATTTTTCTGTAACGATCATTTAGATGCTGTTAAGACCTTTGGGTGTCTTGTTGCAAGGTGGCTGTTGGTATTTCTTTAGTGCTACTGTTGTTTTTATCTGTTGTTTTATATGTTCTGCCTGGAGAAAAGAAGGCTTTGGGGTGACCTCATTGCAGCCTTCAAGTACCTAAAAGGAGCCTACAAACAGGAGGGGAGTCAACTCTTGGGAAGGGTGGATAACTGCAGGACAAGGGGAAATGGTTTGAAGTTGAACGAGGGAAGATTTAGGTTGGATGTCAAGGGGAAGTTCTTTCCTATGAGAGTAGTGAGGTGCTGGAACAGCTGCCCAGAGAGGCTGTGGATGCCTCGTCCATCCCTGGAGGTGTTCAAGGGCAGCTTGGATGGGGCCCTGGGCAGCCTGGTCTAGTGTTAAATGTGGAGGTTGGTGGCCCTGCGTATGGCAGGGGGGTTGGAGATTCATGAAGGTCCCTTCCAATCTGGGCCATTCTGTGATATTAAGTATTTGCTACTGCTTAAACTGCTGCTGCTGCATTCGTGCTGTGCTGTTTGAATACCAGCTGGAGGCCTTGGGATTAGCAGACACCCCAAAGCACAGCTGGAATACCCACACTGCACGTGAGCTGCAGAGATGTGGTCTGACAGCTGAAGGCACGGCTGTTCTCAGGTTGCAGGAAAAGCACTGTCTGCCACCCCAATAATCAATACAGGACCTGCTTTACTAGCGTCAGCCGTGTCACAGTGCCCGCATTGCCAAGAACAGGTTGTAATGGGTGGCACAAAAAATACTCGTGGGCCAGCTTCTGTGAATACAAATGCACAGTGGCAAACTAATGCAGTACTTGGGTGCCTTTTGGGAGATTAGGATGGACTTGAAGTTAAAACAGAACTGGGGAGTGGGGAATATGTGAGCATTAGGGAAGCGTATGTAAGGGGAAGGTGTTTTTTGTAGTGATTGTCCATGTCTGTCTGAGATCTGACGGACACTGAAGTTCTGGGAATGTGATGGGCATTTATTCTGTTTGTTGAATTGGTGGCTTTTTTGAACTTGTTCACTGTTGTCTAATGGTAGGGTCAAGGGCACATTTAGCAGGTTCTGTTGTGAAACAGATGTCAGGGGAATGGATTTCTCTAATAAATGTTAGCAAGGGGATGTGAGCAAGCAAACCTCTGTCCTGGAATCAGACTTGAACTTCAGGACTCTGTGATTGGCAACGCATTCCAGGCTATAGATTCAAGGCTGTTCCTCACTAACTTGCAGTCACTGTTTTATGTATATATTTTTAAAACTGAAAATGTAACCTGTCATAGTCTGAAGTTTGCTAGAAGCTTGTCTGTTAAATTCTATTTGTATTCCTTCCAGCTGTCTGCTTGCTTTGCACTTTTTCTGCCATGTAGAGCCACATTTAGAGAGAGGTATTATCTTGCATAAGGGGTCAAGCTGGAAATCATTTGAAGAAAATATGTCGTCAAAATTGAACTACATTCTTTAATGGCATCTGGCCCTGGTGTTGAAGTGCTTGAGCCTTTTTAGAAATATTTGTGTGTTAATCTGTCCGAATGATTGTTCAGAAAAAGCATGCAGGACCAGAGTAAAGCTTAACTGTGTTATTACTACTGGGATATGATTACCACCAGACCTCCTGTATCAGAATTTAAGATATGTGGAAGCGTTGCAACACTTGCACTGGATTTTGTAGGCTTGTTATCTTCTGCTCATAATTTACTATTCTTGACGCTTAAACTTATATACATGTATGTATGTGCATATATAACAAAAACTATATATGTTAACATATCCATACATGTAAAGAAGCTGTAAAAGACATCAGTACATTTGTTTTTACTATGCTTTGTTTCTTATGTTGCAATTAATTTTCCTTCTACTCCTCCTGTCCCCAGGGTCAGTTAAGTGAGAGCATGGACCATGGAGGAGTTGGCCAATATGACCTGTAAGTTGCTGCTAAGAAAATGTTCATGCCAACTACATGTAGTCTCTACTTTTGTTACATTGTTAAGTTGAATAGAAAATTTTGTCATTCTTGTTCAATTTGAGTTGTTTTAGTTCTTTTTCTATTTCTTCACATTAAAATTTGTGACTGTATCTCAAAATAATAATAAAACAAATTCTGGCAAAACCTGCTGTTGTCTTTAATCCTTGTTTCTCCTAACATAGCTATTGTATTGTATTTGAATAATGCTTGCAGTATGAGTGTAGTGCCCTCTTTGCAGAACATTCTGTGTTCTGTCAGGTTTATAGAGGCTCTGGCTGCATATTTGCATAGCAGTCTGAAGCAGATGAGAATTCAGTTCTGGTTTGATTTCACGAGACAGTGCTTCATGTATAGATCCCCAGCTTGTTTTCAGTGTGCCACATGTAACAAGAAAGCAGCAATAGTTCAAACAGTTCAGTTACCTTTTCTGTAGCAGGGTGAGGTGTTTGCCTCACCCTGTCTTTTACAGAAGCGTAGTACAATTTAGAAACATCCTGAAGTTGTGGATCAGCCTTTTCTGTGGCATGTTCAGAGTTGTAACTTCTTTTGTTCCAGCTTTTTCTGCACAGAAGTTACAGAAGTTGTATTGTGACTGTGGGGACTGCTGGATGTGATTTAAAACTTAAGCACACCTTACAGCATTGTAATCTTGTCCAAATCAGTTTGAGTTGTTGGTCCTTCAAACTTAATTCTGGTACAATACAGAAATATATTACGCATTAAAATGAAGGCATCTGAAAGAAATTTTGATACAGGCAGACTGTCTTTTGTGCAAGCTGAAACTAGTGCTTTGCACACACACATAACTACAGTTTCTGATGCTAAGAATTCTCCTAATCTCCAAAGCAGTCATTCAGATATGTCAGTTTTAGTGCAAGTTTTGCCGTAAGTAGTTTGCTTGCTTACTTTCTCTCGATGGTTGTCAAGTATCAGGTAGTCTTATATTCTTGTTTCGGTTTTATCCAGTGGCATGGAACATTGTGAAAAATTTGAGATTTCAGAAACTAGTGTAAACAGAGGTCCAGAAAAGATCCGACCGGAGTGCTTTGAGTTACTGCGCGTACTGGGCAAAGGTGGCTATGGAAAGGTAAGGGACTCTTTTCTACAAAAGTAAACCCATTATGCTGAAGGCAGTCAAAGTGCTCGCTTGCCACACGTGGGGAGGTCTAATCTTTCCATCCCGTGTTCTGAAAAATTCCTCCTATGCAGTTCATAATGAATAATTGCTTTTGTATTGGTGTTGTGTAGGTATTTCAAGTACGAAAAGTAACTGGAGCAAATACCGGGAAAATTTTTGCCATGAAAGTTCTTAAAAAGGTAATATGAGTGTTCAAATTTTGCTACTACCTAAAAAAAAAAAAAAAAAAAATTAACCCACCAGCTGTTAGAATTATATAATTATTTAATATACTTGAAATTGACATTTGCCTACAATATATACAGTTATGAACAAGGTACACTGGAATTTATCATGAATCTTTAAGTGGTTCTGGCTGCAAAGTTCTTAGTGGATAATTTAAATACCTTAAGATCTCTTCTGATCTAAATTACTCTATGGCATAAAAGAATTTAACTTTGGCAAGAAACCCATTATGTACATAGAATGGGGATTTTTAAAAATTATGTTGCTCACTCATAACACTGTGATTTAGTAAACTCAAAGGGAGTTAAATGTAAAAGTCTGCAATTTACCATTTCCTTATGCTCACTTTTCTGCTGTTTGCAGGCAATGATTGTAAGGAATGCAAAAGATACAGCTCATACAAAAGCAGAGCGGAATATACTAGAGGAAGTGAAACATCCCTTCATTGTAGACTTAATTTACGCCTTTCAGACTGGTGGAAAACTCTACCTCATCCTTGAGTATCTCAGCGGTCAGTATATGAAATTCTGTTCTTTATTCTTTGTAGCCTAGGTAATCTAGAGCTTGCATTTATAGAAGAAAACAGGAACGGAAGAAGCAAGGGCAGAAATGTCAGTTGGTTTTCTTTTCAGCATGAAGTTTTGATGCACTTGGTAATTCTTTAAGTTGATAGCATTATGTGTATATCAGAGTAGTACGTTCTCAGGTTTGTTTTTTTTTGTGAAACAACTTTTTGCAGAGCAGCACAGAATACACATGTTTAACTTTTTTTTTTTTTAGGAAACAGATTTTTGAGTGATTTAAGTTGATAGAATGCACTTTAACAGAGTATAATACTCATTTTTCTCACGGCAGGAGGAGAACTATTTATGCAGTTAGAGAGAGAAGGGATATTTATGGAAGACACGGCTTGGTAAGTGGAACTATTTTGGTAAATTAATAGGGTTTCTTGGGTGCTTGGAAGTATCCATTCTGACTTGGAAAACTGTAATCACTTCATTTCGTAGCATAGTGAAAGAAACAGTTATCAGGTTTTGGGAAGATGTGCATTTTGTACTTAGCAGTTTGTGATGGCATCTTGAGACAACAGTTTTAATAAAGGAGAGGTTCCACTGCTGGTTGCTGAGTGTGACTATCTCATAGGAGTGTGATTTGTTTCAGGTGTTCAGGAAAAGACTGAAAGACTTGGTTCACACACAGTTTTACCTTGCAGTTACTGACTTCACAAATTTCTTTACTGACTGTGTGCTCCTAATGATGGCATGTGTGAAGTAATAAAGTATTCTAATGAATTAATGGATGAGAAACAATCTTTTGAGTAGCAGTATTTTACAGATAAACAAGTTAAGTTACCCTTACTAGGTTAGCCTCAATGTGCATATAAGGCTGTAGTATTGCACTGTTCCACAAACAGCACTGAAGATGCTTCTGGTTACCTTCTTAGCTTCAGGTATTTCGTTCTGCTTTTACGTTCAGATGTGGTAATACAGATTGAAGCATGTTTTACCCAGTAACTGTTAAGGTCAGATTCCTCCAAATACATAAAGAAGCTACCAAATGGATAAATCTAGTGGCATATGTTTGTATTTCATCTTAGAATCTCCCTGCCTTTTGGCAAACCAATCTCAAAGGTATCATTGTTTCTCTGATTTCTTCTCTCAGATACTTTCAAGGAATTATTGATGTGGACATAGTAACCTCAATGGTTAAGAGGCTCAGCATGACTGAATACATCTAATTGCCTGGCATGTGTTTTCTTCCAGCTTTTACCTAGCAGAAATCTCAATGGCACTGGGGCACTTGCATCAAAAAGGAATCATTTATCGTGATCTGAAGCCGGAAAATATCATGCTTAATCATCAAGGTAGAAATATAGTAATAATTACGTTGTCAGTCATTTAAGCATTTCTTCAAAGGTCACTATGCTTCATTCATATGTGAATTTTCTAGTAACAGTGGCATGCTCAGGATTGTGTTTGGTATAACTGAATAACTGCCAAAGCTAATTGCTTGCCTTCAAAACATAGGTACCTCAGCTTTAATAGAGAGGCCCCAGCAAGCTGCAAGTTGTGTTTATATAAGCACAGGCATTTCTTGAATGGTTGACTTGCTACTGTTGCATCTCTGATATCTGAGCATAATTCTTCTGGATCATTGTGAAATACTTAAACATGTGTCTTCACACGGAAGCTTTAAATATCTGTGTGACAGCATCAGTGACATTTCAGTAATGGGGTAACAAGGCATTAGTTAGGGACAAGTTAGGTAAGATGCCAGCCTGCAGCTGAAATGACTTACGTAGCTGCTGACACTTTGTCTGACAGTAGCAGCAATTCTGGATTGCACTTCTGCATTGCTACATGACAGGGATTAGTCTGGCAATCTGTACCATCCAGAATTTTCATGTGATATGAAATACCTTTAGTCTTTGTATATAATTATGTCATTCTGTCTTATTAACTGAACTGCTTTGTCAGACCATTAACTGCAACTGGAGGTAGTTCAGAGTTATTGCATATTAATGTTAAAAAAAAATGTTTATTTTTAAATGTTGCTTTTACAAATGTCGGAATTCTGGTATTTGTCTGTCTTATGTGTTATTTATTTAATTTCAGGTCATGTAAAATTGACAGACTTCGGATTATGTAAAGAATCTATTCATGATGGAACAGTCACACACACGTTCTGTGGAACAATTGAATACATGTGAGCTGCCTGATGAAATGCAGAAGTAGTTAAGAACTACTTCAGTCAGTTACAGAAATTGTACTTGAAAAATTGCAGTCAGAATTACTACTAAGCTTGTTAAAGTATTTTTTTATATTTCCAATTTTTTTTATTATAGGGCCCCTGAAATCTTGATGAGGAGTGGGCATAATCGTGCTGTGGACTGGTGGAGTTTGGGGGCATTAATGTATGACATGCTGACTGGAGCAGTAGGTGCACAGTTATAATTGCATGTATTTCTCTTTATAGCTTTTGAAGTTTACCTGTCTTCTAATTCAGATGCATGGATAAATATGAATATACTTGTATAGACATAAGTAAAATACAACTACACTTATTTTGACTACAGTCATGAGCTGGTCTTATCCAAAGAATTATTTCAAATTCCAACTTGCAGTAATTTTATCTGTTTTATGCGTTACTGAAATTAGAGCTTTTTTGTACACAAGTAAGAGATCTGAACAAGTCGTATTTTTCCTTCCACTACAATGGTGCTTTCTAGCCTCCTTTCACCGGGGAGAACAGAAAGAAAACAATTGACAAGATTCTCAAGTGTAAACTCAACTTGCCTCCCTACCTCACACAAGAAGCCAGAGATCTGCTTAAAAAGGTAGAATTTTAAAAAATGTCAGTACTGCACGTGTATGTGGAGAACAGAAATATGATGATACCACTAGGGCTCTTTACCCCATGCTTGTTTTGACTGCTGCTAACTCAGTCTTGATTTTGCGTGACAAACTTGATTGTTTTGTAATTAATGCAAATTTTCTGATTGTTCCATATCCATTCTATGTGCTATTCAATCGTGATGATTCATTTCAGGACTAGTCTAATCATAATGGCATAACTAATTCTGGATGTTATTTCTTATTAAGCTGCTAAAAAGAAATGCTGCCTCACGTCTAGGAGCTGGTCCTGGAGATGCTGGAGAAGTTCAGGTAACTTTTGCTTAACTTCAGAATTGTTAAACTACCTCACTCAAAATACAGTAGCTTACAGGGAGGGGGAGATCTGAAATGTAATGGGCAAAAAGGCAGCCATGCTTGACGGGTGATCAAAACGTGGATGCTTTGAAATATAACAAAAGAGCAGCTATCTATCTGATAATTTGTGACTTGGAAATAACTTACTTTTTTTTTAGCTCTGTGTTCCAGTAGATCTTTTCTACTAGTTTTACAACGGTGAATTGTACAGTCCACTGCGTAAGAGTGAAGTTACTGTAGCAGTCTGATGAAAAACCTTGCATATGGTGCAGCTTTCTCAGAGTAGAAGTCTAACTAACTGATCTTGTGTTGCATAGAGAAAGCTTAAGCAGAGGCCTAGTTCCTGTTTCTTCTTACCTTAATATCTTAAAATAAAATCTAGATCTTACCTTTTTAATCTTAAATTTTTGCAAGTTATATCCAGAAGGCTGTTGCATGACTGTGTTGTTGCTAACCCTTCTAGGCTCACCCGTTCTTCAGACACATTAACTGGGATGAGCTGTTGGCACGAAAGGTGGAACCTCCTTTTAAGCCCTTATTGGTATGTACTCAAAGAGCTGTGAGATACTTCTCCTGTATACCTTTAGGAAAGGTCTTAAACAATGTGGTATCTAAAACTTAGAAACATTCATTCTTAAAAACCAGAGGACCTTTGCTTTCTGGTACTTCAGTAGTTAAATGCATCAACTTAAGTTACTGGTGCAGAGTTCTTTTCCTTATTTTTTTAATCCTGAGAACTGATGCTGTATCAACATTTAAGAAACAAAGAACCCTTTCATGCTGTTCTGTCTTATTATTCTGCAGTCATGGTATTCATCTGTCACCAGAATAGGACATTGCTTTTTTATGAGAGAAGGTGGCAACAACACCTAAGAACTAATTTATCCATCTGTTCAGTCTCCTGAAGAAAGAAACTTCTACCTCAGTTTTAATTCCCCTTGCTTCTACACTGTAGGTTATTCAGACTTGGAAGTGCAATTATTTTTAAACATAAGTCAGTTCTTAGTTGAAACTAAGGTGACAGTTGCTAAGCAAAAGTAAATGAAGTCACCTCGTTAAGTTTGGATGTTCGCTTATTAATATTTACACTGCATCTAGCACATTCCACGCAGTAATTAAAGTGCACCTCAAGGCAAGGATGTGGTGAATAAGCCAATACTGTTCTACCCTGTGTTTTGGTGATGTGGAATGTCTTTTGTTTTGGGCCCAATTAGCTACAGAAGCGGAGGTATAGGTATCCTTGATAGTTCCTGACTCAAAATCTCCCTTTAAAGTGATTTATGCATCACTAGTGTTGAGTGTACTACAGTATGAAGACTCCAAAGCTTTTATCCTCTCCTTTTTTGAATGACCCTTAGAATGACATGAAAGACTGGTATTTCCAAACCAAATATCCAAAGATAGTTTTCTGTTATTAGCAAATTTTATGAAAGCTGTTTGTACTGACTAGATGGTTTTTAAAAACATGGCTTCCTTGGTTACACAAAGGCGTCCATAAATGGGTTACATATTTGTCTTTTTGGTTACGCTTAGCAAGAGACAATCTTGAAAATGATGTCTGTTATTCTTTGACTGAATTAAAGAGTACTCCTCATAGGCAGTCATTCCACAGTTGTCATCTCTCCCTTAGTGTAAACACTTCTCTGCCTGTGAAATTGGGATTAAATTATCTGGAGAAAGACTTCCAGAAATTAATAGTTGCAGCTGTTCTGTACTGGTTGTGACCAGAATTAAACTTGAAAGAAACTGCCGTTGTATTTCTGAAAGTTTTTGTTTGTAATTTGAGATTTTTTTTTTTTTAAAAGGCATCTTTTTAATTTGTGTTCCTTTTTGATCCATGATTTTTGCCCCTCCCCCTTGCCTTTATTTCTCAGTGTCAGTGCCCATAGTGACCTCCCACTGGCAGCGACAGGATTCCGACACCACTCCAGGGCTTTACTACAGCAGAGCTCTGCCAAAATCCTATGGAATGAACTCCATCCAGAGGCTACACTGATCACCGCTAAGCCATTTGGTTGATATCTGTAATATAAACCCTTAATCATTTTGTTTTTGCAAAGCAATCTGAAGAGGATGTGAGCCAGTTTGATTCAAAGTTTACACGTCAGACACCTGTTGATAGCCCAGATGACTCTACTCTCAGTGAAAGTGCCAACCAGGTCTTTCTGGTAAGTGAGCCAGGGACAGGCGTTCGATGTGGAGAGATCTGTACTGTTACTTGGGAACAGTAAAGCAATTCAGGTAATTTAATTCTATTGAATCTTACCATCTGATAATCAAAGCAAATTATCAGAATTTTGAAGACATATATTGGCAACAGGCTTAAAAGTCTGCAGATTTTGAATATACTTCGATTATTTTCAACTTTTTTTTAATATAGATAATTTAAAACCCACGTGAACATCTCTCGCTTTCTGAAATGTCAGCATTCTAGTTCAAAATTGCACTAAGAATTCTGGGGATGTGATTGTTTTCATTGACATGCAGACAATCCATCTGTAAATCAAAATTAACTGGTTTGAGCACACTTCTGTGAATCTGTGATTCAAGCAGAAATATCTGGGATGAGCAGGCACCCAGGTAGGGAATTCCCTAAAGTCCTGCTGTTTGCATCAGATAATGAGCAGATGTTCATGTGTCCAAAGTTACTGCCCTTTTTGTAATTTTCTATTTAATGATGGTAATAAATGTACAAGTCACCAGAAATGTCAACCTCACCTGTAAGTTACAGTGCCCTCATTGCTGTTTTGCAGGGTTTTACGTATGTGGCTCCATCTGTACTTGAAAGTGTAAAAGAGAAATTTTCTTTTGAACCAAAAATTCGATCACCTCGCAGATTCATAGGTAGCCCTAGGACACCAGTCAGGTATGTCTTTTTTCTCTTTTTTTTATCAACTTTTTAGCAAGTAGTTAAAAAACAGATAAAACAAAACTGCCTTTCTTCCTAGTGAGCCTGTCACTTCCATTGAAGTGCAGTATCAATCCTATTTTACAAACTACAGTATTAGAGACAAATTTATGGTCTTTGGCAGCACAGGAAGTACTAATTGGCCACCTGTGCAGTACTGGTGCAGCCTCACAGTCTGGTGACTTTCCTATGTGTTCCTCTAAAACTGTTTCAGAACGTGTGGGGTGCTTATGTGCTGCTAAAGAATCATTTCTGTAATGAAAACTTGGCAATCTAGAAATATATCCCAGTTACTCAAAGGAGAGAATTTTACTTTAGTATCTACCACAGCCTCTTGTAGAATTCTCTCAAACTTCTGAAAGTGGAAGGAAGAATTGCATGCTTCTCAGCAGGCGTTTGAATTTGGCTTTCTGCAGAATGAAGGGCATAACTATGTGCTGTGTATATCTTCATTTCTGATATTTGTATTTCTTGTTTTAAAGCCCTGTAAAGTTTTCCCCTGGGGAATTCTGGGGAAGAGGTGCTTCTGCCAGCGCATCAAATACTCAGACACCTGTGGAATATCCAATGGAGACGAGTGGAATAGAACAAATGGATGTGACAGTTTGTGGAGAGGCTTCGGCACCGCTTCCAATCCGGCAACCAAACTCTGGGCCATACAAAAAACAAGCTTTCCCCATGATTTCCAAACGACCAGAGCACTTGCGCATGAATCTATGACAACACAATTTTTTTAAGCCTTTGAAGGTGGAAAACAAAGAATGGACATAAGCCCCTTGAAGTTGAAATACGAGGGCTTGTATGGTTTACTTTTAAAAAGTGACAGTATCAAAGAGTCAGTCCTTGCACAGAGCGACTTGGAAAGCAAAGAAAAATGGATTTTTTTTTTTCTGTCAATCAATGGTGCATAAAAAACTTTAGAAAATGGTATTGCAGAACTCTAGGCACATCATCTAACTGATTCGCAGTGACATCTTCTCACCTTATCAAGGATTTTTCAGCTTGGTAGCTTGAAACTGACAGTATTAAGGGGCAGGATGTTGCTTCAGAATCACTGGTCTAGTTGTGAATGTGTCAAGGAGGGTTAGCCCTTTCACTAGGCAAAGTATGAAATGCCTATATGCTTGCGACCGAGGAATAATTAGCATGCAAGCTTGGTTAAGCTGTTTCCTGCAATGGGGTGGAATCAAAGATGAGAGATAAAATTAATTGGTATTTCACATTCAAAACCGAATGAGTTTTTTTTATATATATATAAAAAAATATATATTTTTCGAATAGATTTTTTTGATTCAGCTCATTATGGAAAGTATCCCAAAATTTAGAATACAAAATAATTGGTTGCTGTGAAGAAAGTAAAGGCTCTAGTTCTGATTCTCCTCATGAAACAAAAAATCAGTAAGTGAGTTACTCGATTACCAGCTTGGCAACGCGGGGTGGGAAAGAACTGTTTCACTTGCTTACCCATCTGAAATACCTGTTCCTGCAAAGACGAATGGATCTAATCAAATCACAGTGCTGCTATGTTCTAGGCTTAACTGGAAGCCATGGGCTCAAATACACGTCCTGCTTATTTCATCCTTGTCCTCAGCAGACATTTCACTGGGAAACATCACTTTTGTATATGCCAGTCACTTAGCTGGAGATGGCTGAATGCATTCAGATTCTTACCCATATAAAAGGTTGGGAAAAAGTGCATCTGAACACAAGGTCAGGAGGTGTGGCTGTACTTCCACAGGAAATGTATGCAAGTGCTACGTCATGTAAGCAAGCAAACCTTTTTGTAACCAATGGGTAAGAACTTCAGGAAATTTTTTTAAAATAAATTTTTGCTTATGGGACGGACTTCCCTGCCATTACATATTTCTAAATTTTTTTTTTCCTATGCTGGGGCAATAAATTTGCTGGTTGTATGAGGCTGAGGAAAACGTTAAATGGCCTTTCAGCGAATGTCTTCCACAGTGGGTCAGAACTTCAGCAACTTAATTTAGCAAACATGTTCTAAGGACACTATTTATGTTTTTAAAATTGTCACAATCTGTACAAATGGCTTACAGGTACAAAGAATAAAATAAAGGTAACTTTACCTTACTTAATACTTCCTGCCTTAAAGAAAGCATTTCCATGAGCATAGCTGGTGAAAGGGTTAATATCTGCAGAGCTTTACACTAGTTAGAGTGTGTATGGTGTGTGCGTGTGTGTGTGTATATGATCATGCAACTGCATACAAGTCCTGTCATTTTTTGCCTGCCACACGTTGCATTATCTTTAGTCAAACTGTGCAAAGTCTACTTCTAGTGTTTCACAACAGTAGGGATTTTTTATAGATTCTGCTTACTCTGTGTGTATACTGAATCTTTTTGAGCCATAGGATCCAAGCCATAAGACTCTCTACACGTTGAATCCGATCAGAGTTTGCAAGCCAGAAGGATTCAGTGATATCTTGTTGATACTAATAAAGAGCCAACAAAAGAAGATACAGATGATTGAGCAAAAATTAGTATTTCGTTTTCTTCCTGATAAGCCTTTTGTTGGAGAGTTTCTTTTTTAGTTTTATCAGGAAAATCAAGTTACCTTCCATTGACATAAATTGTACTGGAAGATCGATGTCTTTCATTGGGTAATATGGCTGCTGGTGACACGTTGTGAAACTGAAATCAGAGTGCTTGGTGTGTATTATGCATATTTGCAAAGAGGCAACACTTCAAGCAATGCCTGCTCTGTGTCACTTGTTAACATAGGTTTCCTGCCATGTTTACTGAGTATAAATGAACTTAGTTTAATTTAATTTTATTTTTTGAGGCAGATCTCTTGGTCCTAATTACAGCTAACAGTTCCTTTTTGGTTGGCTGGATAGACTTGTCCAGTAGAGTTGGTTTGGTATGGCTGGCAAGAATGGCAAGAGTTGTTTGTCTGAGTTCACTGCTTAATTACAGATACAGTTTATCATTTTTAAAAGGAAATTTCATATCCTGCCCATCTTTCATCCCATAGATTGTAAGTTTTAGTTCCCTACCATAACTGTGAAACTTCTGGAGTGTGACTCAGACAGCAAGCACACACTATGCAATATGGTTTATCCTGTATTTATTTGTAAAAATATCAGACATAGATCCTCTATATATATATAGTAGTGTCAAAATGACTAGTCACGACCTGAGGGCAGTGGAGTTTGAGCTCCTGTCTGGCTATTTCAGATAAGTGCAGAATGCATTGAATATTGGAGAGCTTAACAAGTGCTTTCTTTTGTTCATTTAAAAATGTCTTAAATTTTTCATTAGAGTATAGAATCTTATTTTTTTTATTTTGTACAAGCTGCGCTTTTTTAATTATAATCACTGAAAAATTCACTATAATTTGATTTTATAGAATTTTTGTAGCATTACAAAAATATAGTAAAACTGAGGTTAATACCTGTTTTGGCTAACCATATGAAAGTATTAAATCTTGAACAAAAGTCATATTTTTTTTTACTAGATGTTAAATAGGGCAATATTTTGTTCTGCGAGTCGTTACCACAAAAGGTTTCTATTAGGTCAGCTGCATTACCAGCAGTTTTTCTTTTCCCATTTAATGCAGAAATTATTCTGGTATGAGATATTCAGAATTTCATCATTTTTCTCTGTGGGAGTGATGCATACATTTGATGCCATTTGTGTACTAAATTGTAATTTTGGGAATGCTGGAATAATTCCTACCAAGACTGTCTTAATTGTGCCATCTGACATCTGAATGTCATCCTGGTATTAGCTCATAATAAAAGATACAAATAAATGAGTCAGTGGTTCTTTGGAATATCCCTTTTTTAAAATGTATTTATGTCTAGCTATCCAAAAGCTGAACTGCTAGAGAATACTTGTGTCCACCCCTACAGTGGATGCTTACTTTGGGGGTTAACGTTAAAAAGAGAATCAGACCAAACTGCTGTCAGTGTTAATTGAGTCCATTGCCTATTTTGCAGAGTAATCCCTAGCCTTTGTTATAGATGGGCATAGGAGGAAGAGAAGTTCTTAAAAACACAGCACGTGACTTCAGTGTTCTTCCTGCAGATCCTCAGTGATTTACTGTATTTGGTTTCTATACATGAATTAGATTGTTCTCTTCTAGATTAACTTGGCTTTGTAGCCCCGTTCAAGAAACAAACTTGAGCTTGAGGAGAAAAAAGGTAATCCCTGTTCTGTTCTCATCTTTCCCAGTTAGCTGGAACTAAACGTGCTGCAGAATAAGATGGACAGCAATTACTGAAAATTTAAACATATGTTAATCCAAGTGGCTTTTTTTCAGGAAGTAGGGCTTAAATATAACTGTGGGTCTACACATCTTCAAAGGAAAAGGGAGGGAGGGGGAATTACATTGAGAACTTAAGGACCCAAAGATGCTGATCAGTCTGTCCTACAGGTGCAGGTACCTTCACTAAGCTCTGGCTCAAGGAAGAGCTGCATCTCAATGGCATGATGCTCACTGGTGGATCTGAGAGGATCTTCATGGCTGTAAGTTACTTCTTTCTTTTCTAACTAAGATGAGAATGACTTGTTTCAATTGTGAAATGTATATCTAACCTCTCCGATCCAAATCTCTTAAGCTCTTGTTTGGTTTTGTTTTTTAATAAACTATGCTTGATAATATTGTTGGATTTGGATAATTGTCATGGATCTTGAAGAAAATTCATTAACTTCAAGATAATAAGATAAATTGTTCTCTGATCCTAAATGCAACCAACTTAAAACAGGGAGTAAACTCTCGGCATTAGCATTTCAGGAAAAAACCTAATCCAGGATAACTCACATTTCTTATTTCTGTAGAATACTGGGTAAGTTGGTTATTATCTCTGCCTTCTCCTAAGCTGTGCACTGGGCTCACACACACACAGCTTTTTTTTAAAGGTGCTATTGACAGAATGAAATATGGCATTCAAACTGCTTACTAAGTACTCTCACAATACCTGCTTAAAAAAATCTGAAGGCATAGAGCACCTTTTAGATAAAGCACCACGTTCAGACTGGTTGGGGAACCCCAAATACGACTGTGTGAGTGTCTGGAGAGCCACATGAGCTGCCAATGTATAGGAGTGTATCACAGCTTCAGAACCCAACCTAAAGTCCTCCCTGCTCATTTTTGTTCCATGACAGATTCAGTTCTTGTCTATCGCAATGAATCTCATTTCTTTTATTCAACGTGCACCAAACAAATAGATTTCAATGCGTTTATTCCCTCTGATTCTTATGCGTACTACAAATGGCATATATAGTATAAAATATTCTCCCCTGTAAGAAAATCTGCTTCCTGCTGTGACAAAAATAGAGTATTAAAGATCTGTTTTAAAAATACTGATCTCAGAAAAAGCTCAGTAAAAAACTAACATCAGCGGTTGCTTTTCTGTTTTAAAGCTGTGATCAATTGGAAATCTGCACAAACCTAAAGGAGAAACATCTTGTTTTTATCTCCAGGTGCAGTGAGAGCTGCTAGTATTGATGCAGGGAGTTGCTGTAGCATTAAGAGATCATTAATGCCAGGTGTGATAGGTAGCTTCAGCTCCCACTGTAGTCCAGAGTATGAAATTCACTGCTAACCCTGGGTTTTGGGTAATGTTAGAGGCATAAATGCAATTTAGCACAGTCTGGAACGCTATGTAAGCTTTTAAATTAAATGCTGATTTAAGAAGCTGCTGCAAACACACCATTTTGGAAGAGTTGGATTGTTTTCTGAAAGAATCACAATAGAAGCAATGCTGACTTTCCTGCTTTCACTTTATAAACTTATTTTCCTATACTTAAGAAGTTGGCACTCTCTGCACTGCTTTGAGTATTAAAACATTTCCTAGAAGCAAGAAATCCCAGATACCTTGATTTGGGAAACTCATTCCCTGTGCCACCTGCACTCCCATTTGCAGTAAGCTGTACAGAATGAGCAAACTCAAACAAGTTGGTTGACATGCCTTAGAAAATCTGCAGGCGCATAGATGTAGCTCCATCCTTCCACTTGTTAACATGGTCTGAAATAACAGTTCTGCAGAGTGGACATGTTTTTTCTCTATTAAACCATAAAGAGATGCATTCTTCACAAAATGTGTGCTGTAATGAAAAGAATGACAGCTTAGAGCTTCTGAGCTCTTCTGTTTGTAAGGAGGAATATTATTTGCACAGCCTGATTTCTAAAGATAATCAGAAGGCAAACGCTGGTTTAACTCTATGTAGTTCTATTTCCTAGTTCTTAAAAACACTCTAACTTTGCAGAAATGAATTCTGATGATGTGCATTACCTGGCAGATCAGCAGGATAGGCTTCTGGAATTCAGTGTGGCAGATAGAACAAATATCATCTGATTCAGAGCACTGCTTCTTGCTGGCTGTCACCCCGTAGTGCTGCAAAACAACATTTTTCAGCACAAATTAGTTCTAAGTGGGGGGGAAAAAACCACCAAAAAACAGAAAGGAACAGGGAATAAGGGCTGCTATGGCAGGGAAAGCACCCAATCCCTGATCCAACAAAGTTTTGCTGAACTTTCCAACAGTTGATGTAGGGCCTACAGATCACATGCTCCCATCTCCTGTAGGATACGCAGCTAATTAAGTTAATTTCTTCCCCTCAACACGGCTGTAGGAAAAACCTGGAGCAGGTTTGTTTGTCTGTTTGGTTTTTTTTGCAGGACTTAAACACGACAGCACTTATCTAAAATAATAGTGAAGCATTTTAAGTTAATGATACCAGGCTCTAAAATCTTCTATGTATTTTACCATGCAAACAGCAGGCTAAATAATACCTGGTAATAATACATAGAAGATTTTAGGGGCCTGTCCCTACAGACAGACAAACTGAGGAACTTATTCTAACAGCAGTTACTTACATGTCAATTGTTTGGGCAAGCTTCATTTCTCACTTGTATTTCTGCTACAAGCTTTGCCTGTATACAAGCAGTATTTATTCCAGTTAGAAAGTAGGGAAAAAGGGTGATGCTATCTCACAGGAGTGTATCTGAAGAGACATGCAGAACAGACTGCTTTTGTTCAAGCTACCCCGTAATTATGCAGTCAGAACTGCAAAATAAGGGGACAAAGAAGGGGAACAAATAAAGAGGGATTACTTTAAAAACACAGCTGCCATGAAGAGAGATCCACGAAGTCATACAGGAATGGGTTATTTCAAAGAGGGGCGTTTTTATGTATATCAGATTTACTGCTTTTTAGATAAAAGCATTCAATACTCACTGGTCGCGTACAAAATATCCGTAAAACCTGTCTGAAGTTTCTCCATTGTCCAAAAAAGCTCAAAAGCTGAAATGGGAAGGAGAACATGAATGCATTAATGTCTTTCTCTGAGAATTGAAGAAAACCTCCAAGGTTTTGTGCAGATCCCAGCAGCAGAAGTGGCACTGCCAATGTGATGTCGGCAGGAAGGTGAGCAAAGGGTTTGGACCAGCCCTGTTTCAATTGCTTGGGATGTAACCCTTCATTTAGCCTGAAGGTTTTTCAGTATTGGGTGGCTGTTCTTTGGAAGAAAAACACTATTGGTGTTGTGAATTGTTCAATTGCAAATGCATTAGAATTATCATTGTGTGTACAGCAGTCCTTGTGATTAAGATGCTGTAACGTCATCACGTATTTTTCACATTCAAAGCAGAACTTGTACTGAGTTTGGTTTTTGGGAGGCAGTTGAGCTCTTTAACAAATGAGAGAGCTATTCTAAACGCTTCTCTGCCTTGTTTAACAGCGCACGCAAATTCTAGCAGAGAGAAAAATGGAGTCTCCCAAAAAATGCTGACTTCCTTTTCACCGTAAGTTTCACCTTTATTTTTGCAAGCTCTCCTCTCTATTGCTGACGATAGTCAGATCGATGTCTGCTCTGAGAAGAGTCCCACAGCAACAGAGTTCTTTGCTGCACAAGCCCAGAGCAGATGCAGGGAAGGGGAAGAAGAACAAAAAAGGACAAATGCAGTGCCCTGAGCTTCTCTTCCCTTCTTTTTTTTTCACTTCAAGTAGGAGAACCAGAACTGCGTTGGCTTACACGGCTCTAGTGCTAACTTGCAAAATAGTTTAGAGGATTGTAAAGCTTACACACCTTGAGAATGAGGTAGGAAAGGCCCAGCAATGTCCCAAGGGTCTGTCCAAGTACACTGTCCGGCTCCCCATAGCCAATAAGATAACGGAACCAAACTGGTATGGGGACAAACATACGGTAATACTGGCAGAGTTCTTCTAACAGCATGTACCAGTAGCCCTAAGCAAGACATGCAAAAGAATCTCTCAAGATGTAAAATGCAAACACGTACAATTAATTGCTAAAGAGAAAGAAGCATAGAGTAGTTGAACCGAACGAGGAAACTGAGTTCATGATGGCCTAAAAATTACTGAATAATAACGTACCTAAGAAATAAAGTCCTGGTATATTTTGAAAGAGAAAATCTACCCCAACAGCCTGTTTGGATGCTATCACGTGCTACCTACACTTGTTCCCATTGTTAGTAATTGTAGCTACGAGTGGTATTTGCTGTTTGGATGTAGAACTTGGCTTGTTTTTTGCATGTCTTACCTTGGGAAGCAGATACACATCAATACCCCACCAAGCAATGCAGGCTCCTAAGATAACTTAGTAAAAACCGTACTGTACAGCAGCTGCTGTGCTGACAGCCTGCATACACACCCTTCCATTGCTTCAAATAAAAGGTTTCTTCATCCCATTTCTTACAGCAGAAATAAACCATTTATCCAATGAAACAATACAAGCAATTTTTTTTCAGGTCAGACTATAAGTCTTCCTTGGCACCAAGCAGAGAAGAACAAGAAATCTACAGGGTTTTCCTGCCCGTGGTGCAGAGGTGGATGATGTACAGACATTTAATTAAAAGGCTTTCCTCTGGGTAGAATTTAATCATTAGCTATTTTAGCAGAAAAGGATGTTCTTAAAGAAATGGATGGTTTTCTTACCTTGGATTTAAAGGACATCATAAAAGAAGGCACCAAGAGAATAAAGCACTTGAAGCCCATGAAGAGGAATTTTAGAATGAAGTCTGTGACTCCCACAATCCAAAGTACCTCCCAGAAGTTCTTAAAATCCACAGTAGGGTTTAAAAAGATTAAGCTACAAAACAAAGCACACAAAAAACCCAACCCCAATGAATCCGAAGTTAACAGAGTGCCCTGCTCAGGGGAAAGCTAAGCATTATCACAGCAGCACTAACTGAAAACGAACTTTTTATTATAAATGGATCCTTTGTGACCTCTGACAGCCTCTCCATTTCTCAACCTTCTGTCCTCTACAGAAAAGCTTTCTTTTCCATTTTTGCATGACAGCCTTTGACTGATGCACTACAAGACTGTAGCTACAGAAAGGTAGAGAAGGAAAAGCCCCCAGAATTTCAGACTGCTCTGAATTCAGTGTGCTGAAGGCGAGGTAGAAGGCTCAGAGCTGGGAATCACAGCCAGCCGTGTCCCCATGGCTCAGCACCTCTGCTGCATTTGCAGTATTTGCAAATTGAAAGGAATTGTTTCTAAGGACAGCACCATCCAGGTGAGCAGGGGAGGAGGAATGGAGATGAAAATGAAAGAGGAACCGATGCTACAATTAAAGAAAAGTGGCAGCAGCACAAATAAGGTATTTCCAGTTTGCATCAGTGTGAATTGTGACACGAATGGTGATGTTCCTCTACTTACCTATAGTACAGAGACTGAGAATGAAAGGTGTAATACAGGAGGAGAGAGGATCCAGTGAGGTACAGCAGCAGCCAAGCACACTGCAACTTGGAGCACCGTTCCTGTAAGATAATCAAGACTTATTACAACCCTTATCTACATCTTAACTGCATCCCCAAAGCACTTCCCATCACACCTGAGTAGTTATTACTGGAAGATTCCATCAGATTGATTTCAGGCCATAAACACAGTTGTATTTTCCTATAAACTGCAGAAAGCTTTTCTCAGAACAGCAACAGGGAAAGGAAGAAAAGCTTTCTGAGTTTTGCCACCTTACCTGTGAAGCTCTGTACCATACAAAAGCATTGAGTTTACAAAACCACTTCTGCCTTGTACCAAAAGCATCTCCATTAATGTTCTCCATTAACATTTCTTTCAAGAGCTGATGGATAAAGGCTGTGGTTAACTTACAGAGCTGTGCTGCAGGCTGTGATACTTACTTTGAGGAAAACCTGATTTACTATGCTTTTGTTTGCATACATGTAAGTTGTCAGCAGCCCAATTCCAAGAGAGATGCCTGTTAGGAGAAAAGGGATGGTTATGCACAATAAATAAATAAGCAAAGAAAACTGAACTGGGTTAAAATAACCGGGCCCCTTGTTGTATTTCTTTGTGATTACAATTAATAGCTTTGATTACGATGCTGATAATTAAGCATGTTTTATGTATGCCAGGAAAAGAAACAGCAGCCATTGAAAGGGCTGAAAGGGAGGTGATTCTGCCTTTCTGCTCTGCTCTCATGAGACCCCACCTGGAGTACTGCATCCAGTTCTGGAGCCCTCAACACAAGGAGGACATGGAGCTGTTGGAGCAGGGCCACAAAGACGATCAGAGGGCTGGAGCTCCTTCCCTGCAGGGACAGGCTGAGAGAGCTGAGGCTTCTTAGCAAGCTTCCAGTACCTAAAGAGGGCCTATGGGAAAGCTGGGGAGGGATGTTTTACAAGGACAGGATGAGGGAAAATGACTTTAAGCTGGAAAGGGGTCGAATTAGACTAGATACTAGGAAGAAAGTCTTTCTTTTAGAGTGGTGATACACTGGAACACGTTGCCCTCCCTGGAGGTGTTCAAGGCCAGGCTGGATGGGGCTTTGAGCAACCAGGTCTGGAGGGAGGTGTCCCTGCCTATCGCAGGGGATTGGAACTAAATGATCTTAAAGGTCTCTTCCAACCCAAACCATTCTATGATTCTATGAAAGACACTTCAGTGACTCTCTGTTTCTGATGAACAAAGCAAAGAAGCTAGAAACGAACCGGATGCCATTTCAGACATTTCTACTGGCCCATCTCTTGGGGGAGTTTCTGCCCTGTTATACCCTACCAATGATGTGCTGCACGATCAACTTGACACCCAGAATCAAAACATAGGGCAGACTTCTGTGCAGCCACTGGAGGACGTATCTGAGCTCGGAGATGGAACTGCCGTGTTCCTCCGGGTCCGGAGTGCCGTCAGCAGAGCTCCCCCCCTCGCCGTGGCTGTGACCGTGCGAGCGGCTCTGGGAACTCAGCCTCGAACGCCTCCAACTCGCGTTTTCTCCGCCTTCTCCCCCAGCGGAGCTCAGCTGGATGTGAACATCTCCGCTCGGATGGCACGAGCTCTGCCCAGCTGCGTGGCTGCTTTGGGAAGGCGAAGGGTCACCGCCGCTCCCCTGGGTGCCGTGGTGGGGATGGCTGCAGTTTGCTTGCATGGTGGGATCTTTTCCTGGGCCGGGCTCTCAACGCTTTGTCTCTAGGGAAACAAAAAAGTCACGTTTGGAGGAAGAGCACAACACAAACACACGCGCGGTGTCAGCGGGGATACAGAAAGCTTAAAGCACGACTCATTTTGTGCAGAGAGGAACTCGCAAAACCCGACGGGCTTCATTCTGCCTTTGGAACGGAGCGTCCGGCGGCTTTGGGGCGCAGAGCCGCGCTCGGTGCCGCACGCAGCTCCCCGGGCCGGGCTGGCAGCGCGATTCCCGCAGGCCGCCGCCGCCGCCGCCGCTCTTAAAGGCGCAGCGCAGCACGGAGCGCGGCTCCGCCGAACTCCGCCGTTTCCGCGTCTCCGAGCCGCGCACGACGCGCTCCGGGCGGAGCCTCCGGGACGTACCGACGTTCACCGCCCCGCACCGCCCCGCACCGCGCGCTCCCTCCGGCCGCCCCGATCGCGACCGAACCTCATCGCGCGGCCGCCGCCTCCATCGCCGCCGCCGAGTAGGGAGGAGGAAGAGGAGGAGCCGCGAGGAGGAGGGGAGGAAGGCGTTGCCGTGGCGACGCGCGGCTCGGGCGGGCGGTTCTGCTGAGCGGGGCGGGCGTTGTGCGGTTGGCCGTAACGCGCGGCTCTGCACGCTGCCCGGAGACGCGTGAACGTTCAACGCGCGATGCCGGTCGCGACGCTCGCGTACCGTGGGCGGCTCTTCCCGCGATGCCCAATGACGGCGTTAATCCAGCGGTGCTTTGGCGCCACCTGCTGGAGGAGTCCGGAACTGCACCCAGAGCCGAACCGACGCCGCGCCGTCCGGTGGGGAATCGGGGCGGGAGAGAAGCGCTGAGATCTGAGCAGCCCCGGGTTTTGCCATCCTCCCAATTGCGAGGCGGTGCCTCCGTCAGTAATGCCACCGGCAGCTTTCGCCGCTGTTTGTCTGCTTTTCCCATCGTGGTTAATAAATATATGAAAGGATGCTGGAACAAACGGCAATCCTCGTTGCGGATCCTGACGCCCCACGGTTCCCTCTTAGCACAGATCAGGGATCACAAACTTAATCTTTGCCGAGCTCCTTCCCACCCCAACGCACGGGATCCCCTCCTCAGCCGGAGGGCACTTCATTCATCCCACTCATTTTTCACCCCCCCCCCCCCCATCCTACCTTATGTGCTCCTCAAGAAGCTGAAAGTCAGGTCACTGCTGCCATCACCCCAGCCCAGAAAAATCAGTCTGGGTTTCTTATAGGGCCTGGGAAGTGCAGCTTCCCTGCATCTGCCATTGGGAACTCAGCATCCCTGCATCTGCCATTGGGAACTCAGCATCCCTGCGTCTGCCATTGGGAACTCAGCATCCCTGCGTCTGCCATTGGGAATGCAGCATCCCACAGCAGAGCCCTGGAGAGGGAAAACAGCACAAACATTTCTCATAGAGCAGACAAAATGGGTGAGGGAGATGATGGTTAATATTAAACTATAATGAAATTCTTGTTTACGGCCCAGCTCTTCCCTTACATCCAGAATGTGTCATTTAGGTGATCGGGCCAGCAGGTGGCAAACGTAATTGAATTCAAGAAAATAAACAAGGAAGCAGGCTGGGGACCGGCTGCTAAAAAGATGACATCTCATTTACTAATTAGGAGGATTTACAGGATGCTGTATTTAAAAAACAGATGATTATTGATAGCTCATCTGGATCATGAAAGTTACCTTGGAGGTTCAGCTTCCCAGAACCAACACCGCTGCCACACGTGGCTGCAGCTCACGCAGTGATGCGACAACAGGACCTGAAACAAACCCCCCCCGTGGGTCACCTCTGCTGCTGCTGCAGATCTGTATGGATGTGGGTTCCGCTCAAAAAACTTGATTTTGGGATACACTTTGGCTAAAGAATGAATGAATCTTTCCTTATGAACTTCCCAGGTGTTCCAAAGGATGGAGGCAGCCAACCCAGGAGCCTTTTGTCAGCGTATGACTCTGCTGTAATGGAGCTGAATGCTGTGTGTCTCTTCCCAGCAGATCGTTGGTTAATCACCAGATGTGAGCTTTCATTGCCCTTCTGATAGATTGGAGCTCATAAACTTCTCATTGAGTGGATTGGATTTACTGTTACGCCGTTCCTTTTTATGAACAGAATAAATCAATACGGGGTACATCCGTTTGTTTTATTTTTACTGTTTATTCTTAACGGGTGTTAAAGCTGTGCTGAAAAAAAAACAACTCATCTCCAGGAACGGGAGCTCTGATGCCCACTGTTCTGCTGCAGAGCTCATCGTCTGGTGGTGCTTTGGGACGCAGCCCACCTCAGACAGAGAGAGCTGCAGGTGATACCCAGAGTCACAAGGCCAGGAAATGTTCCTGCCATTACCTGAATGCATTTTTAAGTCTTCCCAGTACCTGCAGGTTGTTGTGTTACTGCAGTAGAAAGCTTTTATTGGGGAAATATGCCGGAGGAAGACCAATTTTGCAGCGGTGTCATCATGTGGTTTCAGACTGCATGATGGAGATTTTGTGTTTGGATTCAGCACTGCTTCTGCAGTCTTCTCCTTAAGATTGCATCGTTATCAGTCTATTCAGTCCCTAATTACATCAGCCTGGTCTGGTGGTTGGTGACCCTGCACATAGCAGGGGGGTTGAAACTGGATGAGCATTGTGGTCCTTTTCAACCCAGGCCATTCTATGATTCTATGATTCTATGATTCCATGATTCTATGGTTCTATGGTTCTACGATTCCATGATTCTATGATTCCATGATCTGGTCACATTCACCTTTATTGACAATTAGAAGTAGGCACCTCATGGGCTGAAAAGCATCCTTTTAGGTGGAACATCTTGTTTGAGTGATGATCTCAGTTTACATTCACACGGCGTTCATTGCTTGGACCTGACATCTTTTGGAAGATCAGCCAAACTGAAGTCTTGTTTCTTTGGTGACAATTGTTTAAGCATGGCACTGTGATATTTTCCTGCTAAAGTGGTGGGATTTGTCCTTTTTTTTTTTTTTTTTCCTTTCTTTTCAATCATTACTGTTATTATAACTCCAACCCTCCTGCCCTAAAGCCCAATTTTTTTTGCAGTGGAAAGTCTTACCTGCATACAACCACTGCTGTATTACTCACATCCTCCACATGCTGTGGTCAGAAACAAAATGCTGGGACTACAGGAGATCTGCTGACAACACGCCGTGGCATCCAGGAAGAAAATGGGATGATAGGAACAAAAAGAAAAGAGAAAAGGGCCAAGGAATGTGCTGATACCACAATACATCACAGGACAGCAGAATCATTAAGGTTGGAAAAGACCATGAGACCATCCAGTCCTACTGCCCTCCCATGGCTGCCATGCCCACCTACACCACACAGCTCTGTGTCTCACCTTTATGTTCTCCTTTTCATTGCTTCCTTTTATCTCTTTTTTAAACTATCCTCACTGATTCTCACTTTTTATTGTTTTCTTATCTGTCTCATTCCTTCACTTCTCTGTGCTTGCATTTTTCTCTTTCAGCTGCTTACTTTGCCTTGAACATTTTCCCAAACCCTTCCATTTTCCTCTCACTAGACTCAAATGTACACATTGAAACACCATTTTTCACCCCTTCCATTTCCACTTTCTTTCCTTTCCTCCCCCAGAACCCATATTTTCCCCTTTCCTCCCTAATCTCACCATTCTTTCCCCTCAGCATTGGTTGATATCTGTCTTCCCCACGTACTTTTCCTGCAGACTGAAGTAGGATTTGGACCTTGAGCTGTTAATGATGCAAAAGTGGGTAGAAACGATGTGAAAATCCCTGAGGAGGGCATCTCCTAAGTGCTCAGAACTGAGAGAAAATGGTCCTGTTGAGCAAATTTAACTTCCCTTCAAAATCCTGGCTCTGTCCTTCCAGTTGGAAAGAAGATGCTGTAATGTGTTGTTGCAAGCTGTTAAAGCCTGAGACTTCAGGGAGGGGAATAGGCTGAAGTTATTTTATGAACTGTTCATTTCTTTGTGGGAGGCTGTTAAAATAAAGCAACAATATAAAAGATGAATTATATACAATTTAATGTAAAGCTGTTTGATGCCATTATGATATTTCTTCCTTGATTGTCTCACATTTCTGTACTTTTAAAAAAGTTTTGTGTGGTGGTTTGGTTTTTTTTTGTTTTTTTTTGGTCCTTTCTGCACATTATGAAAATTGTACTGAGAGGAGTAAATTCATTTGCATAAAATTGACTGCAAAGAGCAATTAGCCCTTCATTAATATGCAAATTTGGTCCGGTGCAAATCCATCTATATATGAGGTTTAAATATGCAAGTCAGTCTTGCTGTGCGAGAAACCCAGATGCTTTTATTTACTTTGAAATTGAGGGATTTGGTTAATGATGTTGTTGACAGGAAAACTTGAATAAATTTGATGATCACCATCTTTTATATTAGACGAGGCCCACAGTAAAAAATTACCAAGTAAAATACCAATTTTATTTGGTAATTTCCTATTACCAATCTAGTAATAAAATGGAAGATACAAAGTAATAGAGCTAGATTTCCTAATGTAGTTATCCCGAGATTTAAACTGTTCCCCAAAGATAGAACCATTTTTCTTAAACTTTGTTTTTCCAGAGGGTAAAGGCATCTACATAAGCTGTATGAATAACACCATGCCTTGAGATTTTAATGCTGGAAAGTTCTCCCAGTTGATTGTTTCTTTTGGAGAGAGTGTACAGGCCTGGGAATTCAAAGCAGGAGTTTGGGAAATGGCTGTCATCATCATCTTCCATCAATTATCCATTGAGTTTCCTCAAGAGTAGCACTGAGGTCTTTGCTTTGAACCTGTGGGGTCAGACTGGAGGCTGTCTGAACCCATGGCCAGTTTCAGTTGGATCACCCAAGCCAATTCATGAACACCTTTCTTTTTTCTCCTTCTTTCATATAGATGTATGAACCTGTTCAAGTCTTCCCAGCTTTCACACAAGTCATCACTCAACACGGATGGGCTCAGAGAAGCAGAACCTATGACTCTATGATTCTCCTCACTCACAGATGGACAACGTGCTTTGTCCCACTCTCCTTGCCTGCCTCGTGATGTGGGTTTCTCTGATTTTATCCACTGGTACCACAGCAGCCATCCTTCTAATGGGTTCCCTTGCATTTCTCAGCCTTGTTTCCTTGGTATCGCAGACTTTTCCTATTGCTTTTCTCCCCTGTGGTTCTCTCAGGCCTAATTTTAGCTCTGGCAGAAGCAACCCACTCTTTTACTTCAGTCGTACTCCCTAAACTAAATTTGATCTGCCTCGCCCAATGCGTGGCACATTGACACCTTTGAAATAACAGAGAAACGTCCCTTGGATGAGCAGAACTGTGGCAACGCGTGAAGCTCTGGTTTCAACTGCCTGAGGATGAGTTGATGGATGGCACCATTTGGTTCCTCCTTTTCGGCACGGCTGTTTGGGATGGAAATCCTCACAGTGGCCAACTGTTTGTTTGCTGTGGCCTTGAAAGGAAAAACTACAGGGAGAAAATAGAATTGAGAATTCAGAGAATCATAGAATTATTGAGGCTGGAAAAGACTGCTAAGATCATCCATTCCAACCATACCCCAAATTCAGGATCTGCTGGGCTTGTTCAGGCTGTGGTTACTGCAGTAGGAAATCTGTCCTTCCTTCCCATCACAGTTAAGGCAACCAGAAGACACAGTGCACACCTTATATTTGCAGTACATAATAGTTTGGGAGATGGCAAAATGATGAAAGGGCGAAACTTTTGAATCTGTAACATCTTTGTAAGTGTTAGTAGTCTCTGCCTATGAGAACACACAATTGCTGGATGGTTTCTCAGCAGCATTCATAGCACTCTTGGTTCTACGTCCCAAAAGAAGGAAAATATTAATTTGCAGAGTCAATGGGTAAACAGCAGCATCTCAGCACAACCTGAGCTCGTCTCCCATCAGCTTTATAATCTTTAGATTCTAAATAAATAAACGGTTCAGCCTCGGAGTTTATTAGTCCAAAATACACTTATTACCTCATCAACTCAACCCCCCTTCCAGTTAACATCTAATTAAACCACAGCACTGCGCGTGCCATCTTAGGGGATGCTGCCCCTGGGCAGCCTTGGTCTAGCACCTAATGGTCTAGCATTAGGTGGGATGGTTGGTGGCCCTGCATGTGGCAGGGGGGTTGGAGATTCATGATCCTTGAGGTCCCTTCCAATCCTGGCCATTCTGTGATTCATAATGAAACTACGTCCTGAAAGAATCATTACATTCTTTGGGCATTCTTCTCCTTACTTTTTTTTTCTTGGAACCAATGTGATGAATGGGGCACACAGTGCCCCGTTGTTCTGTGCTCCTCCAAACTTTGCAAGTATCTGAGTGTACGTGGATTTTTTTTTTTTTTCCACTCAGTAAAAGAGAGAGAAAAGTTTGTGTGTTTTTGCACTTGGGAAAAGGGAGGACCGATGCCACTGGGTAGCACAGTTATGCAATGTGATTGTGCAAGTAATTTTAGCTCATGTTTTCCCCCCTTTGAGGAGATTACTCACAGGAATAAAACCTACTTAAAAGATCTTTTTTTTTAAGGCAGCTCTCTGCTGCACTCGCAATAAAGTGATGACAAACGCTTTATTTGTAGGAGAATCTTTACCTATGGGACTTCACAGCCACGCAGACCTGAAAAAAAGGAAAATAGTCTTAAAACCTTCCTTTAGAGAGGGGAGAAATTTCTTTTAATTCTTCTTTTTTTTTTTTTTTTTTTTTTTCCAGTGGTAAGTGTGCTTACTGTACTCTAATTTATATATATGTTGGATTTATCTGTGCTTGTGCTTCACCGAGGTTGTCTTTCCATCTTCTCACAACACTGATGATTGCGTGCTGACAAGGCTTCCTTTATTCAGTTTTCTTCACTTATTGAAGAACAAGGAACTCAGAATCCCAGCTCCTCTACAACGACGTGATTGCACAAGTTTGCACACACATCCCATGTATTCCCTAAGTGTCCCTTTGATCTCTCCACTCCAAGTACCTCTGTTGAGCAATAATGCAAACACGTTGACGTAGCTCTGCCTGACCAATGTGAGTTTTCATTCTCTGGTGCCCTCCAGATGCTACAAGCCAGAAGTTTGTGTTTCTGGGACCCAAATGCCATTGGTGCACGTACTGCTGTATGCCTGCTCTACTGCCTTGTCCATGGGCTGTCACTGCTCTTACTGTGCCTGCAGTTATCTGCCTTCAGATGAAGGGCACTTCCATCAGTTCCTTTGAATCTTTAGGGTCCCTATGGCACAGGAGGTGTTTTGCTTTCTCCCCAGCTCCCTGCTCCATGAGCTCTACAAGGTCTGCAGCCTTGTTGGAATTACACTGCAAAGTTATGCCTTGGTGAGATGGGGCAACATTCAGACTGTATGTAGTCTGAAACACCAGTCAATCTTCCTGAAAGTTATTTAAAGAAGACTTCTTTCAACTGCACACGTTGGAGCTTTTGATATCTCAACACATCAAACCCAGCTTTTTTCTTTACTATGATATTAAATAGTGGTGATTTGATTCGGACTCCAGCTGGTCCTCCAACTCCACATCCACACTGCAGCCTCAGCTTAAAGCTCTGCGTGCGTTTTGCAGCCATCCTGGGATGGAGCTTTCATGCCTTCCACATCTGAAATCTTTTGTTTCGTTGCAGAACCTTCCAAGACTGCTGTTTGGCTGGAAGGACACAGCTGGGTATTTTCTGCTGTAATGTGACCAATCCACCTCTGTTGATGTCAATTTAATTGCTGGGGATGTTTTTCAAAGTGCTCTACAGAAGGTCTTTGTAGCGACAAGCGGATGGTTTACGCTTCATAAGCAGACATAAAGAAACTGCTGCTCATTGGGGAGAGAGAGATGCAGTTATGAGTCCATCAGCATGGAAGTTACAGCACTGAAGGACGCATTTTGATCGTGTTTATGCCACCACATCAAATTTTACTCAGACTGGAGAAGATTTTGTAACAGAAAACAACAAATTCCAGGAGTAGAGGGGAGAGAGGGAAGCTAAACGATCAACATCTTATTTCTCTCCTTGGTTATCATAACTCTAAACGTATTGCTGTGTACTCAATTGCTGGCTTGGAGAGTAGCTTATCTATAAAAATGGAAATACATCACCACGACCCCCAAATCTCACCTTACCCCACAGAGCTGCAGCATTTCTTGTTGGCTCTTCGAAGTCACTGTAGTTGCTCCATTTCCCGAAGGAAGGAGGTTGTCATGCAGTAATTATGCCTTCTGTTGTTGTTGCTGCTTTTCCTGGAGATTCTGCATATCTGCAGACCTCCCAGCTCTACAGGTCTGCAGGACACTGTTTCAACTCTTCCTCTTTTTCATAAGTTATATTTCCATGGAACACTTGGCTGCAGATGAGTGGTTTTACAGTCACATGCCCTAACTTGTTTCCTCTCAGTGCTAATTACTTTTCTATTTATATCTTTTCTCACAAGTGACACCATTTTGAGCGCCTCACTTTGCATAGCACTGGGAGAGCCAAAGGTGTTTCCTTTTCCAGTCTTTTGCCCAGCTCCTCTGGCTTTTTAGCACCTGACAGGGAAATTACCACTATTTAAGACAGAAGAACACGAGGATGAGAGAGGTTCCCCCTGCAAAGTTCTCTTTGTAATTGCTGATGATGTTCCAAGCCCTCTAATGAAGTGCTGCCACTCAGTGTGCTCTTCTTGGAGGACCATCTGTTGCACTTCAGACAGGTGAAGGGTTGGTGTCATTTGTTGGATCAAACAGGTCTCTTTCTTCTTCTGACCTGCTGTAACTCACAAATGGGGACCACATGAGTTCCATTGCAAAGTGGGAGATAATCCCTACTGGAGAGCTACAAATGGTCATCATTTGTCTCCAGTTTCAGAAGACGAACATGGAATGATTAAACTCATTTCAGTGCTTTTAAGTAATTTCCACTTATTTGTCAGGAAATGCCAATAATGGGAAAAATCTGAGATCTATGCCATAAGCACGCTGTAAGATTTTTGCTTCTGGTAGATGAACTTGTCCATTGTAGTGGTATCCAGACCTGATACAGACTAACATCTGAATGAAGACGATGTGACTAAATTCTTCAGTTGCCTTATTTTTATCTGTCAGCTTATTTTTTTAGAGTAATTCAAAGAAACTTGCAGTGTCGTTTGGTAAATAGCTGATTCAGAAGATGGAAATGATAGAGTATTTTTTCTGATAAGAACACACCCCATGAAGGATGTCACACTCGGTCTTTATTCGTATGAATTAAGCAGAATCCTCTCCGTGAGTAAAAGCTTCAAGATCAGACATGCAGCAATGATTTGTTTCGATTTTCCTGCTGCAGATTTCAGGAGTGTGCACAGTCATTCACCCCAGACCGGAGACGATAAGTGCAATATTTTCACAGCAGAGTTCTGTCCAAGCCATGAAATGCAGAAAGATTTATTTCTGACTGCGGGATGGTCGTATCTTTTTCTCTTTCATTCTTCCTAAACAGCAGCAAATGCTGTGGTCAGAAGCAATAACATGTTAGATCCTGAATGTCAGCACCCCCAGAGACCCTGACGGGACCATTCATGTGCATTCAAACGCCTTAAGCAAAGCTGACACCAAAGAGAGCAGAAATTCTCATATTCCTCTTTTTATTGCCACGCATTCAATTCAGCTCTTCTCTTACAGGCCTCTGATAAAACTGACATCTTCATCACTGGACAGAAAGCGTTCTTGCAGTATCTAAACAGAGCAGCTGAGCATCAGTGTGCCAACAAGAGACATCTCCTGTGAAAACAGCGCAAATCCAAACCGCAGTTATGGGCACGTTACAAACACTGTAAGATTGGTAAGTATGTGACTAATGAGAAACAAACAGTGCCCCTAATCTAATCTCCTGTGGGAGTATTGCTATTGTCTTTTTTAATTAAAAAGTCACTGGTCTTCTAAATTCATACAACTGTATGGCATGGCCTTATAGGAACACGTGGATTCCAGTAACTGGAGTGAGCAATTTCCAAGAAACACACATTGTGTAAACACCCTGCTGTACCATTTGTATACATACCTGCACATCACATGCAGCACAGGTTGGGGTTACTTTGTCGGATCTCATCGTCTTGCTAAAGCCTGATAGACATTTCTTTCCAGCAATGATATTTGTAATCTTTTGCCAGTTGTTTGGTAGCGGTGACTCTGCAGACGAAAAGGCTCTGGGCATTCAGCCATTTTGAGGTAGTTTAATTTGTTAAAAATTATCTTTTTTCCCACCCAAGTCCCCTTGAAACCATTTGGAGAAGAGAACTGTTGAGCAGTTGCCAACAACAGGGCCTGCTGAGACCTCTGTATCCTCCCAATAGAACTCTGTGTGCCAGTCGGGGCTGCTGGCACAAGCCTGAACTCTGCACTGCTGATATATTTCCTTCATGTGGACCAATTACAATAATTACCACTACAATAGCTGAGGTTTAAGCAGTCAGTCTGCACACCATACCTCAGGTTGCTGGCGCTGTGTTCCATCCTATAATCTCAGTTTTCTTTGAACTAAGTGGAAAATAAATACTTGGAAAAAGTGGGAGAGAGTCTGAATGGAAAGCAGAGGCTCAGTAATGGCATTGTTCTTCGTGCCTTGCTGTCCTTAAGCTGCATTTCTTCCTTTTTAGTCTGTGGTTCTAAAAGGTGGCATCTCTTGGTCCACAGGGATGCAGGAGGAGATGCTGCAGACCATTGACTCTCCATATCCAGCAGGGGAATCTCTTTCAGCGTGAATGAAAAAGCAACAGACAATGAGAAAGCAACAGATCAGGAATGGATAAAACTCCAATGTTTTGTTTTGCTGCATTCCTGTCCAAATGAAGACTTCTTTTGACCAAAGGGGAAATTACCCATCCCTTCCTGCTCTTGGATGGATGTTTCCATGCCACCCTGCTGCCGGGACAAGTGGCTGTAACAGCCCAGTTCCCAACAAATCCATTGGCTTCAATATGATGCAATTCCATAATCTCACCCCCACTCCTGTCGTTTCCAAAGCACTGGTTAATATTTAAATCTAAACAGTAGGTTGGTTTTTTTTTTTTCTTTTCTAATCTGGTCAAGTTTATATTGCAGAAAGATTAACTCAAGAACAAGCACAACCCCACTTGGCCCTATCACTTGCAATACAAATCCAAAGTATCCACAGTGTATGCACAGAAATACATGTTAAATTTCCTCTATGCAGCCTTCCTCTGGGGAGGGGAAGGGGAAAGAAGAAGGCTGCATGTGACAGCTGCTAATTATGCTGCTTAATGCACTTCTGGAAGTTGCAGAGATGAGAACTATGTGAAAAACCTCTCTGAAAAATGGCGTATTTTCACAAATGTTTTTTTTTTTTTCCACATTTTTTTTTTTTTTCCAAATCTGCCTCCTCCCCCTTTTTAAGGAGGTTTCATTTCTCAAACAGCAGCTGCTGTGTGCAAAGGGCAAAGCAGTGTCTCATGTCCAATGTTTCCCATTACCACCGTGCCCTAGCATCACTGAATGTATGTGTCATTAGGAAAGTGGTGGCCTGAAGATTCTGGAACCCAGAGGCAGGAAGGGGGATGACACCTGAAACACATCTCCAGTTGATGGCTTGGTTTTGTTTCCTCTTTCGGCAGTGTTTTTTATATTCTTCATCTTGTATTTATGCCTACTGGAAAAATTATCTTCTGCACTTGGCTGTGCTGGGGTCTTGTGGAGGTATTTGTTGTGATTCATACGTAAGTGCTCACAAAGTGGATCTCAAAGTGCCTTTTACATACAAGGGCTGCTCCAAAAGTAATGCCTCCTATTTATTTGTTGACGTTGGCCCACAATTGGAAAGGTGATACAGCAGTATGGGCTGAACCTTCCCACCCACAGACATTCATCAACACAATTGCTGAATGTTCACGGAGACCAAACAGTGGGTGTGAGCACAGTGGTGCTGGTGTGCTTCAGCAGTAGTGACAGTGACAGTGGGGCACCTCTGCTGGTGCAGATTGCTATGTGCATGGATGGCATGCAGGCTCTTTTTTATTACTGGTGAAGATGCATGGCTAATGGTGGTGAACGTGTCATAAATCAGTGTTTTGTAGCTTTGCTCTACCAAATAGCTGAGCTCTTTGTGGTAGTTTCCATGGAAATAAACAGGAAGCATTACTTTTGGAGCAACCTACACAGAGGTTGGGTTCCTCAAAGCCGTGAAGTAAACCTGCACTAGACACTGGGTTAATCTTCTCCTCCAGACACTGATGCGCATTGTTGAAGGCAAAAGCAATGGATTCTCCACCAGTAACAATTCGATGTCATCCTCTTGGGGTCATCCTATTTGGGTCATCCTCTTGGGGTCATCCTATTGGGGTCATCCTATTGGGATCATCCTATTGGGGTCATCCTATTGGGGTCATCCTCTTGGGGTCATCCTATTGGCACAGGATGCCCAGAGAGTGGTGGAGTCCCACCCCTGGGGCTGTTCTGGATTGCTCACATGTGGCACTGAGGGACACGGTCAGTGGACGTGGTGGAGGTGTGCTGGGGTTTGGATTTGGCCATCTGAGAGCTCTTTTCCAACTGTAGTGGTTGTGTGACTCTATGGAATCAAGAGGACTGCATGTGCTAACGCCTCCCGAAGTGTTGGGTTTCTCCCTGTTGAGCTGTAACCCAATAATACCACACCTCTCTTTCTCTGCGTGGTGAGAATCACTCTATTGACCAAAGCTTTGGAGGACTTTCCCTGCCTCTTGGTGGCACAGAGCAGAGCCCATCACCCCCCAGTCCCATCCACAGCCACCACAGGGAGAAACCCACAGCATGGAAAGGGCTCTGCGTTCCAACAAGGGAGTGAACCTCCTGCAATAAGAATACTCCGCTGCTATTTAGATAAAAAGAAGGATCCTGCATGCCTACACCACCCTACAAAAATAGTCCGAGTGTGTGAGTAAATCTCCAAAGTTTCTCCCCGTGAAAACATCCAACGGCACATTTTTTCTCCCATCTCACCATACAGATGTATTTATAGCTCTCCTTCCCTCCCACTCCCCCAGGCAGGAGGTTGCCACTCGTCTCCTTCGCCAGCCCTGAAATAATTTGCAGTGCCTTTGAAACATCATCGCGTTGCATAGCTGCGTTGCAGCTATGGGAGCAGATCAGGTTTTCATGCGAATGTCACATTAACAGAGGCATTACAGCTTCCCCTCGCTGCAGGCACTTTGAATTTCCACTTCAGCTTCAGCAGCAAAATAAACCTGCATGCAGGATCGGGGTGTTTGATATTCCGCACGCATTAAAAAATTAATATGGAATAGGAGGGGGTGAAGGAGACGCATTTGCTTTACGAGTGCTTTTTAAAACTCGATTTTGCTGTCGCTGTCGCATCTTAATTTGGAGTTATCTCTAAGTCTTGTGCATGGGGACAGAGAAACCAGCACTGCTTTGTCCACGTGGGCTGCACTACATGTATCTGCGTGGAGAAAAAGCTGCTTTTTGGAGCACGGTTCTGATACAGAACCGGAGCGCAGATACGATGCTGAATTAAAGCTCACTGCAAGCTTTCCACCGTTTCAAAACTGCTCTAGCATTCTTAATACAGAATCTATTCTAATCTATTCTGCAGCACAACATAGTTTGGAGCACGGAGCTTGTGAAGGCAGTACCAAGGGCTGAGATTTAGGGCTCGCATTGCTCAGGGATAGATGGACATCACCCCAGCGCGGCCTTTGGCTCAGGGTCATTCCTGGGGTGCGCTGAGCGGAGGGGCCTAGCGCGGGCCCGCGGGATTCGAACCCCCGCGTCCCGCCGCCGCTGCGCCCAGACCTGCGGCGCCAACCCGCTGCGCCACGGCGCGGCGCGGCCGCTAGATGGCGGCCTCCCAACGAGGAAGCCGCCCGCTCCGCAGCGCCCGGGAGGCGCCTGGCGGCCGCGCCGCGGCGCCCTGCTTCCCCCGGCAGCGACGGCGGCCATGGCCGGGCGGGCCCACGTGACGGCGCGCCGACCAATCAGCGTGAGGCAGGGGGCCCCGACTTTCGTCCCTGTGGCCGCCATTAAAGAAAAAGGGGCTCAGAATTAAACGGCGGAAGAATCCCCTCTCCCCCTCCCGCCCCGTCTTCGCCGTTCCGGCCGCGACTCGACATGGGGGAGACGCGCTGAGGGGCAGCAAGCTGAACAGGATGCCGCGGCCGGGCAGCCGCCGACAGAGGCACCGCTGAGGGGCAGCGAGGAGGAGAGCCGCCGGCTTCGGGGGGCTTCGGGGCAGCGAAGCAGCAGCAGCAGCCGTCGCATCCCTCAGCCGGGGTGTGAGGAGGGGGGTAGTGTGTGTGTGGGGGGGGGGGGAGGTGGGCTCCGAGCCCGTTCCCCGCGGCCCTTCCGCCTGAGGAGAGCCCGGGGCTCGGCCGCCGCCTCCCCGCCCTCCTGAGGAGAGACCTCGGCGAGAGGAGGGGGCCCTCAGCCCTCCGCCCCCGCGGGGCCGCCGCGCAGCGCTCCCGGATCCCCCGCACCTGAGGAGAGCGGCGGCGGCGGCGCGCGCCCCGCGGGCGGGCTGCGGGCACCCCCCCCTCCCCCCCCCACAACCCCTCACACACCGCCCCCCGCCGCAGAAGAGACCGCCGCTCCGGCTGAAGATCATCATTTTATTTTTTTATTCTCTTCCCTCCCCCCTCCCCCCCCCGTCCACCACCCCCCCCACACGCACACTTCTCTCTTCCCCCCCCCCCCCCCGCCTTTTTTTTTTTTTTAAATTTTTTTTTTTTTAATTATTATTTTTTAAAGGACCGATCCTTCTTCGCCTCCCCTCCACCTCGGAGGAGAAAAGGAGAGGGGAGGGGGTGAGGAGCCGGGGGGGGGGGGGGGGGGGGGGAGCTGTGAGGGTTTCGTTGCCGAGGGGCCCCTCGCTGCCCGCCGTGACCCGGCGCCGGGGGCGGGGGGGGGTTGGCCGCCCCCTGAAGACTCTGCGATTCCCCCCGACGGCACCGCTGGGACGCTCCGTCCGCGCCCGACGAGACTCCGAGGGCCGCCCGCAGTTCCACCCCTCTCCCCCCTCCCCCTCCTTCCCCCCACGGACGGATTTTCACCCTCTCCACGAAGATCGCTGATTTCGGGGAAGGGGCCGTTTACCCCCCTCCTCCCCCCAGGAGACTTTTACGACCTTTTCCTCACCAGGAAATCCCCCCCCCGGCTCCCGCAGATGGTTTTTGGGGTCCCCCCCCAGGACAATCTTCTCGCTTCGGCCTTCTCCAATCCTTCCGGCTCTCTTCGCCGCCGGCTCCTCGCTCTTGTTTTGATGATTTTACATTTTTAATTTATTGGGATTTTTTTTTTTTTTTTTTTTTTTTTGGAGCGGGGGACGAAGAACCCCCCCCTCCTCCCTTCCCCCCCTCCCCCCTGCACACACACATATTACCCTGTTGCCCTCGGACTCCGGAGCCACGAGCCCACGGATCGGGCCCTTTTCTCCCCGAGGAAGAGGATTAATTACCCCGTTGGATTATTTATTTCCCCGCGATCAGAGGAAGGAGAGATGCCGGCCGGGTTCTCCCCTTAATCCCCGGATTCGTTACCCCATTTTCTCCTGTTGGATGCATCACCCCTTCGCCTCCCCTCCAAGAAGAGGAGCGGGGATCGATCCCAATCTACGCTGCATTTCCCACTGCCTCCCTCTGTCCTCCCCTTTTGCCCCCCCCCCCCTCCCTCCCCATTTCATATCCAGAGGAGAAAACGCTCTGAGTTTCTCTTTTAAAATAATAATAATAATTTTTAACCCTCCTCTCTCACTCCTTCCCTGGTTATTTATCCTGCCACTATTCCGTGTGTGTGTGCGTACGTAAAGCCCTTATTTAACCGCATTATTATTTGTGCGTGTGCCTCGCCCCCTCCCCCGTCCCCTCGCAGTGTCTGTCTCCCTCTCCCTCTCTCTCTCTCTCTCTCTCTCTCTCTCTCTCTCTCTCTCTCTCTCTCTCTCTCTCTCTCTCTCTCTCTGTCTGTCTCTTTCTTTCTTGTCGGAGGCTGTGGGATAATGGCGTGTGGGTTGTGGCTGTGAGGATGAGTTCCTGCTTCGTGCCGAACGGGGCCAGCCTGGAGGATTGCCATTCCAACCTCTTCTGCCTGGTGAGCGCCCGCGGCCGCGCACACGCGCGACGTGCGCGGAGTGGGAGCGGGAGGCGGCCGGGGGAGGGGAGGAGGCCGGGCAGTGGCAGCAAGCAGCCATTTTTAGCAGAGCTTCTGCTGGAGGAGCCCTCGGAGCAGGCCCAGCCGGGCGGCTGCCAGCTCTCCGTGCCCCCCACCCCCCCCATCGGCTCCCCGCCGCCTCGCCTCGCCCCTCCCTCCGCTTTCAGCCCGGGCTTCGCGGCTCCTGCCCTGCCCTCAACTTTTTGGGCTTTCTTTCTCCTCTTTACGGGAGGGAGCTGTGCCTTTTCCCCTCGGCCAACTTTCTCCTTACCCTCCCCGCTGCACGCATCCCATACAAACCTCGGCCCAAACCCTTCTCCCTGCCTTAAATCCCCCCCCCCCCCAACCCGTGTCGCTTTTACCCCGAGACCCCCAAGCGCTCTGCAAAGCCCCGCTGCCTTCTGTGCGTTGTGCACCATTTTGAGCTCTTTTTTCTTCTTCTCCCCCCCCCCCCCCCAACCTCAGTACGAAATTGTTGGGATTTTTTTCATTTTGGTAGCGCCCAACGCAGATTGGATTTCGTTGGGCTGTGATGCAATTTAGGTGCTGCGCTCACCTCCTTCATCAGCTTAATGCAAATCAGCCGATATCAGATGGCTGCCTGATATATATATATATGTTTTTATTTAGTTCTGGAGATCATTATAAGTAAAAAAAAAAAAAACAAACACCCGTGCCAGGCTGTAGCATGGGGGTTGTTGGGGGACCCTCTTGGGCTCTGCATCCCATCCTGCTGCTGCCTTTGTAAATCCTAGCTGTCTGAATGTCAACTGTTGCAGCCCCCATAGCTTCCATCTAAACTGTTTCTCCTCCTCAAGGTAGAAGGCTGCCATGTTAGGTTTAGATGTTGCGGTGATCTTAGGTGCGTTGTCTGCTAGGAGGGAAATCAGTGACTTGTTGGCAAGCAGCACCTCACCTCCGTGCTGCATTCTTGTTGGGAGCCGAGGGGCGATGCGGCCCCAAAGGGCCTTAAGGCTGCAGTGCTCGAGGGGGAGAAGCTCAGTGTTAGAACTTAGTGAGGTGCTGGGTTGGGGATAATCCAGGAATTGTCGCTTTCCCAATAGGTACAGTGGTAGCTCTTCGCTCTATAAAGTCGGATGAAGCTTTGCCCAGAAGGGGATTTAGTGGATCATAACCAATGATGTGTAATTTAATGAGAGAAACAGGATTTAAATTCTTAAAATGTGGTGTGGGAAATGAAAAGCGTGATGGCTCAGAGTAAAATAAGTGTGCTTGAGAAGCTTCCTGCACGCGATAGGGAATTTTACAATAGGGAAGCTGTGAATTTTTCTGAAATAGCAGAGGAGTGGCAGAACGTATGGCTGAGTTCGATTTTTTTTCCCTATTTCCTGTATCCTCAGAGTAATCTTGGATTTCAAAAAGCAGCGTAAGCATAAGTGAGCATGAAGTGAGTAGTAATTTGCTAAGGCGAGCGCTTAAAAGATTGGACATTTGGAGCCTGCGAATAATTAGATAATTGTCACTCGTTTTTCATTTTTGTTTTAAATCAGATCAGAAGTTTTTTTTCCTCTGTCGCTTTACAGCTGCAGTGAAAATGCACAGCTCTTGCTTTGCTGCAGCTATTAAGAGATTTAGAAACAGGGTGCCTGGTTATTTCCAATTTATCTCCTCAGGTGCACAGAACTTAGAAGCGTGGTTTCTGTTACAGCTGGCTGTTTCTGTTGGTAATGTACCCCGATGTCTGATAGTTGGTTTCTTTTTTCTTTCCCTTAGGCTGATCTAACTGGGATTAAATGGAAGCGATACGTATGGCAGGGTCCAACATCTGCCCCCATTCTCTTTCCGGTCACGGAAGAGGACCCTATTTTGAGCAGCTTCAGTCGCTGTCTGAAGGCGGATGTGCTCAGTGTTTGGCGCCGAGACCAGAGACCTGGACGCAGGGAGCTGTGGATATTTTGGTGGGGTGATGACCCCAACTTTGCTGACCTTATCCATCACGATCTCTCAGGTAGGAAGAAATGAATACCTTCGTTTGGTCAGTGCAAGGGTGCTGTTACTCGTGGTGTTCTCCTGCCAGCCCTTACAGAAGTCTGTGTGAGATAAACTGTTGTCTGGAGATAAGATAAATGTATTCCCATAATCTACAACTTTGATTTTATGATAATGGGAAGAACTGTCAGAAGCCAAATTACGATGGCAGTGCACTGATCAAACAGCTTAGGTGGTCTTGGTCTGCCAGATAATAAAGAAACAAGTTGTTTTTCCCTAAACTTTCTTCTTTTTTGGTGGGGGGGGAGGGATGCACAAAACCATCAAAGCAAGTAAGCCTATGAATTTTGGCAACTTCTTGGGGCTTCTCATGCCCAAGGCTGTGCCTGTGATTCAGAAGCAGAAGTGATGCCTTAAACATGTTTTGATCAGGTCCCTTTTGTTGGGTAATTGGAATTCAAAATTCAAACCGAAATCCCATTTTATTATGTAATAAGAATCGTAGAGATCTGGGCAATTCTGAACCGTACGTAGTTGTTTGGGTTGGAAGTCAAATTGCTGGTGGGGAGTCCTCAAAAGAAGACAGTTTGCTTTATGGCTTCGTGTGAGAATCCTTAAACCTTGTGTTCTTCTCACCCTTTACCAGTGCTCTGAACCTGTACATGCTTTCAAACTTAGACTTGCTGCTTTTGAAAGACTAACAATATCTATATTTCTCAACACTGTTCTATTTGAGACTTGGCACTTTATTTTGAAAACGTTTACTTGTTGATGTCAGTTCCAAAAGTATGATAAGCAACTGGAAAGCTATGTGATGAAATTCAGCATTTAGACCATATGTAAATCTGTTGGTGAGACTACACTGATTCAGGGCGGGGGGGAGAGTCGTATCGCTGTAATTTCCTCTGAAATAATGTACAGTATTTGAGTTACTGATGTGTAAAATGAGACCAGGGTTTGGTGACCTGCTAACCAGACATTGTTAATGCTGTGTTTGTGGATAAGCTGAAGAACAAATACAAATTTGAAGAGCTGCTGTGGCAGGCGACTTGAAACAATTTAACGTGTGGGTTTTTGTACCCATGATGTGATCTGGAAAAGAATCCACATACTGAAATAGTGTTTATTTGTTTGAATAGTGGATTTCGGAGTTGAGATGCTGCTGGTATTCCTGTCTGTTCTGGAAATAAAAACTTTGTATCTTTAAATGTTATTGACTTTGTAGGTTGCTTGGTATTTCAGTGCATTGATGGCTTCCTTATTTTTGCCCTATGAGTAACCTCGGTCTTGACCTGCAGGAAACATCCTTTGTATGGCTGAGATGTAACTTAGACTAAAGGCTATTTTTGGCCTGGGCCTGCCCTGAGCAAAGACCAACTGTTTGGGAGAGTATCTGTGTAGAACTTGCATGCAGTTGGCTGTGAGATTAAAGTGATCCCAGCGTGTTACATTTGTGTCCGTGTGTTACAAGTTAAGCCATTTGGAGACTTTGTTTCTGCTCTAGGTGGCCATCCAAATCTTGTCTGAGCAACTTCCTTTCTGCATTCCCTTGAAATCTATCCGCTAATGTTGAGGTACCTTTTGAAACAGCAGCATTTTGTAGGTCAGCTTGTGTTTGTATTTAGGGCTGCACTCTTCTGCACAGGTAGATAAACCCCGAGAGCGATGCGTGTTTGTCAGCTCCAAACCCCTCCTATGCTGTAAGGGAGATGTAGTAGCAGGTGAGCGTCTCCAAAGGCTGTCTTTGCCATTGCTCAGGTCACCTGTGGATGTCTGCCCTTCCAGACAGGTTATCCTATGTGTTTTGCTGTTAAATACTTGTTACGTATGCCCATGTGTAGAGGTACTGACATTGTAGTTTTAGCAGGCTGTTTTTTTGTCTCCTCTTAATTAAAGAGGGATGTTATAATCTCTTAGAACATATTAGTCTGCTTGGTTCTTACATGACCAGAAGCTGATAAAGATATTCGGTAGCTGAATTGTCTGAGGAGTGCCCACACCTGTGCTTTTTCTCTTCCCCATTACACAAAATCTTAATGTGAACCTCATATAGGAAAGAATTACGGCTGAACCCAAACAATGTTATCTGACCTTTGTCATAGACCTAATGGATTTTTTCATTGGTGGACAATTTCTCCTAGTAATTCACATTGCTCTGTTCTCCCAATGATTGCTTGTCCCATTTTCAATGGAAAAGATAAATTACTTCCTGGCAGAGGCTTGTTACCTTCAAAATTGATTGGAAATTGTTTGCTGCTGATGGTTGAGGTGCTGCCTCATTTAGAATTTTTCTACTCAGTAGGGGAGGAATTGTCCTAAAGAACCAAATGCAGGAGTGGAGTAGGAGCAGCTTGCTGCTGCTGGCATGTCCTTTGCTGCCTACAGACAGGGAAGGGAGGCAGCTTTGGTTTTGGCTTCCTTTGGCTGTACCCGTTAGGGAGCGGTCAGTACTTTGGCAGTTTTTTGATGATTTCTTTGTGATTTGTTGTTCCAATGAATAATGGATGTTCAGTGTCTGGAACACATCTCAGTCATCAGCTCTCAGTACCTGAAATATGGCAGCATTCGAGAATCTCTTTATCCCCTGCAGAAGCATCTTCCCAAGATCACTTCAAAAGGGAATGTACAGTTTTGTGGGTGTACATCTGTGTATATCAGATTAAAAAAAAAAATGTTTCTTTCTCTCTCTTCAGCCAGTATGTTCTAGAAGTTCTGCCTTTGCCCTAGAGGTATGTCTGAATGACTGCTACTGGCTGTATCTGAATTCTCGTATCGAGCCCTGGGTAACAGTCTTGTTGATGGTCAGGGATTGTTGTTGCCTGGAGGCATGTCAAAAGGAGACTTGTTCAGAGTTAGTAATTGATCAGTAATATTGACTCGACTCAATCATTTCTCTTTTCCTTCCCTAAGAAGCTACTTATTGTATGTATTACCAAAAAACCTGTCGGTCTGTTTCTCCCTCAACATAGCCAGAGGCAGACAGAAGTTAGCGAAATGTTCTTTTATCCTCCAACAACCTCAAAGGTTGTGTTTCTGTTGTGACGGTGAGGCTTGATTAAAGTAACTTCTGCACCCAAACCTTAACATAGGGCATGTTGGAGAACTTCAGAAGGCAGTGATCCTTCGCTGGTGTCTAATCAACGGTTATTTTTTATTAGATAGATTCTTTTCTCTTTAAATTCTGTTGAAGTGCTTGCCTATATGTTTTTAAACTGGTAGAATTGGTAGCAGTTTCTAACCTGAGAACAGTTGGGCATGAATTATGCACAAGACATAGTCCCAAGGAAATGGTTACGTTTTGATTAATGCTTGGGTAGGGGAAAGCTTCAATGTGCCATTGACCTTCAAGTTGCATCTTTGAAATGGTGAGCTATAAGATGCAGCTTTTTCCTTCTGGTGTCTGTTAAATCTCATTAATTTACTTTAGAGTGTTTTGCTCCTATCTGTCATATATCGAGTTAATCCGTTTTTTGTTTGCCGAGCAGTCTTCCTCCCACTTCTGTGAAGGATAAATGTATGAGCATAATGCTGGTCTTAGCTCCGTGCTGAGCCTCTCGGAGAGCTTTAAGGAAGGAGGAGTGAGGTCTGTATGACAATGGCTTGTTGCTGATCCTGAGTGGGAAAAACTGCAACAGCGATAGCAGCGAGGGCTTCTTTCTGTGTGTTGTCTGGTTCTCGGTGTATGTGCGTTATAGGTCATATCCTTGTCTCCAAACAGATCTGAGAGCAGCTTGGTTTGTGCTGATGTCAGCATCGGGTGTCTCATTACTTCTAATACAATGGAAACCGGAGTCCGAGCCAGTTCCCATACTGTGAGCTCTGCAGAAAAGCCTGCTGCTTGCAAGTATTCAGCAAAGTGAGCTTGGAAAACAGCTCAGCTGGTGGTTTGCTGGTTTGGTTTTGTTTTTTAGATACCATTTGCTTCCTAAACCCATTTTACTACTACAGCTACTATGAATAGGATGCATTCTTTAAAAATTCTGCAGTTGACGGCAGGTACAGCATCACAAGCATAATATACCTGCATAGACAAGAGCAGGGAGCCTACGATCGCTGAGGATGAGATTTAACAATTTATCTGCTTATGGAATTACTCAAAGATGGCGTGGAGGAGGATATTAATGAAGCACGCAGTGAAAAAGGTGTTCAGCTTTTACTTGCTTATGGCCATGCCATAGGTTTCTGTGCAAGGGAATTTAGAGCTAGCAGATTCTGAAGGCAACTTGTAGGCAAGCGTAGTTATGTACTTACAGAAAGGTCATACCTTCAGGCTTTTAATGCTTAGAAAACAAACCACTTCTGCTGAGTAGAAAAGGCATAAAATACGTTCATGTGGTGCTGGTGAAGGGCTCATGCTGACTTGTAGTGGTGCTGAGTATTTTGAGGATGGTATTTGGGACAGTAGCTCATGTTTTGGCTTGTCTCTCAGTTGATGAAATTTTGCAACAAGTTTGGATAACTGGAGTGTTTTCTGTGAATGTAGATCAGATACAACCCTACAGAATCCAAGTAAGAAAATGTATGTGGAAGCTGGTGTTTTTGAGTTCTCGTCAGCACCTCTAAACACAAATCGGTGCTTCTCACTTAGTTTTGTAAGGGATATAGGCCCTTAAATCTGTTTTTCAGTAGGTTAGCTGGATAATTCTTACTTTAAACAATTTTATTTCGTCTTCTTAAAGTATTTGGATTTTTAAATTCTTTCATTCTTTTAAAAGGAAATATCACCCTGTGTTACTATCATGTAATTACAATATACAGCAACAATTGTAGTCTGACACTTACATAGGAAGTGGGATTTGATCGTATAAATCAGTTTTGCATCTGTCTATTTCTATAATTGGCTCGCTGTCAAATGGTGACAGAAAGGAAGCCCATGAAAGTAAGCAGTGCTTTATAAATGCTCCTAAATCACGATAGGAAGGAATGGATTTTTTTCCCTGTGTAGTTAGAGTAACGGGGAGAGGGAAGCTGTAGTCCAAAGTGCTGGCTTGACTTTAGGTTCAGGTAAAGCAAACTTTCTGCTTCGTTTGTGATGTGAAGAGAGAGGAAGAAAATTCATTACAAGAGGACAGTTTATGTAAATACTTGTCTAAGGAGTTGGCAATTTTGCTGCAGAGCAGTTGACTGAATCGGAGAGCGAGAGGAATAACCAAAAATATTTGTAATCAACAACAAAAGGTTTGTAACCTCTGGATTACCAGGGCACTTGTGTGGATATTGCTTGTCTGAAGCAAAGCTGTGGCTCAACACCTCTAAAAATGAATCAGCGACTTATTTTGGTTTATTGCTACTATCAGGTTGAACATTTACCGTTATTCAGCTTAAGAAAGATTAGAAGATGAAACCATCTCTTCCTTTCCCTCTCACAAAAGGGTTTTTTTATGGTTTACTTTTTATGATTCCTATTAAGTAAGAGGATTTTTCAGATGTCGAGAAACAACCGTTTAAATAAAGAAGAAAAATACGACATGGGCTCAGACCTCCTGCGTATTTCTCTCCTTCCATCCACTACCACATAAGAGAGGTGGGGGTGATGACCAAATAGACTTCACAACGATGCAGGACACCTACTGCTGGTTTTCTGCACAAATTTGGATAATGCTCTGAGTGAGAGTATCTTTAACCACCATCTTATTTAACGCTCCCTTTCCATAGCAAGTGTGATGTTGTTGATCCCAGGTGCTCTTTCTGATCAGCAGGCATGATTATAGCAGGCTGACTTTTCAATTTCTAGAGCTCTAATTGTGATTTCCACCTAAGCTTTACACTTACCCACATAATATGCTCCTCTTTTGTAATTCCTAAGAACTCTCCTAGCTTAGTTTGCTGCTGAAACAATCTTCTGGCAAGTTCTTGCATGCAAACTTTTGTTAATAACTTGGTTGTCAGCACAACTATTAATGTTAAGTGGAATACTCGGTGCTTTGTAATATCCTCTGAAAACTGAAACTTCTCCTTTGTGTCTGTAGTATGACCATCAAAATAAAAGCTGAGTTATACTCAGTGTATGTGCAACTTCGGCATCTTTCTGCTCATTGATACACACTAATATGTCAAAACAAAACTGGACATAAAGGCTGGAAATAATTCTCTGTTACCCTCCTGTAATGGGTAATTGATGCAGGGGGTGTTCTTAGAATGATTTTTTAGAAATCACAAAACCCATATAGGAACCAAGTATTTAACCTTTGAAATGGTGTGGAGTTTATTGTGCAGTTAAAGTCCAATATCATTAAGCTTTTTAGTTAATGTTTGCTCTATTGAGCTGCTTGTTTGCCACTGGTTGAGCAGTGTGTGCTGAGCAGCAAAGCTGCCTGTAGGATAGGGTTGCTTGTTTGTGTGTGTCTCCAAATCTCTGAGCCAGGGAAAAATGCGTCCTCTTGGCACCGCTGTTTTATGCCCTTTGACTTTGGACCTTTGTTGTTTCTTATTGCAAGCTGCTTGAATGATGTTTCCTCAGTGAGTTACTATATTATCTTGTAGCTTTATGGTTTGCAAAACAAGTTCATGCTGAATTTCAACACTGGAGTTAAGGTGGTGGAAAGGGAGAAACTCACAGTGGGGTCTCTCACTGAGGAAATGCAGTTTGTTGCTTTTCCTTGTCTTTACCAGGAAAGTATTTCATGTAATGATTCATCTGTAGTGATGTGCATCTTTTTCCTCACAAATTATGGGGCAGGTCTGTTTACTCTTCTTCTATCCCTCAGAGAAGGATTCTGGGACAGTGAGTAATCTTCTGTAACTCACAGCAGTGATGTGAAGTGGAAATGTGCACTAATTTGCGTGGAATTAAACAGGACGCAGATGTGTCCCCCCATTTTCTAGTTGCAATAATGCCTTGAAATTCCATTCTCTTCACCCTCGTCTTAAACATTGCTTGTTGTAATAAGCTGTAGGGTTTCCTTCTAGATAAAACCCTTAGGTGTTTGGTTTTCTATATGCTCTCTAATTTAAGGTTATTGAGACTTAATACCATTGCAACCTTTTAAGCTTCTAAGTGGCTTCCAGATAAAGGTGAAGGGGCTTATTTCAAAGGGAGATTTACAATGCAAGGACTTGGCTGCATTGCTGAGGTTTTCTGACCACAAAACAGTCCAGAGGAAAGCTATTTGAACCCAAATTCTCTCTGAAAGAGAGGTGAGCAGACAGATTGCTTCTGTACAACCTCATGTGTGGAACTGAAGTCTGAGCCCAAACTCACGTCTTGGAGGTGCGAGGGATGATGATAAGGGATATGGGCAGCCTGGTCTAGCTTTGAACTCTGGGTGTGGGTAGGAGCAAGGAACTTCCACAGGTCCCATTCAACCTATGTTGTTCCACAACTACCCTGAGATGGAAGTAAAAATGTCTCTTTATCCATGTCAGGTAGTCATTTAAGTCTGTGCTGTTATCTGGAGTGCCAAAGCAATGGAGCTGTAAGAATAACTGGGCTAAGCTAGTCCAAGGTGACCAGTAGCAGATCTTTGTGGATATCTGTCAAACACGATGTCTGAGGGTTGTAGGTGTGAAGGTAGGACTTGACTGCCATAATGGAAGGAAAAGATCCTGAGTTTTTCTGTATTGTCCTCATCAGAGCAGTGGTACAGAAGATGAACTATTGAGAGATGTTACAGGAACCATGAAATGTCTCTCACTTGTGTGGTGTAGCTGCCACTGTAATTCTTTGGGACTACCACTCCTAGGGCCTGAGTGGTTGAAGAGTTTACAGCTTCCTGTAATGAATCTTGCTTTCTGATTTGAAAAATCAGCTTGGTTCACTAAGTTGGATTCCATGCCTGTTGTTTTATGTACCCCACAGTTCAGATATTGGTGTTTCACTTGAGAATCTTATCAGTATGAGCTGGGCTTTGTTTTTCTGTTTGCTTTTCTGTATATAGATTTGAAAGTGGCACTAGCCTGATTTTTCTATCATTTGTTTATTTTAAAATTTTAAAGAAAATGCCAGTTGTGTGAATCTTGTGAGGAGAGGGTTCAGGTTGTTCCTACCACTGCTCTCTGTATCTAGGTGGTGTTTTACCCCCCCACACCTCCCTTCCTCATTAGCGAATGGATGAACATTAAGGGTCAGTTAATCATTAATACTTTTGCCCAGCTCCTCAATGAACAGTAGCTAAACACACACGGGTATTTTAAAAATGTGGCTGTGGGCAATTTATTTTTTTATCAAGCATAACTGTCATTTAGCATTTCAGGATAACTAGTTCAAAATATGAGCCATGCTGCAAACAGATAAATGGTTTTGCAGGCTGAAATATGTAACATACTGGTGCTGGTTGTTTCTTTCTGTTTATAAATTTTCCTTTTTTAAGGAAGGAGTGTGGGGGAGAGACTTCATAACTGATTACTTTTAGCAGATATACTCTTGTAACATTCAAATTACTTGCTCATGTTATAGGCTTTCGTTGGTTGTATGTTATGCTGTGACTGTCTTAAGAGCTTGTGGGAAAGGAAACAATTTCATGAAATATCTACTATGTGAAGTAATAGGATGTTAATTTATTTTTTTTTCTTTGCCTTGTAGAAGAAGAAGATGGTGTTTGGGAGAATGGACTTTCTTATGAATGTCGCACTCTGCTTTTCAAAGCTGTTCACAACCTGTTGGAGAGGTGTTTAATGAACAGGAACTTTGTGCGCATTGGGAAATGGTTTGTGAAGCCTTATGAGAAAGATGAAAAACCTATAAACAAAAGGTAGGATGCTTTATTTTGCTTTATTAAAGAAGCTGTAGAGTTTGTTTAAGCTTTACGCTAGAAGAAACGTTTAATTAAGAGCACTCAATTTACGGGTTGCTTGGGATCCTGAATCTCTGATCTTTCTTGTTTTTCTGCCTTTTGGGAGTTCTTCAAAACTTTCTTATGAAGAAATGCAGTAATACTGAAGACAATAACCTGTCTCTTCTGTATTGGACACCATGGATAAGAAGGGTTGTAAAAGAAGCTAGAGCCTTTTAGGAATGAAGAAAAGGACAGCAGCTGTGAAGCTACCAGTATAGTGGCCAGGACTAATTCTAACTGTAAATAGCACTTGTTCTTTGAGGAAGTGGAATCTGGAGAGCCATTTACAAGCATCAAATGCAGAGGACTTTGGGAAGACAGTTTGTTAGCTGCTGTCCAGAAAGAAAGTTGCATCTGGGGGCATACTGGTAGAGTAATACATGTGGCCTCCACACTGGGGGGAGGAGGGTAAGGAGCAAATATCTGATCTAGATTGGAAGAACTTCTCCTCGTGGTTCTAACATGGTTTGACACGGTCTATGTTGCCTAGCAATAAGTAATGAAATGAATAAAAACTAGGTTATCTGGAACAAGTGTAATCTCTGTACTCAAATCAGCTTTTAAAATCCAAAGTAATTTAAAGCTTAGAGAATGGTGGTGGGTTTTCTTATTTGTTTTTATCTGTATTTGTTTGGGTTTTTTTAATGCATGTGTTAAATCTTGCATGTAGAATGTTTGGAGACTGGTGGCTCTACTTTTTGGATGGGAGGTTGGCCTTTATTGGCATCTTCTGCAGTAAATTTAAACCTCAAAGAAATCTAGAACTGTTTTGCAGCAGAAGCACATGTTTGTGTGTGTTTCTAGCAATTGTGGACTGCTGCTTTTAATTTATGGGTAAACTTGTCCTTTTAGTTCCAGGCATCCCTTTGTCCCCCCCCTAGTAAGGGAAAGATATTTCCTTTCTGGGATGTCCTTGTCCACCCATTTCTTCTCTCTGGTGCCATAAATCAATAATAAAGAGTTTACTTTTACCTATTTAGACTGATACTGTCTTGGCACACTCTGGGCTTTCCTCAGTTGAGGAACTAGTTTTCCAAATTGCTGTTTGAAACCAGCATTCATTATGTCATGGCATCTCTTGGAGTAATTCTATAAAGCTCTCTGCAGCAGCTGGAAAAGCTGATGAAAGCTTTTAAAATAAAATAGCAGCATTTGTTTAATTTGGAAACTGATTCTTTTTTTAAGAAGCTCAGAAGGTCAGCATGCTTGATGAGAATAACTGAAGGAATTGTGAGCTTACCCACAACACCACTTTACCATAAGTGGTTCAGAACTGCTGGAAAAATAGAGGGGAAAGATAAGAAGATCTGCGTAAAACAGTTTTGTTGCAGAAATCTATGTTTTCTACCAGATACCTCAACCACTTGATATTCCAAGTAATGGTTTGTATGAAATAAACCACTAAAGTGAGGGGAGTAATTAACAGATGTGCATATTTTGCTCATCCCTATTAGGAATGCCATTAATTTTGTTAGGTTGTTCAGAGGTATCTGCTGAGGCCTCTGTTGATCCAACAGATGCCCTTATCTTAAAAAACATAACACTCTTTTTGAAGCTGTATTTTTCTTCTTTGCATTTTCTCCATCTTTCTAGTAATAAGAATAGCAATTTTTGAAATCAGTGTTATGAATTTATAAGTGTGTCATACTTGCTTCTTGATGTGGAAAGGAGTCCTTTTTCAGAAGACTGTTTCTTCCTATATGCATTTATTTCCCTCTGACACAACAGTGTTCCTCCTGTGTGGAGGTGGTCGTAGATGAACGTGGCATGTACTGCACGTGTCATGGAGAATAAAGCATTTCTATTCAGGAGGGTTGTGATTGCTTCTCTATATTGCTTGTGTGCATTAAATGCCTATGTCGTTATTAAGAATGAAAAAAGTTACCTGGTAATGATGTTGGAATATCTTTATTCCTCCTTCGGTCCTAGAAAATATGAAATAGTGGGACAGATACAGGAGAAAGGATGAGGTGAGGGAGGATTTTCCCTGCTCTTTGGAGTCAGTGAATGAACATTGCTTTGCTTCATTTCAGCCCTTGTTGCTGTTATCTTTAGTGGCTGCTTTCATCCTCTGTGCTTTGTGTTCTGTGGGACTGTGCTTTGCATTGACTTTCAGAAACCCTGAGTATAGAATCAGTGTGCCTATATAATTTAGAGATGCCTATTATCCCGGGTATGAAATCAGCTACCAGCCTGCTTCAGATCAGAGTTTATGCTACCCTGTACTTTGGGACGTGGCTAGTTACTATGTAGATTGGATTTCTGTGTATTATAACTACAGTTTAGATAAGAATCGTTGTTCTTGTAGACAATCTTAAAAGACTTTGCTTAGAGACTGAATAGTTGATGCTCTTGGCTGCGAAGCTAACTGGCTAACCTCAGTGTGCTGGAGCTAGAGCTGGCTGTGTAGAACCCTAGTCTCACTTCTTCACTTTCTTTCTCTTTGAAACAAGTACAGATAGAGCTCTTTTTTTTTTTCCACATGTGATTGTTCCCACCTGAATGTTGAGGTTTTGTTATCCAGTGTCCCAGGCTTTGACTTGGAGGTTGTGGTGAGATGGGGGAAAAAAAACAAAAAGAAAAAGTTTCTGATAAAGCAAAAAAGTCAAATGTTTGCATTACGGGGTCACAGGCTGCACGTTGACGGGGCTGCAAGGCAATCACCATGAGCTGCTCTTCCCTCCCTCCCCCTGCTTCCCCCCAGTCTAAAACCAGCACTGGGAAAAGTGAGACAGTCATGTATTTGGTGAAATTGGATCTGGCAGTGCAAGTCACGATTGCCATGCCTGAGGAAACTGTTGGAGGTTTTTGAGCATGTTGGTGTTCCACTGCTGTTTATAGAGACAGGGGAATGGAGTGGCCGACTCCATAAAGTGGCTGTGTGTTTGGTGAATGTTTTTTGGTTTTTCTTTCTTTTTTTCTTTGTTGCTGCCCTTAATATGTAAGGAAGCAATTTCCAAAATGTTCAAGAAGGGATGATGGGAGCTACAGGGATAACAGTGGAATAAAAGACTGAAGTAAAGGTTTTGTTAATAGCCCTAGTTGTAACCAAATGGGGAAAAAATCGCTGCAGTGTTTGTCACATCCTTTCTCAACAACTTACTGAGCTTTTGTAATCTACCTTTAAGGTGACCACATATTAAATTACAAAGTTTGCCAAATAAACACATCTTTTTCTTTTCTCCTTTCCAACCTGTTGTGTTGTTACTGTCACGTTCAGAAATAGCCGTGTATGTATTAAATAAAACTCCACACTTTAAGAATATGAGACAGGTCTGTGATCTGCTGCACCCAGCTCTGCCTCTTCTGGTTGGGCTGCTGAAATACCAGCCTTTGGACGAGGCTTTTCCTCCTGCCAGCTGGGTGATAAAATAGCGGCATATACCTAGCATAAATATTATTAGGAAACCTGTCAGAGTAAATGCTATTCTAGGCAAAATTCCTTAATGAAGATTAAATCTGACACTCCTACTGAAAAGTATGAAGGGCCTACGTGGAGCTCATCTGCTGAACTTTTTTAGGTAATAAGTAAAACTTGCTAAATTTTAACATAATTGAAACACCAGTAAGCAAATAATTGAGCAATACTGATTTGGTGGGATTCTTTTTAAATAGTAAACGAGTTGATCTGTTCATGGGGGGGGGGAAGAAAAACCCACAAACACAACACTCCCACCACTTGGAAAAACATAAGCGATAAGCTTATCATAGCTTACAAAATAAAACTTGCTGCACAAGTTTCACAAGTTGTGCTGTTCGACCTTAACCTGGGTAAGGGATTATATAATGCAAGTACAGAACTTCAAGGGAAACGACTGCTGAGAAATATTCCTCGTGTGTGTTTGTGTGTCTATATTTTGTGTATGTATATGTGTATGTATTCACACACACACGTGCTTTTTTTCCTCTGCCTTATCTTACCAAGAGGAAAAGGTAAAAACCAGCCACAGTGGACATCTTTCATGAGCGTGTTGGCAGTTGTGCAGTCCCAAATGCCCATGGCTTGTGCAGGGGAGCAGTTTTTTAATTGGGACGTAGCAATTGCTGCCTTCTTCGGGAATGCTGATAATGTAACAGCAGTTACTCAAAGCGATTGGCCATTGTCTGTTTGGCCTTTGCTGCCCTCAGGACAAAGGGAAAGCAATGCTTCAGCTCAGCTTCCTGCCATGTTCCCCTCTTTGGTGTCTTTCCTGTTTTCTGTGGGGACTGCTTTCAGTAGCAGTGAAATAGTTCTTCTTGCTTCCAGGAGGAGGATGCTCCAAATGACTATTAATAATAATTCTTTTCAGGAGCAGGATGAGGAGATTTGAGTGCTAAAATTCAGATCTTGCTCATACTTGAGAATTAACGTAATTACAGTTATGTTATAACTGTATAAATACAATAACCTGCAGTCGTGGGTTTTAGCTTTATTTCCGTATGTTTAACTTGAAACCTTAATACCTGAAATGAAGTGGCTCTTCTTTGCTACTACTGGAGTATTTTCTGCCATCTTTTAAGTCTGCTCAACTCTTTTTGCTGTGCAAATCTCCAACCTATGTTAATCTTCAAATCAAACAAAGTCAACATTTTTTTTTTTTTTTTACAACAGCTCTAATGAGGCTGTTCTGGCATCGTGTACCGGCAGGAGAGCAGGTGATGTTTTTCCTTTTACTGTAGACAGCTGGAATTGAGAGCTGCTGTAAGTAGGACAGTGCAGGATAAACAGCAGGAGCTGAGAGCATTGATCACATGATTGTCTCTTTGGAATATTGGGTTGCTACAGAGACTACAAGCAGACAAATTTAGCACTTTACATCAGAAAGCAGTTTTCTCTTATTTGGCTTAAGTTACAATGCTAGTTTGGCTCATCAGGAAAAACTGGTAGCAAATATGGCTCTCAGTTTTTAGCTTTCAACAATAAATTCCTGTTTATTTGTTCACTGAGCAATAAGGTAATATAAAAGCCATACAGATACATCAAATTTTGTCAAACAAAAATTTTATAATGCATTTCAGTTTTCAGCTTGGAAAAATCTGGCTTAACAAGATGGTCTCTAAAGGTTTCAGAATGGGGCTGAGCAATTCGCTGAAAGCTGTTGCTTTGAAATAGTGTAAAATCTGGCTGTTATCTGTTTTCCAAATAAATTCTATATTCTTTATAGCACATATATGTTTCCTTGTGAAGCATAAGTTAATTGAGATTTGCATCCTGAATAATGCAAGGATGCTAAAATGTAAGGTGACACCTTTGGTAGTCTCATCTAAGTTCTGAACCACAAACCAGGTATTTTCTTTCTAAATATTACTTATAATTGTTCTACCTGGAGAAATATGCATGTTTTGTGTGCATATACATATCTAAAGTTCCACTTGCATTCTGAAAGAATCAGCTTTGCTTCTATGATTTTATTAGTGTATAAAAAATTTTTTTTTGTTGCAACCCTATTTACAAGGGTGAAGCTCAGCTCATTAATAATGTAATTAATAACTAAATGTAGAAGTCTTTAAGGTGGCTGTGAGTTATTCTGTAATGAGTTACTTACTACATCAGTTTTTGTTGTGGATTACACGGCTGGCTTATGGAATAAACAAATCGATCTGTCTTAACTTCCAGCTAACATCAAAATGTCCTTAGCTATGTGAAAAATATTTTGGAGAGCCTTTGACAGTAGTCATTAATGATGTGCTTTGAACTGGAAGTTTTTCTGCTTAGCTATTAGCTGCGTTTTTTGCTTTGTGTTATCATCAAAATCAGCTTTCTGCTATATTTACCTTCGTGACCATAGGGAGTTACTTGGAGACGCTTAGCAAGACGTTGCTGTGCCATCTTTGTGTCAGTAGTTGGAGAAGCATCTGTGTTTTGAGATACTATTACTTCATGTTAAGAAACAGAATATGTAACTTGCTAGAAAAATGTAGATGTGCATTTGTTTAGAGTTCCTTGAGCTTTCACATTGAGGATATTAGTGCCATTGTGTCTGCTTGAAGTGCAGACTCTGTGATGGGGGCTGATGCAAACCCTGATGTTATGGGGAAACTTGTAGCCAAGGGCAAGAAAGGCATGTTTGTGAACTTGATTAATGATGATTCCAGCTCTTACGTAGCAGTACGACTTTCTGTGATAATGAGTATGTATGTTAGCATGTTCTTCCTGGAGAACTCATCCTCTGTGCTCCTCACCCCCCCAGCATTTAAACAAACAAGCAAAAATAACCCCCCAAAATAAAGCAACAACAAAAAGACAACAAAGAAAGCTCCTAGAGTGTTCTGTAATTGAGATAGACAGGTACACAGACTTATGGGCTTTTTTTCATTTCTTAAATTATAAGACAAAGCAAAAACCCACAACCACCACATATTTTTCATGATTTTTTTTAATGCTGATTTAATAGAACGATCTAATTTTAGTATTTTAATTACATTCATGTTTTGCTTATTACAGCAAATGCATATTTAATTTCCTGTTCCTTTCTAGTCTGAATGAAGGTTTTGGAGTCTCCTAATTCAGCATTATGGCGTGGTGAGCAGAAATTGAAGACTCCACACTTAAAATAGCAGTGAAGGTGTGAATGTGGCAGCATGGGAAGCTGCTCTGCATCAGTGCATTACGGGTTATTCCTGGAAGATGGATATAGTCCCTGAAAACTATTTTGAGCAAGCACTTACAAAGGCAGGGTGATAGGTGGGTTGTGTTGAGGGAGTAGCTCCTGTTGTGTTCAGTGAGCCCAGACATCCTCAGGTGGCTCAACAGCTTTGCTCCTTTTCCACAATGAAAAGCCTGAAGTGCTGCCTGATGGATGACAGAAGGTAGAGCAGAGATCAGAGTACAGTGGTAGTGCAGGTTGAGCATGTGCTCAGGTACACAATTCCTCCAGACTTGCTCTTTGGCAGTTGTTTTGTTTTCTGTTCTACCCTGGTTGCTGCAGTGTTGTTTTTCAATGAAGTTAAAGGGGGAAAAACACAAACAACAGCAAACTAACCTAAAAGCCCCAACAAAAACAGACAACTGGCTAACCAAAAACCAAATAACTGAATATGAAAGGATTTTCTTTCAGAAATATTTGGTTATTTAATTCACTATAGAAAGCAACTGTTATCTTTTAAATAGAAACTTCTTGATACTGAAGTTTATTTAAATAACATACCACCCATGGTTGGCTGTGATGAGGAATAACTGCTGGGAGATGCTTTCATTTAGGCAGATAGAATGCATTGGTTGGGAGTTCCCTGGGCAGTTGCTGCTGTGAACCGTTGTCAGCCAGTCACAGTGCAATGATTTGTGGTCAAAACAGCCTGAAGTTTCAGGTTTTTGGCCACTACATTCTGATTTTTAGCAAACATAACAGAAACAGTGAAGCATATTAATAGGATATTAACTCTATCTGGTGTGTTTGTGCTCCTGAATGAACTCTTCTTCCCAACTGAAAAGTAATTGTGTAAGTCGTTAGTTCTGGGAGAGTAGCTGTAGCTTTGCAGTGTCCATTTTCCTCATCCACAAAATGGGAATAGAAAAATACATAGTGAGAATATGGTAGGTATTTTGGTAGGCTGGAAGCACTCTGGCATGGTCAGCTACTTGGTTCAGCTCCGAAGTAATTTAGAAAGAAAAGTGGTGGTAGTTATAAAAACAAAAGCATTCACACTTTCAGTGGAAACATTTGGATGCTTTCTTGAATTTAATATCAAATGTGCTGTAGGTTTTCTTTTTCTTTTTTTTTTTAATTGGAGACTTCCTCATTGCTTCTGATGCTGTTGCAGTCTCTTTGCCTTTCAGCACTGTGCTGACTTGATGTAATCCACTGAAGTGTGGATTAGGGAAGTTCTGGTGCAGCTGACGTGTGTGAAGCATTTTGAAGATATATAACTACAGAAGTACTAACATGGAGGGGAAAAAACCAGACCCAATTATCTTTTTTCAAGGAGATACATTCATATTTGCTAATGGAGATGCAGAGGCATCTATATGCACTTCTTTTGTGTGCTTTCCCCTCTTTTTCCTTCCACTTCTCTTACAAAAGTGAAAGTGGAAATTTATTGAAATTATCCATATGAATTTCAGTTGCTTTTCACATAATCTTCCATCTCTGAAGGATTTTACTTTTTTCATTCATCAGGAATGCTCATTCTGATGATGTTTTATAATTCAGTGACCAGTTACCAATATTGAAGACTGGCTGATAAGTATTAACATTCTATGGTTAGGTCTTCCCTGAAATTAACTTGATGTTCAGGGTTGGGCAAGATGATGAGATATTCGGGCAGAATTGGGGTTTTGTTTTCAGAACTTTATTTAAAATTCTGTGCACTACTCTTACATATACACGTGTGGCAAGGCGTGATCATAGTGTAAAACTAACAGAAAGCAAGTGGAATGTGAACAGGAGCTTTAAGGCAAGCTTCTGGTGTTGGGAAGGGATGTCTGTCTGCACCTCAAGAACTGCCCTCTGCACATACAACAAGTTCTGAGCACTGTGGTACAGCTGTTCTTTATACTGCAATCATGAGATGCCCTGCACAGGTTATCTAGTGGTCTTTTGAGCTACTTAAAGAAACAGACAAGTCTGCAAATAGAAGCGTAGGATGAACTCTGTATTGATGGGCAGGAAACCACCAATTTTCTCACTGTTCTTGTGTGCTTGACTAAATTGTAAAGGCAATTTGCCTATTTACCCTTAAGTGAAATGCTTTTTGACCAATTAAGTGGACTTGCTAATTACTGTGCTTTTTTTGTTTGATTAGGATTTTTGGCTGCAGTGTGAATCACTGAGAACAGGAGAGGAATTTAGAGAAATAGTGGGATCTTTTTAATAGCTTTTGGAAGGGTTTGAGGAGAGTCCTCCAAAGCTGAGGTTGAGGCAGCAGTGAATCTCTGGAAATGCAGAGAACTGGAGAATGTGCAAATGTGTTAAAAACCTTAACAAAGAGCAAGCGTGCTTGGAGTATCTTGCTTAGTCTGTAAAATGGAGTATGTAGGGACTGCTGGTAACTTAGAGCTCTGGTTCTGTTTCCTACCACCATTTCTCCACCCCCTTACAAAGAGCTTCAGTATGTTTCTGGCTTTATTATTGTATTTCTTGTGACTTTTTTTTACAAGCACCAGTATTTCCTATAGCTTTGTAATATCACAGTACCAACGATGTTACATGTGAAGAAAGGGTTTCTGAGCAAGACTAGTTATGACAAAAAATTAATGCTGTCTTTGAGTACGTGAAGTGTTAGTTTTACCCTTCACTTTAACCTTTAGATAAGAAGATTTGTGTTTTCAGGAGATAGCATGTGGAAATCTTTCCCTTAGCTCATGTTTAAGAAGCACTGTTTTGCTGTATTTCTACTACATAGCAGTTTTATTCTGTTGTGCATGAAATAACATCACTGCAAATACGGAGGCAAAAATCAAAGGTGATGTGCATAGCTTTTATTTCATGTTTAGATTATTCACTAATTCTAGTTATAGATTAATGTTCAGGTTTGCAAGAATCAGTGGTAGCATAGCAGGTCTGCTTTTCCTCCCATACAAACAGCTTGCTTGCAGTTTTCATGCCAAAGCAGTTTGAATGATGTTGGTAACAACAATGGCTACTGTCTTACTAATGAAATTTTGATGGAAACTTCCCACCTGCTGAATGTGGGAAGGAATGCCTTTTTTTCTTTTACTATGTAAAAAATTCTTGGTTTGTTTTATGTGGCTTTTGCATGATGACCTTGAATTTTTGCTTCTATTTAGGTATGGTTTTGCAGCATAATGAATTGACATGCTTCTGTTATCATGCTGATGCTTCTCTTTGTCTTGGTTTATCTGAATTCTCTCAGATAATAGTACAGATGTCTGCCCTTTATCTGTGTAATAATGTAGAGCTAACTAGAGACATAGCTTAATCCCATTTAAAGTGTATTTAAAGAATATGTGCTTTTATTTTTAACTCTTCCTCCTGTATGCTAAGCTTCTGAATTGGTATCTGTCACTTGGGACCGACAACACTATCCACTATCTCAGTTTAAACCACCCAATATTTTTCAAGTAGAATTCAATTGGACGAGATCAGTCTTCAACTATTTGCATAAGGATTAAAGTTTAATGAGATTTCTATATAGGAATTCGGTGGTGTTTGATAACCATGTGGATTGGCTTGAACTTGAAATCATCAAGATGATGCTGAGCTCCAGCACCACAGGATTTTGTCAACTATCTTTATTGGGATTCCTGGGCAGTTTTTCATCTGCAGGGAGTAGGTTGTCCTGAGCTGGATTACTGAAGCAATTATGCTAAGTAGTTGTCAATGAATAGTGATAATTCTTTTGTATGTCTGGATCCTGGCTCTTTTTGTTCTTTAAAAATAAAAGAAATAAAATTGAAGAGCAGGTCAACATACTGTCACAGGTTTGATGCACCTTGAAAATGGTCGTGGTGCAGTCAAGGCAAACTCCCATAGAGGTTTCTGTTGGTTCACTTCATGGCCTGCAGCTTTCAGTTACTGTAATAAAAAAATATTGTGCTTCACTTGCTCTTCCTCCTCAAACAGCTTGTGGGTTTTCTCATCCTTGAAGAGTTTTAGGTCCCTAAATTTAATCTGTTGATAGTCAAATTCGTGTATTTTACACTGCAGTGGTGGTCTTGTTGCAGTGCCCATCCTGGTGGCTGCTCTTTGGGGTGTGGATCAGTAAACCAACTTATCTCTGCTATCATAGACTGAACAGGCTGTGCCAGTTTCAGAAATATTTTTCCCCATACAGTTTAGTCTCTTACCATCTTCCTCCTGCTGGAGGAAATGCCTTGGCAATGACACTCGTGTATCTGGTAACCACGCCTGTGCAGGTTTTATTTTAATAGGGATACTTCAGTTCTTCCATGGCCTGGGGACTTTTTTATTCAGTTGACATAATCTAATTTTATTTTTGGGGCAAAAGGTGATGTTGCATTCATACAGTCTTTTTAGGGTACGGTAGTTCATGAAGTGTCTTTCTGTTTGACCTTGCAAAAATGCACTGCCATCTGCTATTTTGACTCGCTTCATTTAGTCTGTTTCCCTTGACCTGTATCTTTTCTTTTCCTGAAACTGAGCAGGTGCTTGATGCTGCCCTCCTTAAAGAGAGAGATTTATTTTCTGATCAGTAGTTTATGACGGATTTTTTAAGCTTCTCCTTGACTTTCATCCTTCTTTTATTGAAACGTTGGCCCTAATCTGATGTCCTATGTGAACAGCATCTTCTTACTTTTAACACCTGTCTTCCTATGGGCATCTATTGGTGTGTCACACACTTGAGATAACTTATAGCTATATAACTCAAATTGTCATGAATACATATATATATTTAAGTGATTTTTTCAGATGTAACTGTGTACTTAGATACACTATTTCTGCAGCTTGCTCACTGGGTTCTGCTTTTCTTTCCTTCCCAATCTTTGCCTGCCATTTAATTAAAATATATATAAATGTTAAAATATAAATTCTGCTGACTGAATCTGTGGCAAGAGGACTAGATATGACCTCATTAAAATTAATGAATGTTCAGAAATACATTTGCAGCTTTTAAATAAATACACTATACAAATATTGTCAGAGTTTACTTTTGATTGATTTGCAAAAAGCAGAGTTTAAATTTCTTCCAGAAATCAAAATATGAAGTCTCAATCTAAAGAGACTGAAAACTTAGCATCTCCTGTTTGATCAATCTTCCTGATTGATCTTTGGTTTTATCTTTAAACTGAAATACTTTGTAAGTACTTCAAGGAATGTGTATTTAACATAGAATGGATTTTTTTTTTTTTTTTTTTTTTAGTGCTAATTAAGTAAGACTTCTGGAATGAAATTCTTTCAAATTAGTGAAAAAACTTATCAATCTGCTGTTTTAAGATATATATACACACACTTAGGATTTGTTTTCTCTCTCTCCCCAGCGAGCACTTGTCCTGCTCATTCACCTTCTTCTTACATGGGGATAGTAATGTTTGCACCAGTGTGGAGATCAGTCAGCATCAACCTGTGTACCTGCTTAGTGAAGAACACCTCACCCTTGCCCAGCAGTCTAACAGCCCTTTCCAAGGTAGGTTTTCCTTATCACTAATGTCTGTTGGAATAAATCGGTCCTTTGAGTTGTTCAGAATGAGGATTTCTGATAGAGGATGGGAGTGGGAGCAGGATGTTACATGTTGTGTTCTACTCAAACGTCTGCTGTACTGACATAGCTAGTGAAGTCATTTGGTCTATCTCAGATCTTCTGCAGGTGGATGATTTCCATATTCCTCTTCTGGCATGTTGCCCAATAATGTGATTTATGGCACAGTAAATTTAATTTCCAAGTACTGTCCTATTGGTGACTTGAATATTTAGCTTTTTCAGCAGTGTTTTCAACATGCTTTATAACCCCCACCTACCTTCCTCGACTCCTATTTTAGAAGTCCATTTCTGCCCTGACTTTAAGTAATCTATTCACTCCCCTTCCCCCTTTTTATTTGGCTCTCCCTTGCCTGTAAATTCCTTTGGTTCCACCAGCAGATGCAGGCTATGCTCTCGAAGACAAAGGAGCGATGGGGCCTGAGTCTGGTTAGTGGGCTGTTTGATCATTCCCTGTGTTAGACACACTTATGTTGGCTACAGAAATCACTTCTCCTGCATGACCACGTGCTGCCCTTGTTTATTAAATGCTCATTGTCCAAACTTGCTTTCTTTGAATGCAATTTAACAGCAGCTGTGCTTTCCTAATATGGACAAGACTAAACATGAAACAGATTACTTCCTTCTATACATGTGGCATTGTTGTAACAGTACCCAGCAGAACAAAAGGATGGGGAAACACCTTAACTCTGTCAGAATTTGAGATGGTCTTCTTTATCCCCCCTATGTATTGCAGAGTCTTTGCTGGTCAAGATCAAAACTTGATTGCTGCTTGTTTAAACAGATTAATTTGTAATTGTGGTAACTTGATTCTTACAGTACATGTACATTTAACAGTGCATACACATTGCCTACAACTTGTGCCATGTAGTAAAATGTGATCAGGTTGCATTCTGACTTGCCAGTGGTAAGTTGTTAATTTGGTGTGGCTGAAATAACACTAATGCTGTTTTAATGGGCAAGTGCAAATTTTGGTTAGATACAATCTAATTTATTTCTGTTTATCTTTTTAGTTATTCTAAGTCCCTTTGGATTAAATGGCACGCTCACAGGGCAGTCATTCAAGCTCTCTGATTCATCTACAAAAAAGCTTATTGGTGAATGGAAACAATTCTATCCTGTCACTTCAAACTTGAAGGAGGGGTCTGAAGAAAAACAAGAAGATATGGATTGGGAGGATGATTCTTTAGCTGCTGTTGAAGTCCTTGTTGGTATGTCCTCTCATTACCTTTTAATTACTGAAATTAACAGGTTAGGTTTGAAATGGGGTCACGTTTGCATTCAAAGCTTTTATTCTTTTGCAACTTTTTGTGACCATTTTGATCTTCTGGTTTATTCTCAGGCCTGGCTAAAATGAATGGCTACTTAAATTGGGTTCTGCAGACCTAGTGGGTGAGGAGTTTTAGTTTGTGCCCTTAGAAACGAAACTGTTGATTTTATATTATAAACAAAACAAAAAAAAACCCAAAACAAACAAACCACTAGACTATCACTGTTGGCATCTGAGATGCATCAAAAGCATGTTGTGCTGTTTCAGAATCTGTGCAAATTCAAACAGAACAGACATGCCTTTCAGGGATTTCTTCAAAACCACAATCCTAAAGAACTTAATGTACTCAGGCACTGCATTTATCTGCTGCTGTTCCTAAAGTGTAAGCTCCTGGGACACAGTAGTTTGTTTGTCTACGGTGGGCTATTGACCTTTGATTTGCCAACTAATGTAATCATTTCTCTGCTACAAGCTTGTATTGCAATGGTAGCTGGAAACCGTTATGTTGATGGGGATAGGAATCTTGTCAGTTTTATATTATGCTTAAAAAATGTTGTCTTCAGTTTTCTTTATTTATAAAAAAAGATAAACACAAGTAGTTGTATGCATATGACAGGGTTGTCTCTGGCTATACAAAAAAAGTGAATTTAAAAAATTCACTCACCTAAATCTTCCATATAATAAAGCAAAGCGTAAAGTAATGATGATAGACTATTTGTGCAAGGTAGGTAAATTTAAGAGCAGCTGGTAAGGTGATCCTTCTGTTGGCTATCTTAAATGTAAGTTGTTGGTAAACAACTGTAAAATAGGCCTGCTTTTTCTTCCTTCATAGCTGGTGTGCGAATGGTGTATCCAGCGTGCTTCGTCCTAGTTCCCCAAACAGACATCCCTGCTCCTAGCACTGTTGGGACGTCTCACTGTTCAACTACTTGCTTGGGTGTCCACCAAGTGCCTGCTTCCACACGAGATCCTGCCATGTCCTCAGTAACTCTGACTCCTCCGACATCCCCTGAAGAAGTTCAAACAGGTACAATGCAACTAGCTTCTTGTGGACGCTTTGATGGCTTCTTCTTTAGATGAAGCTTTTGTACCTGATGCTGTGTAGTCTAGTACTTTCCTCCTCTGTGTGTGTGGTGTGTATCTAAGCATTTTGGAGCAGCTTTATAAGCATCATTGTGTAGCTCAGAAATTGGCAAGATGGCATTCAGCCTTTTCACAGTCCTTGGACATTCCTTTGTAGTTGAGATCCCAGTAGGCTGTGTGTGAGCAGTGAATATAGAAATAAATCTGCTTTAAGTCAAAGCAGGTAAGGCTTAGCAGTTGTTTCAGACAGCTTTACGAATAGTGTTGGTTTTTTTTTTGTTTTGTTTCTCTTCAGAAGAGGGATGTGTGAGCAGTTTGTGGTGGGGGGGTTGTGGGTTTGGGTTTTTGTCTTTTTTTTTTCCTGCTATACTTAAATTTTCTGTCTGTTTTGATTGCCTATAATTGAAGAAGATGCTTATTTTCCCTGATGTTCCAGTGTTAGTTGAATTGAAAGTGGTTGTGAGCATATAACTTCATTGCCTAAAACTTTTTCCTTTGTTACTGCTTTTCAGTTGATGCTCAATCTGCCCAGAAATGGGTGAAGTTTTCTTCAGTTTCTGATGGATTTATCTCTGACAGTACTAGCCATCATGGTGGCAAAATACCTAGAAAACTGGCCAATCAGGTGGTGGACAGAGTTTGGCAAGAATGCAATATGAACAGAACACAGAACAAGTATGTACTCTCCCTTCATGATACAGAGGGAAATGTGGTATTTTGTATGTGTTGTAGAAAGAAGCTCTGGTAAATATGCTGTGCCTGCTAGTAGAAGGTGTTTTTCTTCTTGTTATAACATTCTGAAGGAGTTAATTTGTTCCTAACTAGTGGATTGCCTATCACTTAAGTTTAATGCGTTCATAAATGGTTATTTATAATTTCTTTGTTGAATCCTGTGTCACAAAACTGTTCTTGAGGCTTGACAGAAGATGATATGTGCTGATCTCAAATAACTCTCCCATACTGAATCATAGGCGGAAATATTCTGCTACATCAAACAGCTTGTGTGATGAAGAGACAGCTGACAAGGTAGCATCCTGGGATTTTGTTGAAGCCACACAGAGGACAAATTGCAATTGTTCAAGGTATGGTACTCGGCAGACTCATAGTTTATTTCAGCAAAGTTTCACTCTGGTAGAATGTTTAGGTGACTGAAGTGTTGCATAGGCTCAAAACTGTTCTGATTTAAATTGTTACAGTTATTACCTTGCAAATTGAGTATTATTTAGAATATTCAAAATTAATGTCTGGAGGGTGTAGCATGTTGAAAGAAATGCATTTTTCTCCTTTATTGAAATATGTTTTAGCTTTCTGGCTTCAACGTGAACTGTGTATTTTGTAACTTTCCTAATAGAAGAGTGGCAGAGTACCCTGACCCTAAGGATGTGCATGTAGTTCAGTGGCATAATCCTACATGCTTAATTCTAGGCTTTGTTATTTTGTATCACTCATTCTGTTGGATCATCTTGAAAGTTGGTCTCTTGAACTGGAAGTTGAAATGTTTAATCTCAAGTGCATTTATACTGGGGAGGAGGGAAAGAAAGAACCAAACTAACTGTATTAATGCAGTGGAGGCATGAAACCTTTCTCAGGGGTAAATAGCTACAAAAGGTGCAAAATATTTTGTAGCTTTTGTGGGACTGACAGCTTGACTTCTAACTCCTTAATGCAGGGGCTTGCACAACACTATTGGTTTGCATTGGTGCTTGAATCCAGGAAGTTACTTGCTAATTCTTGGTTTTTTTTCTATTGATTCAGCAGTGTTGGTGGAAGTTAAAAGCAACATTTTGTTCATATATCTATCTATTTCTGTTAATGGAAGACGATATTTTAGAAATGCCTTTGAGGATTATGTGCGTGTTGGGCTCATAAGACAGCTTTTCCCATTTTTTAAGTTGGTGTTCTGAGATATTGCAGTGATACTCTAGTCATTCAAATTAAGTTATGGTCAGAGGCAGCTTCATTTCAGAATGGTATCGGTTTCAGACTTCTATAATCGCACGTTTAATGACTTAGAAGCCAATTCTTACCTAGTGAAAAAGTTATGATAGGCATATTTGAAAGATTAATGTGAAGTCTTTTCCCCTGTGTTAATTCTGCAGGCACAAAAATCTCAAACCAAGGAATTCAAGTCAACAGGGGCAGGCACCACCTGTGGGCCAGCAGCAACAAGCAGCTCCAAAGCACAAGACAAATGAGAAGCAAGACAAAGGGGATAAACCACAAAAACGCCCTTTGACTCCTTTTCATCATCGTGTATCTATCAGTGATGATGTTGCCATGGAGGCAGATTCGGCAAGTCAGAGGCTTGTGATAACTGCACCAGACAGTCAAGTGAGATTTTCAAATATCCGAACTAATGATGTAGCAAAGACTCCTCAGATGCATAATGCTGAAATGCATAATGCTGAAATGGCAAATTCACCTCAGCCACCACCGCTTAGTCCTCACCCGTGTGATGTAGTTGATGAAGGGGTAACTAAAGCTCCTTCTACTCCTCAGAGTCAACATTTCTACCAGATGCCAACACCAGATCCCTTGGTTCCCACAAAAGCAATGGAAGACAGACTCGATGGCTTGTCTCAGCCTTTTCCAGCTCAATTTCCTGAAGTTATAGAGCCTACGATGTATGTTGGTACTGCAGTGAATTTGGAGGAAGACGAAGCTGATACTACATGGAAGTATTACAAAGTTCCAAAGAAAAAGGATATGGAATTCTTACCACCTCAGCTTCCAAATGATAAGTTGAGAGATGATCCAGTAATACCTGCTGGACAGGAGAACATAACATCAGTTACAGAGTAAGTAATACTTTGTTACAGTAATAATGTGAGAAAGTGAGGAAAGTGAAAGGCCAAAGGCAGTAGTTTCTCCTAGTAAACAAGCTTGACACTAAAGCATAATTCTGCTCTCATCAGCTTGAGCAGCATTGCTGAATGAGCCTTGTTTTCAGTGCTGTCTGTCCGTAAGAATGTAATACTTGTGAGATGTGGGCACGAAGCACAGTCAAATATGTGGTAAGACTTTCCAGCTTTTCCTCGTTAGAACTCTGAATTAGCAGATGATAATGAACATTATGTTTCTGCTCAAAGATTAATCTGTAGCCAAATTATGCCTGGTTGGGACTCACGGTCCCAAACAGTTCTGCTCTTGTCTTTATTCTTTAATTTTGAAAGCTGGTTATTTAAATGACTGCGAACAGTGTAGAAGCTAATCTGCTTTCCTGGAAGACATTAACTCTAATATGGATGACAACTACTTTCTTATACCAGAAATTTCTCAAGAGTATATAACATATAAACGTGTTGTTGCTGTGACTTGGGTTTGTTGTTCAGCAGGTTTAAGGCCTTGAGGTTATCATTCAAATGGAACAAGTGACCAGTGTTGTCTGCTCTTACTGTTTTGGGCCTCAGATCATATGGAAAACCCCCATTCATTAAATGAAGCATGTTTAAATTGAGAGTCATGCTAGTTCCGTCCTAAAACCACAGGCTTGAAGCTACAGGAAATGTGTCTGGGATCTTCAAATTCTTTTTATTTTTGCTTAAGCTGATTTTTTGGTGATTTATTGTCTAAGTGTTGATAAACTGTGAAGCTTAGAGGCAATTGAGGAAAAGCAACAATAGTGTTTTTCGTGTTAAAACTTGTATTGATTCCATCAAAGCAGGGGTGTAGCTGTGTGAGTTTTGTTTATTGCAGAATGAATCAATGTGTTTTTTCTTTCCCAGTTAAAGCAAAAAAAAAAAAAAAAAACAAAAACCAAAAAAAGCCCAACAAAACAACCCTATAACAACCACCGACAATAATTAAAAACAAACAAAAGCCAACAACAACAACAACAACAAAAAAACAGCTTACCAGAATCCCCCCAAGCCTTTTGCCTCTGTGTTGTCTCCTTTGCTGTCAAACTGCTTAAGAAATTCTTCTTGTCATCCCTCTTACCTCAGTTCCTCGTGAAGACATGTAGCTTGAAGTGGGAATGCTGCAGGATAAGGGTGGTAATGGGAAGCAACAGGTGCTGATAGGGCTGTAAATAGTTGTGTAAACTGTACTGATGCAGTTGTAGGTGCAGAGGTGACAAACTTTGGTTTAGAGGTCTGATCTGTGGCCAAAAAAACTCGTTGTGAGTGCACCAAGAATTGCTTCTGCCAACTCAATTGCCGTTGATTATTTTGATCCAGAATTGTGGTTTTGTTCAGGTTAAAGGAGAATCTCAGCATCACTGATATCAAATTGAGTTCCATTCCCCCCCCCCCAGGACGCGGTGTGCTTAATTTGTGATAGAGCTGAAGCAGCTCCTTGCAAGGCTGAAAATTGGTGTGGTTTTTCTGTTTTGCTGCTGGCAGTGGAGAGCTACAGAGAGCAGTTGTGTTGCATTTGCTGCATAGGAAAGCTGTGAGAAGAGATACATTTGCTGTAGCTGTTGGTCTGTTGTCATACATGTGTTCTAAGCCATATCTTCCAACTGTTAAGAGTTTACATTAGCTAGGGTTTTGTTGTTTGGTTTTTTTTGCAGCTTTTTCAAGATGTGAATTTATAGGATTTTAGCATTTTTCACCCCTGAATTAGTTCCAGCCAGTCAAAGACATGCTTAACTTAAGCATTTTCCTTTTTCTGTTCAAGAAATGGTCTTTCCTTGCATGGTCTGTAGTTTAACAATTTATTAAGTGTGTGTGTGTGTATTTTCTCCTGGAATATTTTACCATTAATTTCTTTCCCTCTGCTTATCACAAAATACTGGAAGCTGCTGCTCGCTTCTGCTGTGTACTTTTCTTGGTGTTTAATTCCTTGTTCCTAGAAAGCTGTCTTCCATCTCTGCCTTCTGTGGGATTTATAGAAGATGAAATGCTCAGCTCTGAGTGCTACTCCATACATAAATGCCAATGGTTCTTGACATGAAGCCACGCTCATTGCGCTGTTGGCTGGGGGTAATGGTGGTGTTAAAGATTTTATTGGGGCTGTTGCCACGACCAGCAGAGATGGATTTGATGTTGTTGGCTGTGAGGTGTTTCTTTGGAAAGCTTATTTCTAGGAAGGCTTGACAGAGTAAAACTGCATCTGTGTCCTTTTGCAGACTACTTAAGTTGACAGGGATGTACGAGGCAGTGAGGAAGCTCTTCAGGAATAACCATGCATCTTTCTTTACAAAATTTCAAGGTCTATGTCTTTGAATTGTTCTGTAACACTTGCTTTCTGGTCTCCTAAAGGAGAAATGTAAGCCTTATTCTGATCTCCAGATAGTATCTGCATAGTATCTAGGCAGTCAAAACCAAGCCCTGCTAACTGTGAGGGGCATTAGTTTCCTCTGGGATAGCATTTCCTTCTAAGTAGTGGCTTAAGTGAGTAAAGAATAGATGAGCTGGAACCTGTGTTTGGACTCGAAGTACCTGTGATCTCATTCTTGGAAAATGCCTTTTGATTTAATGTGTGAAATCCCTGTGAATGCTTCTTACTGGCTGTTCTGTGTCAGTCTGGGGTGAAGAGGGTCTCTGAGCAAGAAGAAATTGTACAGCTGTGTTTGTGTGACAGTGCTGGAATGATTGTCTTGTTGAAAAAATGCCTTCCTCCCATGGTACCTCTTGTGCACTGTGATATATAGAGTAGAAGATAGAGAGGCATAATCTGTAGCTAATATTCATAACATGGCTTTATATTTCCCAAATTCTTTTTGCTTGTGCAATATTACATTGGTGAAACCAATAAATGTTGCAAAAACTTAATTTGTGTACTTATCGACTCCATTTTTGGCTCCAAGTATGACAAGAAGAAAAATGCTGACAGTGAGAAATCTGTTTATTAGTAAATTAGATATTGGTGTGCTGTGACCTTCATGTGGTACTTACAGAACTGACATAAATGACCACTAAACGTAGCAGCATTTGTTATTTCTTGGGATTTTTGGATAGCCTGACTTAGTTTCCAACAAAGCACTGATGTGCATTGTTTGTTGGTTAGACACAGCCAGGTGTTATTGGAAAGGCTGACATACTGTCTTTCTGTCTATAATTAAATGCTTGGGAATTAAATTCTTAAAATATGGAAAACTTGAGCCACTTCTTTCTGACCATTTGTTTAGATGTGGATGGGGAATGGCAATAAGTAATTTTCTAACCTGGTGAGTTTCCTTTAGTGGCAATGGACTGTTTAATCCATCTGTACTTCATAATAAATGACAGCTATAGCCTGGGATGAATTACTAATCTTTATCTGGGTTGACAATGCTTGAGGAGAGCTGGTCAGAATGAGTCACAGTGCTGGATCTGACGTGTGTATGGAGGATGAATTACATGACTAATGATTTTGTCTTCTTCCCAAAAAGTTTTTTGAAGCTGGAGTGGAAGGGAAGAAAGGGGGAAGGAAAGATGAAGTTGCTTTTGTAAAGGGTTGCATGACAGCAAAATTATTTGCACATTAGTGATAAATAATATCTTGTCCTTTTTCATCTGCACAGATTAATGGTGCAATGTAGGAAGCCTTTAAAGGTTTCGGATGAACTGGTGCAGCAGTATCAGAGTAAAAACCAGTACCTAGCAGCAGTAGTGTCAGAAGCTGACCAGGAACCTGAAATTGATCCTTATGCCTTCGTTGATGGTGACGTGGAGTTCTTATTTCCTGACAGCAAAAAAGACCGACAGAACATCGAGAGGGAAACTGGGAAGAAACACAAGGTAAGGGAGTGAGAATGCATATCAGAGATTGAAAAAAATTGCTTTAGTCACTAAATACAGTTTTAATCCTTCTCTTATATGTTAAGAAGTACATTTAAAAACATGTATTCAAGCAGAAGTAGCCAGTGAAAGCAAGCAGCATTCCCTCAATGACTGCACGCTGGTGGTGCTGCTGCACTGGGGCTGATGGCTTGTGCTAGGAGAACACAGCTGAATCCCAACTGAGACGTGCTTATCTAGAAATGGGTGATAGCAGGTGCTTGTGCAAGAGGCTAAAACCAAGGCAAATGCTTTGTTCTTGTTTGGAAAGGTTGAGGGTAGCTGGGGTGAACTCTGAATAGTTGCCTGGGAAGAGGATTACTTTTTTTTTTTTGTATTTTAGCCAGTACTGACTAGCTGAGGCTGTATTTAAAGCAGAAGGACCACCTACATCCCTACACCTCCAAAAAGGGAGAAAATACAGCTGTGCTGGGAGGTTGCATATGAAATGAGTTCGCTTATTAGGACTTTATCACATGCTCTCCTGGTATTGAGAGTTTCATTAATAATTACCAGTATAATTAATTTATAACGTTTGATATATTGTGCTTTTTTCAATGAGGTGTTATAGTAAGAATCTTCAGCTTGCTTTTTAAATTTTAAGTGTTTATCCCCAAGACAAAAGTTACAAATTATTTCTTATCTTTGCTCTCCCTCTGTGTGTTGGTAGCACTGTGTATTGCAGACTTCCTTTTCCCTGAGCAAGTACTGCTAACCAGACCCTCAGGCTACACCTTACTGAGCTAGAAGGCTAATGAGAACCTGATCCTTCTGGTACATGCAAGAATTCCCATAGGGAGATGAGGTGTCCTTCACCCAAACTGATTTTAAGCAAACTTTTCTACATTTTTCTATAATAGGCTGAGGACGGTACGTCTGGTGTTACAGTTCTATCCCATGAAGGAGAGGATGCTATGTCTTTGTTTAGTCCTTCTGTCAAACAAGGTAAAGAGGCTTTTTTTTTTCTTGTAATTGGTTCAGAATCTGTTCAGTAACACACTTTACTTGTTGAACCTTGCAAATAAAAGATGGCTATAAAATCCAAATGAAATGAAGTCGTAGGGATCTCACTTACGTTCTCAGTAGCTCAGTATACTCGAGTATCTTACATGTTTTTCTTTTTGGCTGTCAAAATAGTAATTGAAATGTGGTTTAGTTTTGTTTATCACCAGTGTTTCTGCAATCTGTTGTTCTTTATAGATGCCCAACGTATTGCTGCTCATGCTCGCACTGCATCAACCAGCCTGATCCATGAAACGGACTTGGTGGTCTCTTACACTGACCTTGACAATCTCTTCAATTCTGATGAGGATGAACTAACAGTAAGTGATGTGCAAAAGTAATGGCAGCTACTAGACAAAAAACTGCAAGGAATGTGTATGTGTTGGTTTTTAAGAGGTTGCAACACATGTGAATAAGCAAGTGTCGTGAATTCTCTATAGCAGACACACTGTTCTGATTGATGCATACAATCATTTCTGATACATGAGATCAAAAACTTGTTTATATCGTTACTACACAGTCAGTATATGCCTCTGACATTCATATCTCTAGTTATAGTTTCACAGATCTGGCAGTGATCCTGATGCTCTTTTCCTGTGGCCTAGGTACTGTTTAACTTGTCAATATAGGTGATACTGAAACGTAACGCAAACATTAAGGAAAATAGGAATTTAAATGTGGACGTTCTGCTGAATAAGATGCTTCATTGCGGTAGTTATTTTCTAAGTGCAGTTTCTTTTGCAGTCTCCAATGGCTCTGAATTCATTATCTTTACAATTCTGTTTCAGTACTGTTAGTAATCAGTTGTCTTTTTTGAGTTGGACTTTGTTCTGTTAATAAATCTATATTCCCTTACTCAAACAAAATACCCATCAGCTTGAATGGGAGCTGTGTGAAGGATCTTAATAGCCATCAAAGGTCATTACTATATAAAGCATAAAGCAAGTGTATTTGCTTTTCAGCATGGAGACTCTTATTTTTTTGTAGATTACAGTACTGTCTAAACATTGTAAAATATCTTTTGTTTTAATTTCAATGCCTTTTCTTCCCTCTACCTCTTGTTCTAGCAATTGTTTCTCTATTCTATTCCTATTCATGTGGTAACATCAGTAATGCTAGCATGGCTTTGGGAGTAGTATGTTTTATCTGAGAGATTGGAGGTAGCCCTATTTAGTTGTTAATGTCTGCTTAACAGGCTGAGAGTTACTTTGTAACTGGGTGTTCATTTCAATAGCATTGTGATTTTACTGGAGAGCATTCTGAGCACTACCCCAAATACTAATGTGAGGTTTCTGGCTTATTTTATTTTGTTTATAGTCCCAGCTTTGCATGTCCACTACATGTGAAAGTTGCTGTTAGCAGGAAAAATGAATGCATCTGTGTCTGAAATGATTTTATTACAGTACTTCCCTTCTTTCCTAGCCTGGATCTAAAAGAACAGTGAATGGTGCTGATGACAAATCCAACTGCAAAGAGGCAAAAGCAGGAAATCTAGATCCACTGTCATGCATAAGTAAGCTTTATTTTCTTCTCTAATTAGAATACTAGTTTTAAACATTTAATTGCTAATATGCTATGGGAATTTGGAAGCATATGCTTCCTTTGCCCTGAAATATTAAGACAAAGGAGATAACTCTAAATGTTGTCGTATTCTAAAGCCTACTTCTAATCTGAAATTAGGCACTGCAGATCTCCATAAAATGTATCCAACTCCACCTTCTTTGGAACAACACATCATGGGATTTTCTCCAATGAACATGAATAATAAGGAATATGGCAGTATGGACACTACACTTGGAGGAACAGTACTTGAAGGGAATAGTTCCAGTATGGGAGCTCAGTTCAGGATTGAAGTAGATGAGGGTTTCTGCAGCCCCAAACCTGCTGAAATAAAGGTAGGTAGTATTGATAGCCCTGATATGTTTCTTATGGTGCTGTTCAACCTGTTAATTAATCCTGAATAAGAACTGTGGGAAATTACCTGCAGATTTGTATCTTGTATTATACTGAGGTAGGTAAGATGCAAATAGTAGATACAGTTTTCTAGATGACTATTTTAAACTTCAAGAAAGCGTAATCTCAAATTAGCCATCAGTAAATTTAGGTAATGCATATTGGTAACTTTTGTTCGTGGCTTATTTTGTATTGCTGTGTCATTTGAGTGCAAATGACAAATGTGTAAATCTCAACTTTTATTCAGCCATTCTTTTTAAGGAGCATTTTAATTGCTGATATAATCAAATTCACATGCTTTACTGTGTATAACTTCCAGGATTATTCTTACGTTTATAAACCTGAGAACTGCCAAGCCTTAGTGGGATGTTCCATGTTTGCACCACTGAAGACACTTCCCAGCCAGTGTCTCCCTCCCATCAAACTGCCAGAAGAGTGCATATATCGCCAGAGTTGGACTGTGGGAAAGCTGGATTTGCTTCCTCCAGGACCTGCCATGCCATTTATCAAAGATGGGTATGAATTGTCTTTAATCCTTGTAAGACTTCAAGTTATTGACAACGTAGGAAGTACTCCTTCATTTTATTTTTTTTGCAACAAGAAAAATTTATAAAGGCACTACGTTCAGACAACTGACAGGAGATTTAAAAAAACTTCACACTTAAACCTTACTGCAAGAGACTGTCTTCTCAATAGCTTCTTAACTGTGCATACATCTTATTTGTTGTCTCATTTAAAGGTTTGTTGGGGAAGCTTAATAGTGGAAGTCCAGTGTTTAAATAAGTAATGGAGGTGGTAGCAATCAAGGTGCCTGTAAACTTGGGACTATTTTTTGCAGTGGTGTTGTAGGTACTGTAAAGGCTTCATAGGTGTTTCTTTTGTTTCTCAAACTGTTTTCTTAAATAGCCATTATCTCAGCTATGTTGGGACCAGAAAAACATTTCCTTTGGTTGAAAGCTATGTCCAGTGTGACATTGCCTGGTAACACTAGTATTGCAGTAGGCATTTTTGTAATCTGCATTTGGTAGTGATGGTTTTGCTGGCAGCACTTGAAGAAAATATTTATTCTTCCTTCTCTTCTGCAGTAGTAACTTCTATAGACAGATTAGGCAACAAGGAGGCTGTGTATTTATTGGAAAAAAGTGTGAATTTTGATTTATGTGTAAATGCTGTTGCTGCTTCTATTAAGGCTATTCATAATCAGTGTGTTCTCAAGTCTCATCAGTCTTGCAGGTCTTTGGAGTTATTCAGCTGCTTAGGGGGGGAAAAAAAGGAATTTAAACATTTCCAGGTGATACTTTCCTCATGGATCTGGCTGAATCTGCTGTTGGTACACCCAGTATATTTTCTTAGTGTTGTGTGTCAACACAAGATATAAATAAAGCATGAAAGGGAAGAGGTGCCCTTTAGGCTCCGTATATCCAGAACTTGTAGTTTTTACTGTCTACACTTGTTTCCTGGAAGCTTTGTGGAAAGAAAAAGACAAGAAAGGAGGAGGGGGAGGATTCTTTAACAGCACTGACAATGGGAATTCTGCAAAGTCATTTAGAACAAACACACTTGAAGTTCCTTAGGGAATGAAAATCTTTTGTAGATTGTGAAAGACTACTTCAAAAAAAAAAAAGCAAATATTAATTAGGGAGGTCCTTGTTTAGCAATTTGAGACTGACTTGACTTCTTGGTTTTGAAATTTATTTAAAGTATTTCTTTCTTCTCATGGCTCCTATCAGTGACGGAAGCACTATGGATCAAGAGTATGGCCCTGCATACACGCCGCAAACTCATACTCCGTTTGGAATGCCCCCGGGAAGTGCACCACCCAGCAATGGTGGAGCTGGGATTCTCCCTTCTCCTTCCACCCCTCGTTTCCCAACTCCCAGAACACCAAGGACTCCTCGGACTCCTCGTGGAGCTGGTGGGCCAGCAAGCGCGCAGGGGTCAGTCAAATATGAGAACTCTGATTTATACTCACCAGCTTCCACGCCATCGACGTGTAGACCACTTAATTCTGTTGAACCTGCAACTGTGCCTTCCATTCCAGAGGCACACAGTCTGTACGTGAATCTCATCCTCTCAGAGTCTGTAATGAATCTCTTCAAAGACTGTAACTTTGACAGCTGCTGCATATGCGTTTGCAATATGAACATCAAAGGTGCTGATGTTGGAGTTTACATTCCTGATCCAACACAAGAGGCCCAGTATCGGTGTACCTGTGGTTTCAGTGCTGTTATGAATAGGAAGTTTGGCAACAGTTCTGGACTGTTTCTTGAAGATGAATTAGATATTTTAGGTCGTAACACAGAGTGTGGCAAAGAAGCAGAAAAACGCTTTGAAGCTCTCAGAGCTACTTCTGTTGAACATGGCAGTGCAGGACTGAAAGAACCGGAGAAACTGCCTGATGAGTTAATACTGTTGCTGCAAGATCAATGCACCAACTTGTTCTCACCATTTGGAGCAGCAGATCAAGATCCTATTCCCAAAGTCAGTGCAGTTAGCAACCTGGTACGTGTAGAAGAAAGGGATTGTTGCAATGACTGCTACTTAGCCTTGGAACATGGACGCCAGTTCATGGACAATATGTCAGGAGGGAAAGTTGATGAAGCACTTGTGAAAACTACTTGCTTGCACCACTGGTCAAAAAGAAACGGTAAATACTGCAAACAACTTATTTACTACTTGTCCACCTATGAATTTTTGTGTGTTTTCCTTGTTGGATATTGGATACTTAAAAACAGCTTTTTCACCTGCGTGAATACATGTAGTGTTGTTCCAAACATGTTTCAACTGTGTTCATAACAATGATTCTTTAGGCTTGTTCTTTTAAAGCAACTTGTGGTGACTGCATCCACAGAGGTTCTGTGGAATGAGTGAATGTTGGGAAGTGTAGGTGGTTCAAATGGGGACTGTGCCATGAAAGGCTACTGTGGTAGAGTGAAACGATGTGTGATTCAGTTGGCTTCTGCCCCCTGTGAGAGGGGGTGGTAGTTGAATGGTGTGTGTGGTAAACAGTGCTTCTTTGTGGCCTTTGCTGTACGTTGGATCTACTGAAGGCACTTGGACTTTTCTTTCCATGCCTTGTCTGCTAATGCACTGTCTCACAGAACAGCCTTGCCTATAGATATTTGCTATCTACCTCTCCTCTCAGTAGCAGTCCTTCAAGTAGCAACTATAGCTGGGTAAACAGTAAAACATGGAACTTAAAGAAGTTAGCTGCAGTTAATAGTCATTGGTGAGGGCAAAGAGGATGAACAGCAAAGCACAAATGGGTTTCAGTGTATCTGTATGGGGCATTAAAGTTTATTAAGTCCCTGGTTCTGGTTCTAGATGAATCAATGCTTTCAGGTACCCAGGAGAAAAAACACTTGGTATTATGTGACCTTGGTGGTTAGGATATAAAGATGTCAAGATGCTTTTTAGAGCAAGGTTGTGAAACTGTAGCCCTAACAAATTTTATGTCGGTTTTTTATTCTCTAAGTTTGTGTGTTAGATGGCATAGTGGTGGGAATATGATGAAATGGACCACGTCTGAAGCTTCTGTTGGCTTCTCTGGAGGGAGCGCTGGGTAGCAGACTGCCTAAACCTCCTTGTTGGGAGGGGAAAATTCTGTAGTTTTTAACTTGCACAGCTTGATAGGGTGGTTAGTTTGTTTTGTTTTGTCATTTTAGGCTAAGAGGTAAAAATGCTAAGATATTAAGGCTTTCAGGAGAAGAAACTGTACGGACAAGAAACAGTTTGTTATTCTTAAATGACTGAGTTAGGAAGAAGAAAACTCTAAATCTGTGTACTAAACTTCTTCTATCTTGGCCTTTGGCTGACCTGCATGAACAGCACGTGCATTTCGGAAGAAAGCAGTTGTCTAAAATCAAGGTGTCTCTTAGGATCTGTGGAAGGTTGTATTTTACCCTATTGTAGTGGCAGACCTTGACAGCTCTTTTTGTCCTTTCAGTTGTGGACGTGAGCATGCAGTGTTCCCAGGACATCCTTCGGATGCTGCTCTCACTTCAGCCCGTTCTTCAAGATGCCATTCAGAAGAAGCGCACGGTCCGGTCGTGGGGTGTGCAAGGCCCTCTCACGTGGCAGCAGTTCCACAAAATGGCTGGCAGAGGCTCTTATGGTAAGCTGCTGTGTAGACTCCTGTCTGTTGGCCTTTGCTCGATCCGGCCACCAAACCTCACTGTCTGGATGCTGCCCAGCCTGTTGGAGTTCTGAACAACATCTGGACCATTCTTTATACTAATGAGAGCCATTAGACTGGGGAGAATTCTTCTCTTTACAGAAGCAGAAAATATTTTTTGAAACAGTGAATTAATTTCAAGTGTCTGTGTGCTTAAAATTGCCAATTGCACTGCTTGTATACATTTGACACTTATCCAAGTGAGAGACTGAAATTATCAAGATGGGTTCAGTGTTGAAAATGGAGCAGTTACTAAATGTTAGCTTTGAAATACTTGGTAAAATGTGCTTTATTGATCAGTAGTTTAGTTATAGTGAAGACCTGAGATCATCCAGTGTGCCGTGTCTATTACAAACAGTTGGAGCAGCCAACATGTGTTTACAGATAGGACAGTCAATTTTGTGCACTCATCTGAAGCTTTAAACTCTGATTTCGTAAACGTGTGTGAGATTTTCATTTGCCAACATGGAGAAGACCAGCCTTTCACCAGTGGATCTTTTGGAGCTATTCAAATATTTAGAACACCATAATTACACATTTAGGATATGTGTAAATGTGTGTTCTTCACTGTTTTCCTTCTGTGGTCCTTCATGTATCCACTTAAACTATCTACATCTCTTTCCCTTCTTTTTTGATCACTAACTCCTTAGATTCTATGAGGAAGGCTTCCTGGACAGTGAAGATCTGTTTCTGATTGTATGGTGGTAAACATAATAAACAACTGTGTAACTTCTTTAGGCCCTGGGAGATTTCAGATGAGAATAATTAGCTGTTTTTTTCTTCTTTGTGTGCTTATTTTCAGGGGGTTGGATCGTGCAATCCATGCTCTTTGTTTGTTTGTTAAAAGGAAAACTATTCCATTTATTATCAGTGCTACTTCCTTTTAGATGCTGGGAATGCTAGTGTTTCTTCTTTTCATGTTTTCCTAGAAGCAGGTTGTTAATTTTTAAGCTTGCTGCTTAATATATTGGAAAAATCTATCTTGCTTTTCCAGGAACTGATGAGTCCCCAGAACCACTGCCAATCCCAACGTTTTTGTTGGGCTACGATTACGATTTTCTGGTGCTGTCTCCGTTTGCATTGCCGTACTGGGAGAGGCTGATGCTGGAACCTTATGGATCTCAAAGAGATGTTGCTTATGTTGTGGTGTGCCCTGAGAATGAGGCTCTGCTAAATGGAGCAAAAAGCTTCTTTAGGGATCTGACTGCAATATATGAGGTACATTATTTATGGCAGTTAGCAGTGAAATGGGTTTTTGAAAAACTGTTTCTAATACACGCTCATAACTACTTATCAGGCTTGTCTCCCATGATATAAATGCTTGCACAGAATCCTATCTCAGAAAGCTGCTAGAAAGGATTTTAGGAACGGGCACTTGAAAGATAAGGGCTGTTCATGCTGCTCATCTTTCCTTTTAGTAATAGATGTTTTGAGAATCTGTATCAGATAAACGCCACTCAGTGGTAAAACTGTGCATTGCCTCTTGAGTTTTAGTTATGTTAGGTGAATTCATTAAATGCCTGTGTTACTTAGATTGTGGTTAAGATTTTTTCTTAATTAACCTTTTTTTCTTGTATTTAGTAAAACATGAAAATAAACCGTAAAATCATTATACAGTGCTCTAAAATCATTAGGCAGCATTTCATACCGATGTCGTTTTCTAGAATTAAAATATTACTTAGGAATGTCATAACTAAGCTATGAGTCTTTCTCTGTCTCTCTCTCTGCTCGTTTGTTTGATATTTTATTATTATTATTTTTTAATCCCTACCTCACATCTTATTTTGCTTTTGCAGTCTTGCAGACTTGGCCAACATAGACCTATCTGTAAATTATTGCCTGATGGAATCATGAGAGTTGGACCTACTGCTTCAAAGAAACTTTCTGAGAAGCTGGTCACAGAATGGTTCTCACAGACAGCTAATGCCAACAGTGAAGCATTTTCCAAACTCAAACTGTATGCCCAAGTTTGCAGATATGAGCTGGGTATGAATATTTTTTTTTGTTTTGTTCTTATTCCATGGAGTTAACACCTAATCCACTGCAGAAGAAGAGCAGTCATTGGACTTACTTATTGAATCTGCTCTTTGTTGCAATCTTCTAATTTTAAGCTAGGAAAAAAATAAAGAAGAAAACCCATATCTTTAGATATGTTCTAAAATGGCTGCTTATCTATCAGTATTTCTTAGGGAATGGCAGTGCTCTTGCTCAATAGAGACTGCTACTGTCTTTTTCCATTGCTGTCTTAGGTTCTGAGGCAGTGATTTCTTGCTCAAGTTCTAATGACTTGAAAACAAAAATTACTTTTGAAATAGATTTCTGAGTGTTTCTGGAAGTGTTATAAGACTATTAGAAATGGAAATGTTAATGCTTGTATTTTTTTGAAAGATAAAATATATGCTTAAGTTTTGCTAAAACTGCTCTAGGCTTAGTCTAAGTATACACAAAACTAGTTGCAATATAAAATGTATGGATTTATTTTCCTGTTTTTTAGGTCCTTATCTTGCTTCTCAGCCTTTGGACAATTCATTACTTGCCCAAACAAATCTGGTCCCTCCTTCTAGCCAGCCAGCCTCTGCTCTGCCCCCAGTGACTGCCAGCACTGGAAATCCCAACACTCCGTCTGCTCCTGCAGCTTCTACCAGTAGTACTATGACAGCAACGTCAAACAGTGCCATGTCTTCTGCAGCTACTACAGCTAACTCAACTTTAACTACCACTGCCACGTCATCCTCTTCTGCTAACATAGGCAGTGGGATCCCAACAAACAAGCCTTCTTCGTTTCCACCTTTTAGCAGTATGAACAATACCACTTCTGCTTCCCTGCCCTCTCAGGCTGCAACAGTCCAAAACGGGCAAACAGGAGGACAGCAGCAACAGCCGGTGCTGCAAACGGCAGGGATGTCTGGAGATGCTGCTACAGCACCTGCACAGCCTCACCCAGAGGTTTCTGAAAGGTAATGGAGCTGTTAAAACTCACTCTGCCCACAGAACTATGTGCTGATGAGCTTCTGTAAGAAAGAAGGCAAAAGAAAAAAAGCAAGTAATGCTGAGCTGCTGGCAAGCTCACATACAAAATTGAATTATAAACACAATTTCTTATGCCACAGTTAACTTAAAGGTCTTTAATCTTTGATAGTTTTGTCTTTAGTTCTAACTTAAGTAAAAATAAGTCACTCTAAAACTCAGTGTTTTGTAACTGCTTTCAAAATTTCACTTTCAGCACTATGGATCGTGATAAAGTTGGAGTTCCTACAGATGGGGATTCACACGCTATCACCTACCCACCTGCCATTGTAGTTTACATAATTGATCCTTTTACATATGAAAAAAAGGATGAGAACAGTAGCTCATCTAGTTTGTGGACACTTGGACTTCTGCGCTGCTTTTTAGAAATGGTTCAGGTTCTTCCTCCTAACATCAAGAATATAATTTCTGTGCAGGTGAGCCAACATACGCATAAATGTGCCTAATAAAATATCTTTGGCTTTAGCTGTATTTTGGAGATGATAATACCCTTCTTTTGTTCTCTGAGGAAATTTTCAATGAGAAAAATGAGAAAATATGATTCAATCGTAGAATCATAGAATCACTCATGTTGGAAAAGACCTTAAGATCGAGTCCAACCACGACCTATCCATACCACCCTAACTCTAACAACCCTCCACTAAATCATGTCCCTGAGCCATGTAGCTTTAGTCCAAGTGGCAGACCTCAAAGAATTAGAGAAATGATTGTATAGTTAAATCCTGAAAGCAGCGTACCCAAATACGATCTCAAGAAATGTAATAACGAAACAATTTTATTTCCCTGTGTGACCTATTCTAGATTGTTCCATGTCAGTACCTTCTGCAGCCAGTGAAACACGAAGACCGGCAGATTTATACTCAGCATTTGAAGTCTTTAGCATTTTCAGCATTTACTCAGTGTCGGAGACCTCTTCCATCTTCCACCAACGTGAAAACGTTAACTGGCTTTGGCCCAGGCTTAGCCATGGAAACGGCTCTTAAGAGCCCTGATGTGAGTATTCTTATGATTAATGTGGTTCTCTTAATATGCAGATGAGAGAAACGTCCCTTTTTATTAAATTGTTGCTGTCTTTCATGTGGACTGAACAGAGTTCTTAAGAATAATCACTACTTGAAACATCATTTTCTGTTCTGTCGTCCTTATAGAGACCTGAGTGTATTCGACTGTACACCCCTCCTTTTATATTGGCTCCTGTAAAAGACAAGCAAACAGAGCTTGGAGAAACTTTTGGAGAAGCTGGCCAGAAGTACAATGTGCTTTTTGTAGGCTACTGTTTGTCTCATGATCAAAGATGGCTTCTTGCATCCTGTACAGATCTCTATGGAGAACAGTTAGAGACGTGCATAATAAATATTGATGTACCAAACAGGTAAGTACCAAACTCCTTTGATTTTTAGCATGTGTATATTCTTTCTTTCAAAGAATTATTTTCATCAAGATGATGTAAGAATATCTCTTGCTTTTGTAGACCCATTATGTTGCAAATTTAAACAAAGTGGATAATTTCAGTCTTATGTGTATATTGAGTTAAATTTCTAGAAGGAATATCACATGGTTTCCTGTGATTTATGAATGCTTTTGTTTGTGTGATTTCCCCCTTCCACACCCCTTCTTCTGGCTTTTGGTGTCAATGTTAGAATGTGATGAATGAAAAGCGAACCAATCAAACCTTTTTTGAAGTTGCTCTTATGAGCCACAATATTAACATTCTTGTGTCCTGTGAATGTTCAGGTTAGTACAAATAAGTTCCAAAGCTGGCAATAGAAGTTTGTTGCAGATGGGTTCAAGTTTTGTTTTCTCTTCTGTTTAAATTTTAGAGCTCGCAGGAAAAAGGGCTCTGCCCGCAGGCTTGGTCTTCAGAAACTCTGGGAATGGTGCCTGGGACTCGTGCAGATGAGTTCTTTGCCTTGGAGAGTCGTAATAGGCCGCTTAGGAAGAATAGGGCATGGGGAACTAAAAGGTAATGTTTGCTTTTTAGAGTCTAAAACTCAATTTGAAGCTTTCATTTGAAATAGTCTAGCGTCAATCTCTTTTTGGAAGAAAACCTAGGTAAAGCATACAAAGGAGCTCTAAGTTAATACACATGAATGCTACATCATTTGTAGAATAAGCATTCTTCAGCAAGCACTGTTCTTCTAGGCAAATGTATGTCCTTTGTATCCTCAGATTGGAGTTGTTTGTTGAGTCGCCGAAATCTTCAGTCCCTCAGTAAGAGGCTGAAAGACATGTGCAGAATGTGTGGCATCTCTGCTGCAGACTCTCCCAGCATTCTCAGTGCTTGTTTGGTAGCAATGGAACCACAGGGGTCCTTCATTATTATGCCAGGTATGTGAGAAACCACATTTTGGTGGGGGAACTTATAGTTTGTTTTTGCAAAACTAAGGAAATATTTTTCTTCTAAAGATTCTGTGTCGACCGGCTCTGTGTTTGGACGCAGCACCACTTTAAATATGCAGACATCTCAGCTGAATACCCCCCAGGACACGTCGTGCACTCACATACTTGTGTTCCCCACATCTGCTTCTGTGCAAGTAGCATCGTCAACTTATACCACTGAAAACTTGGATCTGGCCTTCAACACAAACAATGGTAAGTAGATTGGATTTATTCTTGTTTTAAAAACAAACCAACCAAAGACCCATCATCACTCTCCCTGTAGGAGGAATAAGACTTTACTGAACCACAACATTTATATGGAAAATCACTTGATTTCAGAATGTGCTGTCATATGCCATAGGTAAGGAAGCTGTAGAAATTAACTGTTTCTGTTCTTTTTCAAGATGGAGCAGATGGAATGGGCATCTTTGACTTGTTAGACACTGGAGATGATCTTGATCCTGATATTATAAATATACTTCCTGCATCCCCTACTGGATCCCCTGTACATTCTCCAGGGTCCCACTACCCCCATGGAGGTGATATGGGCAAGGTAACTGTTAGAGTAAATATGGAGGGGTGTGTGTGTGGTTGTTTGCTTTCTGACATCTACTTATTTCCTTTCTGAAATGGAATGTTTCTGTGAAATATTTTGAATTAATTGGATGTTGGATTGTCATTGTAAAAATCCATGTAATGCCTGGATCTTTCAAAATACTTTGTGATTTGAAAGCTGCAGATAATTTCTCCTAACTCTGCGGTCTCCTAATAGTAAAACCATTGCCTGTTGTTTTTTTTATAGGGTCAAGGTACAGATCGACTGCTTTCAACAGAATCTCACGATGAAGTAACAAACATACTGCAACAGCCACTGGCCCTTGGTTATTTTGTGTCAACTGCCAAAGCAGGTCCCTTGCCTGACTGGTTTTGGTCAGCGTGTCCTCAAGCACAAAATCAGTGTCCCTTGTTTCTTAAGGTACTGTACCTTCAGCAGGCTGCACTGGCTTGTCTATTTTAGTTATTTTTTTTTAACAGAGAATTAATTTACCCTGAGTACCTTTTGTATGTAATAGTCAGACCTTAAGGGACAGCAACTGAACTTTGAAGTCTGCATATTATTAGAAATCTTGTGTCACTGGAGTTTGCCTTTTTAATCATCATTTAATGTAGGCACAAATATTTTAAAAACGATTTCCTTAGGTGTATTACACTATTAGCATTGTGCTTTTAGGAGAAAGAATTCCTGCACTCATGAGCTGCATAAGGATATGCTTTCTTTAACTTGTATGTCAGAGAGTAGTAAGTGGCTGCAATATTTGGGTCAGCAGAACAAAGGGAAGGAAGTTATAGTTGAATCAGACACTGACTGCTAACATCTTCCTTCCTTCCTTAGGCCTCTTTGCACCTCCACGTGCCTTCAGTGCAATCAGACGAGCTACTCCACAGTAAACACTCCCATCCACTTGATTCTAATCAAACTTCTGATGTGCTCAGGTATTTGTGATTGATTGCTTGCAAAAACAGTTGTGCATTTCATTTTTAATACTGCTGGTGTGGATCTGGATATTTGGTTTTTTTTTGCCATTAGTTTTTTCATTGTATCACTGCTCTTAGTACATCACAAAACAAATTGCTGTGCACCGAAGGATGAAAAAACGTCTTCACTACAAGACAGTGTGGTTTAATACAGACATCTCTAAACTCTTATTTAACTAACTAATGTTGATTACAACTGAAAATATTTGAAAAATATTAAATTCGTTAAAAAATAGTGCATAAATGAGAGGAGGATGGTAATACCTGAGCCAGAATCTTATGTGAGTCGTGGGAATACTGAAGTACAGGGGCGTGTAGATAGTCGTGTACACATAAGACACTTGTTAATGAGAAAGCAGCACCACATTTGTGTTTTTTGGTATGTGAATCTCTCAGCATGAATTATCAACAACTATGATTAGATTAATTATTGATTAGATTGGATTAGATTATTGATTAAAATAATAGAGTATTTTCTACTGAAATGAAGTTTAGCTTTAATCTGCTCTCAATAATTCTACAGTTGTGTTATTTCAAAATGTTGGCAAACCCATTTTATATGTTTAATACCAAAGCAACTGCATTGCATTAAACTGGTGCTGTAAAATGCTGGTGAGAAAAATCTGTTGGCTTGATGGAAGCTTGTTTGCTTTTCAGGTTTGTTCTGGAACAGTACAATGCACTCTCCTGGCTAACCTGTGATCCTGCAACCCAGGACAGACGGTCATGTCTCCCGATTCATTTTGTGGTGCTGAATCAGTTGTATAACTTTATCATGAATATGCTGTGACCTTCATCTGAATTTTGCAAGACAAAAAATGAGGAAAAGGGATATTTCACTGCAGGACTAAGTTATAATTCTTCTCAGTGCAAGTTGTTTGTGATGGGGTATGAATCTTGTTACTTCCAGCAAATATTGTTTTGACTTGTGAGAGGGGTACTTATCACCTGCTGTCTTTGAGTCAATGACTATGGGGGACGCTTTAGAATGATGATCAGAAAGTGTATTATAACATTTTTAGTAGCAAAATTAACCATTTTTCCCCGGTCACAGTATTTGTGAAGAGTAATGAGCCATAGTACCCAGTCACGGTTAATGAATATTAAAAGCATGGAGATGAGAAGAAACGTGAGGAACAATGAGTTTCAACCTATGGCTTCAGAACATCAAGATGTTCTTGTATTGGATTATAGTACCTAGTATTCAAAAATGCCTGCATCTCTTATTTATTGTAAGTTTTTAAATGTATAAATTGTCTTATATTTCTTAACCTCTTTTATAAAAATTTTCCTAGAAGGTTTATACTGCCTTCTTGCTTTAAAGCAATTGGTCTAAAATATATGTAATCGTCTTAATTAAAAGTTGCAGTAGGTTGCTTTTAGAGTATTATTTTTTTGTAAGGGGGTGGGCGGGGACAGTAAATTTGTATTGTCTTGATGTACAGTTTAATGGGTATAGAGGGGTTAATGTCCATACCATTGTGTGTGGGGGATTTACAGCTAAGCTGTAGTTGCAGAGTACATGTACAGTAATGAAGTTCACTGTGTTTATATAAATTGAAAAGGTACCGGGTCTTACAGCATTTTATATCACACCTTTACAGAGTAACAATGGCAATATATCAGTGATATTGTAGGTGGTTTAACTTGTAGTGAGAATAAAACGAATAAACTCTTCAACTGAAGTTTGTGTTATGGTTCAGGGCTGTGGCTAGATTCTCAGATCTATTTCCAGTATCCTAGTTTAATTATTACAAGAATATCTATTTGTGCATTGCTGTTGCTAGATATTCTTGGCACTGTGGTGAGCATTATTTTCTCCTGTTTGTGACAAAACACAAACCTAAAGTGGAAGGCACAGAACACAGATCTTACCCAAAGTCTCCAGTGAGGCTGAAATTTAGCCCAGCTCTAGCCATTTTACAAATGCAAAAACAGTCAATCTTGACTTTAAGATTGGTGTGTGTTTAACTAAAACGTGATGTATATAGATTCTCAGTGAATTCTGGTATTCAGATTTTATTCCCTTAGTTGAGGGGGGGGGAACTAAAAAATATCCCAATCACCCAAAAAAACTGAAAAAACAACAAAATGCCCCAAATGCTTTCCTCTTTCATGTATTTTTGTCATGGTGGTGAAGGTTCCAAATATCAGTGTATGGCCTTTCCCATATCCCCTTTTCAGACTGGGGTGTGTGTGCTAAGGAGGCTCAGCCCTCCCTGAGGAATGGCCTGACAAATCACAAGGCTTTGGTAAACCTCTCCTCCTTCACCATTTCTTCCTCCGTAGTTTCCTTCCTTTCTCCTAGCAGACACCAAATGTCTGATGGTGCTCTAAAATAGCCCCTACGGGTGCTGAAGAGCAACTGCATCTGCTTTTCCTTGGTTCCTCATCTTCTGACTGCCAGATTGAAAGCTTAACTCCTGCAGTGCTCACGTGAGTCTGTTGCTGTAATCATGTCCTGGGTCTTAACGCTGTCCGTCGAGCTGGTTAAACCTGTACAGGAGCAAGTTAAGATCCATTTTTGCACCCACTGTTAATCCTCTACAAGGAAGAAATCACTTGTATTTACAAAACGTACTATGTTAATGAAAATTATGGTTTTGTAAATGCAAAATACCTGCCTGAGAATTTTTTTCTTACAATGTCTCCTTGAATTATGTATATACAATATTAGCGCCTTTTTTGTTTTGTATAAAGAAGTTGTACAATTGATGAAAACTTTCAGTCATTTCTTCAAAACAATTTGAGTGCAATCAGCAGTTACCATATTTTGATACATAGTTAATAACTGGGTCTGTCCATTCATTCATCTTGATGAAGCAGCACATGTTTTTGTCTTACAGAGGGTTTTTCCCCTCATTTGGTTGAGATTTTTGAAGTGGAGAACTGCTCCTAAAACTGAATCTTCAAAGTACATGTCCTAATTTTTTTTTTTTTTTTTGAAGTTTTGTTGCTTAAGTGGTCTTTTTTAATCCTGCCTCAGCTA